>NC_052152.1:71246232-71547122 GCF_902713615.1 Scyliorhinus canicula
TAAGCTACCATGAAATTACCCTAGTCGTCACACTCTGGCTCCTGCTCAGGTACACGGAGGGAAAATTCAGAATGTCTAATTCACCTTGCAAGCACATCTTTGGCTGATGGGGGAAACCAGAGCACCTGGAGGAAACCCACGCAGACACAACGAGAACATACAGACTGCACAGAGACAGTGACCCAAGCCGGAAATCGAACCTCGGACCCAGGCGCGGTGAAGCGACGGTGCTAACCACTGTGCTACCGTGCTACCAGTATTGCAAATCTTGTTGGAAGAAAACAAAATGTAGCCACAATAATGCTAGTCCTGTTTTTCTCTCCCTTTTGGGGTTGCCAGTGGTCTCTCCATTGCAACCTGCTGCATATGAATAGTGTCAAGAAGAATTTGCGAGGATCTTCTCCAGATTTCCTTCCCATCTGCATGGATTATCACCACTTTATGGGCAAAAGAGTGGCATATATGTTCAGAACAGAAGATGGGAAGTGCAGTACTCCAATTTTGGGTCTGCTGCTACTCTGTTCCAACTGTGTGGAGCAAGTTAAAATCAGCCCACCTGGAGCTAAACTGCATGTTCAAAATATGATGTGGAGATGCCGCCGTTGGCCTAGGGTGAGCACAGTAAGAAGTCTTACAACACCAGGTTAAAGTTCAACAGGTTTGTTTCAAATCACCAGATTTCAGAGCACTGGACCGGAGGAAGGTGTAGTGCTCCGAAAGCTAGTGATTTGAAACAAAACTGTTGGACTTTAACCTGGTGTTGTAAGACTTCTTACTGTGTTCAAAATATGTTCTGGAAGTCTTTGCACAAATTTCTACCCTGTTATATTTCACAGCCTTGGTTACATGACTCCAATTGTTCTGCTACATTTCTGCATAAAAAATATTTTATCGACTTGACGCATGTGTCACTCTTCAAATTACTTTCTAATAATTGGCTATTAATAGCCACAAAAGACATAATGCTGAATACTTTACAGAAAGTATCAAGTTTTATTTATCATATTTGCTCATTATTAGTGTCACCCACTCCCTACTTCTGTTTCAGCAAATCTGTTCTCATTTACTATGCAGATTTCATTCTTCTGCAACTCCATTCAAAGTATCTCCCAGTTTGTAATTACTTCTAATGAACTAGTGCGCATGCATTTTGTTTTTAAACTTCCATTACCATTCAATCCCATATTATCCCCAAGACTTCTGTTGGAAATATTTTACATGTACATGGCTAATAGCTTTCTGAAAGCTACATCAGAGAGAATGTCACAATTAGTGTATGTAATATTCTCAGAAAAAAGAGAAGTTGCACCAGGGAGGATGGTCTAGCTTGAAATACATGCGCTTCATAATTAAGCTTCTTTTATGTGAAAGCCTTCTGCCTCCCACTAAAATACATCCCATTAACTTATTCACTGATGTTAGTTTAGTTTGCCCTGGTCAGCTCTGTTGCTCTATTAAATTCAACTCCTACATGTGCTGTCTTCCAATCCTAGGGAGAGTCAACTGTGCTCAGCACAATCCTTTCAGAAATATTTTCCTGCCAACAGTCAGAGCCTTGAATTATCACTCCAATAACATGCCTTCCTCCCTTTTTCGCCCACCCTTAAAAAGATTATTCAAAAGCAAGCTCTCAAGTCTGGTTAAAGTAGTTGTTGACCTAATTTAGCAAGTACATTTACCAAGCTCACTTCCAAATTCACTGCCAACTTTCCAAGTACTGGCAAACTTGTGCTGTTACTCAATATTTTTGAACATATGCAATTACATTCTCTCTTCAAATACCTTTTTATATTTAAAGTGGAGGCATGTTTGGAGAAAGGGGGAATAACAAACACAATATGGAGGGGGTGGCGTGGGGAAAAGGGCAAAATACAGAGATCCACCTCTTCAACTTCCATAGTATTCACTGCCTTGTACCAGTAAGCAGAGGTAGGTTTATGTAATCTATGTTTGTATTGTTGGTTACTAGAATAAGTTATATATTTAAGGGATTTTAATTTAAGAAATTTAATTTGAGAAAGGGATTAAATAATGGTGTTTGCATGTACTGGGGCTTTGGTTTTGTTTCAAAGTGCCTGCATTGTGATTTAAGAGTTTACGACATGAAAAGTAAACAAGAGCTGAAACAAAGACTGAGATGTTGCATAGCAACAAAGGACCACCTTTAAGTTAGAAAGACTTTGAGTTTAGTTTTAACTGTACCCAGGGCAGAGTGAAATCAGCTTTGCCATAAGCAGAAGTAAGAATGGAGTAATGCGAAGAAAGCAAGTCCCAAAACTGAACAGATAGTTCTCGAAACCAGGGAATGTAAACAAATCCCAGAAGGAATGAAGTAATAGTAATAAAGGAACGGCAATTTAAACAAGGTACTCTTCATGGAAGCTAAATTTAGAGCTAAAACGTGCAGACCTGGTAAAGTTGGAGGACGAGCAGCCAAATATTTAAAGCCACGCTAAGATTGGTGACCTTAGTACAGCAGTAGTGCCCCATTGGCATCACTGGTTACATGAGATTACATGGAAGCTTGAATGCATGCAGCAAATTAAGGCAGAAGAATACTGAAAGGAGATCCTGGATGTGGATCCTTGCTGAAAACAGTTGAGAGAAAGCATTGTTCAGAGGAAGATTCTAAGGTGGATCTTTTTGAAAGTGGAGTTTGGAAACACTTGTGTGATAATTATCCGGGGCCAGGGCAAGGGGGGGGGAGGGAATTTGAGGAGAAATCCACCACACCAGTTCAATTGGGTGGCATCTGTCACTTGGTTTCAGAGTGGGGCAGTGTCTGACCACAGTTGGCCTACTGGTTCACAGGGACTGTGTATTTACTGAGAACATTATAGCGTGGATATATTTTGTAACCTGTATTATCCTAAGAATCTGCATACATTTGTAGTGTAAGTGAAGGAGTATTGTATTGTAGTCACATTTTCATGTTTAATAAATGTTTTCATTGTTGTTGAAAGCTAATTGACAGTCCTGTGACTATTCATCCACATTGTCTTTAAAAAAGGTAAAAACAGTTTGGTCTTTTGAGCCAGAGTTCCATTCTGGAAACTTTCTGTCCAGCAGTAACATCAACTGGGACCATAACACTTGCCCCTGCTTCAGGCATTCTGCTACTGAAATTCTCAATTTGCTATGTCACCTACAGACTCAAATACATTCTTTTCTGGCTTCCCATTCTCCATAATCTTTCAATTATTCAAAATTCTGCTGTCTGTACATTTATCTTGCACCAATTCCCACTCATCTATCTCTCCAATCCTAGCTAATTTGTGTTGGCTCTTTTAGTTAAAATTCTCAACCATTCATTGTTCCACCCCTCATCTGGTTTTGCAAGTCCTTCAGTCTCAGAGTTCTCCATAATTTTCTCTGACTTCCAACCCCTCCCCCACCCCACCATGAAACCCTACATTTCTTTGCCCTGCTATTGACAGTTCTGTTTTCAGTCACCTGGGGTCGATGAAAAGCCTCCAATAAATCCCTTCAAAACTTTTAAGGTTGCTTTTGAATCCTACTTCTTTGATAAAGCTTATTGTCACCCTCCTAATATTTCATTCTTTGGCTGGGCACTTATTTTGTCGGTTTACACCTATGAAGCATTGTGGGAATTTCTTTATTAACTGTTCTCTGTAAATGCAAGTCGTTGATGTCTGAGACAGATTATGAAAAACAGCAGAGATGATGAGCGAGCAAAGTGGTGGAGGGGAAAGAAAGAGGTAATTACAATTAGCCAGGAAGAATGATGAGAATTGGAGAGTGCGTTTTGAAACGTGTTCAGTGGATGCCTGGTGAAACAACAGGAACCTACTCCACAGGGAAGCAGAAGCTAGGGACCGTGTAGATAACAATTTCATTAACGATTTTTTTTGTAGCTTGATTAAAAAACCTGTTGTGGCCTCTAATTTCCAGAGGCTCCAAAGCTATGTTTGCTTCACTGACCTCTTATGATGTGCAGATCTGCTATATAAAACCTTGGGTAGGCCACATTCGGAGTATTGCGTGCAGTTCTGGTCACCACATTATCAGAAGAATGTGGAATGTTTGGAGAGGATACAGAGAAGGTTTGCCAGGATGTTGCCCGGTCGAGGAGTTATGGAGTTTAATCCAGACAAATGTGAAGTAATGCATTTTGGAAGGTCCAATACAGGTAGGAAATATATAGTGAATGGTGGAATCCTCAAGAGTAATGACAATCAGAGAGATCCAGGTGTACCGGTCCACAGGTCACTGAAAGGGGCAACACAGATGGAGAAGGTAGTCAAGAAAGCATATGACATGCTTGCCTTCATTGGCCGGGGGTTGAGTATAAAAATTGGCAAGTCATGTTGCAGCTGTATAGAACCTTAGTTAGGCCATGTCATGATATGCAAACATGCAGCTAATGAACACATAGAATAGGGCATGACCAATGAGCAGTCAGGACACTCAGGGGTGGTATCTCACTGTAAAAGGGATGAGGCACTCACACCCCGCCTCTTGCCACAGACCAACATCTACAGAGTGAGACAGGGTGTATCCTCAGTGTCATGTAAGAGTACCTTTAAGAAATGGGTGGTTATAAACGGGTGTGTATATCAATATCCGTACTGAGTGTACCTTTAAGAAATGGGTGTTTACTACTGCAGTGATGTCAGAGAGTGGGTGGAGCTGGGCTGTCTGTCAGTTTTTTACTTTCGTTTTTGAGCAGGCTGCAGGGTGTGTTTTAGTTTTGTTTTCAGTATTGGAGCTGAAGCCAGACAGAGCAGGTGTACTGTTGATCTCTCTGCCATCAAAAGACTATCTTTTGATCATTTGGTGAATTCAGAATTATAAATGTTTTCAGTAGTGACTTTAACCTGATGTGCTTCTGATACAGGTTTTGTTTTTAAGTCGTATGGATGTTAGAAAGGAAAGCTTAAAGGATTACTTGTGTTGTAGTCTTTGGGGGTCATATTTGAATCGATGGTTGCTAAGATGTTCACTGTATGTTTTAAAAAGGTTAACTTGAGTTAATAGAATACAGTAAGAAGTCTTACAACACCAGGTTAAAGTCCAACAGGTTTGTTTCAAATACGAGCTTTCGAAGCACTGCTCCTCAGGAGCAGTGCTCTGAAAGCTTGTGCTTGAAACAAACCTGTTGGACTTTAACCTGGTGTTGTAAGACTTCTTACTGTGCTCACTCCAGTCCAACGCCGGCATCTCCACATCATGGTTAATAGAATAAACATTGTTTTGCTTTAAAAAATACTTTTCCATTTCTGCTGTACCACACCTGTAGAGTGGGCCATGTGATCCCCATACCACAATCTATTCAAAGTTGTGGGACAGGTGAACTCCATGATACACTTTGGGGTTCTCTAAACCCTGGCCCATAACATCAGCATCACACCCCAGCATGTGGCTTAGAGCAAGGCTGGTTCAGTTAGACGGAGTTACTATATTTAGATTAGCAGAGAGAGAGTCGAACTCATTGAGAACTATGCTAATAGTTCAATAAAGCACATTGAACCCACTTCAAAGTCTGGAGCATCTTTTTTCAAAACTGCATCAAGTGGCAGCTTGTGTTATTCCAAGTTACAAAACACAACAGGCCACACTTGAGTATAGTGTTCAATTCTAGTCGCCATGCTACCAGAAGAATGTGGAGGCTTTGGAGAGGGTGCAGAAGAGATTTACCAGGATATTGCCTGATATGGAGGGCATTAGCTATGAGGAGAGGATGAATAAACTCGTTTGTTCTCACACAAACATCGGAGGTTGAGGGTCAACTTGATAGAGGTTTACATAATTATGAGGGGCATAGACAGCATGGATAGTCAGAGGCATTTTCCCAGGGTAGAGGGGTCAATTACTAGGGGGCACAGCTTTAAGGTGCGAAGGGTAACGTTTAGAGGAGATGCACAAGGCAAGTTTTGTTTTGACACAGAGGGTAGTGGGTGCCTGGAACTCTGTGCCGGAGGGGTGGTGGAAGCAGGGACGATAGTGACATTTAAAGGGCATCTTGACAAATAAATGAATAGGATGGAAATAGATGGATACGGACCGCAGAAGTGGAGAAGATTTTAGTTAGGATGGACAGCATGGTCGGCGCAGGCTTGGAGGGCCGAAGGGCCTGTGCCTGTGCTGTACTTTTCTTTGTTCTTTGAGTGTCGGCTATGAGGAGAGGTTGAATAAACTAGGATTGTTTTCACTGGAAAGACAGAGGTTGAGGGGAGACCTAATAGAGGTATACAAAATTATGAGAAGGATAGACAGGGTGGATAGTCAGAGGCTTTTTCCAAATGTGGAAGTGTCAATTACAAGGGGGCACAGGTTCAAGGTTAGAGAGGGAAAGTTTAAGGGAGATGTGCGGGGTAGGTTTTCCCACACAGTGGTGGGTGCTTAGAACATGCTAACAGAGGATGTGGTAGAAGCAGCCAAATTAGCAACATTTAAGAGACATCTGGATGGATACGTGAATAGGGCGGAAATAGAGGGATACAGACCGAGTAAGGGCAGATGTTTTATTTAGGATATCATGATCGGCACAGGTTTGGAGGGCCGATGGGCCTGTTCCGGTGCTGTACCTTTCTTTGTATATGCAAATAATCTCAAGTCTGCCATTATTCCGATGCATGTTCTGGCAGTGGCATATTGGAACTGAATCATCACATTGAACCAGTCTGTTTGTAGTATCATGTAAACTCCATAAATCAGTTATTTATCTTTGACATATCACTTATTAGACAGCAGAAAGGCCTGCAGTGGCTTAAACAATTTACTGCTGTTTCCAGTTCCAAAGACAGAGGTGTGCAATTTTCAACCATATCCAGAATTGGTCACACACTTACTCATTGAAGCAATACATTTGTACAACTCCAATAACAACTTATGCACTTCTCTCACCTCGCTCCAGGCAGCATGAGAAAATCAAGCATCAAGAAGATACAAAATTATAGTTTGTTTTAAAAATCATGAGTCGAAGAAAAAGGTTACCAAGTTACGGTTTATGTGAATAAATTTAAATTGATCAGGCAAATGAACAGTTCCTGAGCATGCCAAGGGTTGAGAACTAATGTGGAAAGAATGATATACACAGCTTTTCAGATCAGAATGATGGCAGCAATTGTCACTCTTCCTGCAACTGTAAACTACCTTAAAGGCCTCATCCACTGGATTTAATTGTGCACGAATAGCTACCTTAATATGACCTATTTCCACCTTCAGATACCAAAGAAAAGAAATTGCTTTTCATACAACCAAGTTCCAGAAGATTGTTGGAAGCGACTGGACGGCATAGTGGCACAGTGGTTAGCTCTGCTGCCTCAGCGCCAGGGATCCGGGTCTGTCTGTGTGGTCTGTGTGGAATGTATACGTTCTCCCTGTGTCTGCGCGAGTTTCCATTGGGTGGTCTGATTTCCTCCCTCAGTCCAAAGCTGTGCAGATTAGGTGGATTGGTCATGCTAATGTGCTCCTTAGTATCGAAAAATAGGGTGGGAGAGTGGGGCATGGGCCTGAGTAGGGTGCTTTTTCGGAGGGTTGGTGCAGACACTATGGGCCGATGGTCCCCTTCTGCACTCTAGTGATTCTATAATCCTATAAATGGATAGACGTACCAAAATTTCAATTAGACGGAGTAGGCTATTTGGTTCCTGGTGGTCCCTCTGCCATTTGATACGATCAGAGTTCATCTGACTATCAGTACTTGCATCTCCACTTTGCTATCTAGCCCTTTTAACCTTAGATTCTCGAGTGACAAGGCAGGCAATGCAATCTACTTCAGTCTTGAAAACATTCATTGACACTGCTCTCTGGGAAAGATAATTCTCAAGACTAATGTCCAGAGAAAATAAATTTTCCTCATATCCATCTTAAATGTGAGACAACTTATTTTTCAACTGTGGAGAAATATCCTCTCCGCATTGCTGCACTTTGCAAACACCTTATTGTCCTCTTCACAACATACTCTCCTACCTATCTTTGTATCAGCAGTAAATTTAGCAACCATACATTTGGTGCCTTCATCCTATGTTGAAACCTGGTGAACTCCTAACTACAAAATCTACCCAGTCCTAACACCTGTGTTGTACTTAACAGTCATTATCGGTATGAAATTCCTTTTCTTCCCATCTTCACTTTCAGTTGCTCCTGGATTGTTTGCTTTTCTTAAAACACTAAAGCTGTCCCATCCAATCTCCTCCTTTTCATAACTTTCTTCAAATCTCAAAATTGCAATTCTCTACAATCCTTATTTCCTCAATTGGTCGAATGTATTGAAGTTATTCTGCTGGATTATTGTCCATGATTTTGTCCGATATTGGGCAGTCCTCCAACCTCCTGCACCCCACCTCTCACAGGCAGGGCACCCCCAGGGCCGAACCCCGGTTCAGGCAAAATGCCACCTGGGCACCACCAGCCAGCACTCTGGCAGTGCCCCTGCCAGCCTGAATATGACACCTGGGTTCTGACAGTACCAGGGTGGCACCCAGGTAGCACTGCCAGGGTGCCCAGGTGGCTCTGATAGGCTGGCAGTGCCATGGTGCCCAGGTGGCATCAGCAGTGCCAGGGTGCCACCCTACCCAGAGGCTAATCACCCAGGGGCTCCAATCACCTGGGAGATTCCCCCTCAAGTGCCATTCCGCTTGGTCGCCATTTGTGGGGACAAGTGCTAAATGATGCCCAGCTGAGGTCTCCTCGGCGAGGCCGGTAGATCCTGGGAGCAGGTTAGATCTGGTGCCGGGAGAGTTAAGTGAGCTTTTAAACTCACTTAACTTTGTAAGTCTTGGTCCCACCCATTGTGAGATCTCGTGGGGCGTAACGACTGTCAAGATTCCCAGGAGAGGTCTCTCGTGGGATCTACCGGCCGTGTCCTGTCCGGTAAATCACACCCCATGTGTGTGTTCTTTACTTTGTAATATCACATGAGGATAAGTTGTACTGATTGAAATAAGCAAGTTCAATTGTATCTGCTGTTCTATCTGTTCACCTGCAAACAAAAAAGCTGATCTATTTGTATATTGCTGAAAACAGCCATATTGCCAAAGCTTTTAGTCTTGCATTCCTCAGGGCAAAATGTAAAAATACCAATTTAGACAAACGCAACAATATATATATGACAGGAGAAAAGAGATGCTGTTACTTGACAAGTTGATGTTGATAGGTCTAGGCATTAGCATGGAGAAAGCAACAAGGAATTATAGACTCGCCAAGCTCCCAGGTAATTCCATAAATTCCTTTTGTTTGCAGAGAATGTGATCCTGCATATATTGTTTCTCAGCAAACATAAATAAGCCATATTATGAGTTTGACTGTTCATCTTAAATTCATTGTTAGTGTCGCAATTTGTGCATTCACATCCAGGATTGTTAAGCAAATGCTACCCAATCAAAGAATCAAGACAACTTGCTGAACAATCCTGAGCAAATGCAAATAGCCACTCACAATAAATTTGTGAACTGTCGAACATGTTACGTTACTCATTTATACTTGCTAAAAGTGACATGCATTCAGACACAGGAACCCGTTAGCCGCAATAAAAAGGAAATATGTTCAAACCTCAACATCTTTTCAAATTACTTGGGACCTTGGAGAGCCTATAGTTCCCTTTTACTTTCTCCATGGCAATGCCCCAGCCTCTCCAGATTGACTTAACAAACAATAGCACCATAAGACTTAGAACGAGAATTTGGCCATGCGGCCCATCGAGTCTGCTCTGCCATTCAATGAGATCATGGCTGAACTGATATAATCCTCAACTCCACTTGAAATGAAAATGAAAATGAAAATCACTTATTGTCACGAGTAGGCTTCAATGAAGTTACTGTGAAAAGCCCCTAGTCGCCACATTCCGTGCCTGTCCGGGGATCGAACCGTGCTGCTGGCCTGCCTTGGTCTTAATTCAAAACAGTGATTTAGCCCAGTGTGCTAAACAGCCCCAGATGAAAATTGCTTATTGTCACAAGTAGGCTTCAAATGAAGTTACTGTGAAAAGCCCCTAGTCGCCACATTCCAGTGCCTGTTCGGGGAGGTTGGTACAGGAATTGAATTGCGCTGCTGGCCTGCCTTGGTCTGCTTTCAAAGTGAGCGATTTAGCCCTGTGCTAAACCAGCCCATTTCCTGCCTTATTCCCATCAGCCTCAATTTCTTTTCTGATTAAAAATCTGTCTGTCGTAGCCTTGACAACCCAGCGTGTATAGTTCTCGGTGGTAAGGAATTCCAGAGTTCACTAGTCTCTCGAGACGTAATTCCCCCTCGTCTTGGTTTTAAGTGCGCGACCCCTTACTCTGAGATTATGCCTTCTGGTCCTAGATTCTCGAACAGGAGGCAACATCCACTCAGCATCTACTATATCAAGCCCCCTCAATAAGGTTATCTTTCATTCTTCTTCAGTCCAATGAGTACAGTCCCAATTTACTTAATCCCACCTCATAAGAAAATCCCTCAATATTCGGAATCAACAGAGTGAACATTCTTTGGACAGCCTCCAATGCCAATATTCCTCCCCTTGGATACGGGCATCAAAACTGTTCACAGTATTCCAGGTGTAGTCTAAGCAGTGCTTTGTGCCTCATTTCATTTCATTTCATATAGTTAGGACTTCCATTTGATGCACTGTTTGCTTTTTCAATTACCTGTTGAACTTGCATGCTAGCTTTCCGTGATTTATGCACCCCAAATCCCTATGTGCCGCAGTGTTCTGCAGTCTTTCTCTATTTAAATAATATTCAGCTCTTTTATTCTTCCTACCAAATCTTCACAATTCCCTAAATTAGATTCCATCTGTCAGGTTTTTGCCAACTCACCTCAACTATCTATATCCCTCTAGATTCTGTGAGTCATCCTCATCACTTGCATTCACACCTATTTGTCATCTGCAAATTTGGCAATAGTACATTCACTTCCCTCATCCAAGTCATTAATATATATGGAGTAATTTTAGCCACAGCACGGATCCCTGTGGCACTCCACTAGTTACAGGTTGGCATTCTGAAAATGCCCCACTTATCTCAACTCTGTCTTCTACCAGTTAGCCAATCCCCTATCCATGCTAATATACTACCCCCAACACAACGAGTTCTTATCTTATCAAGGGCCTTTTGTGTGGTACCGTATATTACATCAACTGATTCCCCTTCATCTATCCTACTCATTACCACCTCCCGAAAGACGTGCTTGTTAGGTGAATTGAACATTCTGAATTCTCCCTCAGTGTAGCTGAACAGGTGCCGTAGTGTGGTGAATAGGGGATTTTCACGGTAACTTCATTGCAGTGTTAATCTAAGCCTACTTGCGACACTAAAGATTATAATACACTAATGAGTGACACATTTTGACTATGCTTGATTCTATCATGCAATTCTAAATTTCTGCTATTGCATTATTTATAAAACATTTTCCCAATGAAGGATGCCAAGCTAACTAACCTATAGTTCTTGTTTTTTTTGTCTCCCTCAATTTTTGAAGAAAAGGTGTTGCATTGGCAGTTTTCCAATGCACTGGGACTTTTCCAGAATTTAAGAATTCTGGAAGATTACTACCAGTGCATCCACTATTTCTATAGTTTGTTCCTTTAATATCCTGGGATGCAACCCATCTGATCCAGGAGACTGACCTTTAGCCCCATTAGTTCCCTGTTTTTCCTGAAGTATTAATTGTAGTGAGCACATTAAATGTGGCACTCTTGTGTCTCTCTTTTCAGCAATGTTCAAGTTCCGTCCCACCAAGTGACTTTTTGACCTAGCAGCCTCATTTTACACAAATATTCAGATTATAAAATGTACACAACCAAATGATTGTTAAATATGTAATGAATGCGGGAAGTGTGAGTTGACTCTTTAAAAAGTACCTGCTCAGATGACTCAGCCAATTGCCTGTAGAATTATTGGATGACCTACCAGAAGAGGCCATTTGGTCCAGCAGGTTTTTCAAAGAGCAATCAAGTTTTCCCCAGGCCACTGCTTTTTTCCTCGTGGGTTAGATAAAATGTTGCACCAGTTGCTTTTACTGTAAACAACACATTTTGTTCATTATGAGATGATGCTTAATAAGGTCTCTATTGCGAGGTGACGATTCACAAATCTGCACCATCAGGTCTGTGCCCTAGATGTGACATCTTTCAGGTGCCTGCCTTCAGTGCCACTGTCTTCTTGCTAGGTTCATCCGTCATCCATAGTTCCAGACTTCATGCACTTGTGGGGAACATAGGTGGCACCCACCTGAACTACATTAAAGGTGTTAATACCCTCACTTAGTTTACTTCATCAGCTTCTTGGAGGCATAAATGAGAGCAGAGGACATAATGTCTTATCGACATTCAAAAGGAGTATGCAGATGGCAATGACTCAAAGGTGCCAGTCTGCCACAAAAATCCTCAACATTTTCCTAACTGCCCTATAATTTTTTGCCTTTAAATATTTATCCAATTCACTTTTGACGGCGATGATGAATCTGTATTTATCATCCCATTAAGGAACAAATTCCAAATTCTAAGTTGCAAAAAAAAATATTTTCCCTGTCACCACTGGTTCTTTTGCCAATCACCTCAAACATTTGCCTTCTTGCTATTGATCCTTCAGCCATTGGATACTTTTTATATTTTTTTTTACTCTCTGACTCTTTCATAATTTTGAAGAGGTTCATCAAATCTCTATCAGCCCCCCCAGCTACACGCTCCACCTTAACTCTCAAGCACAGAACTGTCATTTCCCGTCCCTGGACCCATTCTCGCAATTTCTCAAAAACCTTCAAACCCTTCTGTAATGTGATGTCCAGAATTGGCTCCATTTCTCGAGCTGATGTCGAATTATTGTTTCATACAGGTTTGACACCAGTTTCCTGTTTTTTGAACCAGTGCCTCTATTATAAAGCTCTTACGCTTTTTTTAAACTTTAATGTGCCCAATTCTTTTTCTCCAATTAAGGGGCAATTATGCTTGACCAATCCACTTTACCTGCACATGTTTGGGTTGTGAGGGTGAGACCCACGCAGACACGGACAGTGACCTGGGGCCGTGATTAAACCCGGGTCCTAAGCACCATGCGGCAGCAGTGCCAACCACTGTTTCCACTGTGGTGCCCCACATATGCACTATTAACTTGTTGTAAGAGTCCTTCCTGCTGATTTCCTTTCTTCCCATTTATTTTGTTATATTATTTTGGGATATGGACTCATAATAAGAATGTGCCTTTAAGTAGAAGGCTCAAATTTGAAGCAGCCTATTTAGTTCCCAGCTTTTCTATTTTGAAAAGGAGAAGCCAGACTCTTCAGCACTGAGTGGATCTTGGGAATCAGGTTTGGAGGAAGATTGCTTAGCTGACAACCGGTGGGTTGATCGGGAATAGTGTTCAGTCTGACAACAGTCGGTGGTTCTCCCTCTCTCTGTCTCATTGCAAAAGCAGTGAGCGCCCGGCACGTCCTTTGCTCTGAACTTGGAATGATGCGGTGTCTGCAACGAAGGTTGACAACTTTACCAGAGAAAAGCATCTCCAGCCTGGAAGGAAGTATCAAAATGAAAGCTGAACTTCACAAAGACACTAACTAGAAGTCATTCCAATATATCAAAGATCTGTATCCTTTTATTTTCATTAATATTTTCTTACAGTTTTACCCTTGTGTTGTTTATGCATACATAGAGTGTGGAGTAGTTCTGGGGGGGGGGGGGGGGGTATTTGACAGTCAGTTATATTTTCTGTCCATTTAATTGTAATACAGGACATAAAAACGTATTTGGGTTAATGTTACTGTAGTTTATTGGGTTCAGCTAAGGACCTCAGGTATTTTAAATAAAATCAAATTATACCTCTGTTGTGATTCCGGGTCAAGTGGGGCTGGAATTGACAGCGCACTAGCTCAGGGTGTCATGACACTGTCCACCTGACCCAAGTGTTCCCAACATTTTTTTTAAATGAAAGAGAAAGGTGTCCCGGTTCACACATAAAAAACATGGCAAATTTAATGTACTGAATGGCCTTTTGCAGTGTAGCATTGCATGATTCTCTTATCTTCCACCACTGGTTCCAATCTCCTGATACCTGTACTGCCATGTGTCAAACACCACAGATAGCTCTATAATGCATCATACTAGGAAGCCTATACATGAAAACAAGCGACTCATATCAGCATTACTTCCAGTAAAGTTTTAATACACTGTCTACTTTCCACAAACCTTCATAGAACAAATGGACGAAGTCATTCCATCGATGAATGATAGCACTTAGGTTACTTACTACTGTGGATATTTTGAAAACAAAGTAACACAATGAAATTTAAGACTCAATAGTCTCAGTGAGGTTATTTTATGAACACTGAGGGCATATCAAATTTTTCTTGGTATTTTAATGAGGGTATTAAACAAATTAAAGCAATGGATTTACAATTCAGTGAAAAATGTTCTGGAAGAATTTGATACAAGTAGAATGATCATAGCAAGTTTCTATTCATAAAGTTATACCACTGCAATTTCTATTTTCATATCCAAAACAGCACTGGTCACTATTCTGATGATCATATATGTTCTGCCTTATTTTCCTTGGGTTAGCCACTTTTGACATTATGGCTGGCAATTATTGACAGCCAAAAAAAGTAGCCCTGACTTGAGGTTCTATGCACTGTACTTTCAGCAGGTATTATTTACTTCAATAGTCAAAAGATAAACGTATATTTTTCATACAATGTATTTCTAAAAAAGGGGTGTTGTTTTTAATTGCATAGTTTCCCAGATGGGATTCTATCTTAAGGATTGATTAATTATGCAGATCAATATGATACCTCCCTTTTTAACTTGCCAACCAGGTTTACAAAAGTGAAAAGGAAGTGTCACAAAAATAACAATGTTACAATTATTTGATTTTGGTAGAACAAACCAGCATACAACGAATACAGTGATAACACGGACTTAAGCAGGATTGAACACCACTACCTTTGAGGTGACAGTACCAAATGAATTGTTGGTTACACATTCAAACCAGTCCCGTCAGACGTGGAAGAACACAATATGCTTAATTTCAGAAGCTATTTGTAATTTCAATCCAATTCCTATATTTTCAGCACATTAATGGAGAACAGTTCAAGGTTGGAGAAGAAATCAAAAGCTAAAAGAAAAATCACATTTGCCCAATACAAGTGCAAGTTGTTGTGAATGTAAATTCAGCAGTGAAACAGTAATGAAGGCATGGGCCCATGTTTGCATTATGCCATTGTTATTTAGCTTTACAATATTGTGTCATTGTATCAAGTCTCATTAGGGAGCAAAGAAACATTCAAGCCATGTACTTAATGCCCCGAGGAAAAAAGGCAGCCAGTACCCACTGAGTGAATAGTAACCACTATTATGCATGGACGATTATACATCAGCCTATATGGAATACTATACAATCCAAAATTGATACTGCATTCCCCACTGAGTGCTGTCATGGCAACAGCCATTGCCCTGCTCATAATGCCATGCATTTTCAGTGAGGCAGATCATTTTGTTGATAACCATTGGACATAGTCAAGATGCAGATCCCAGGAAAATGCACCAACTTTATTTGGGAATGTGGCATGTTTTATCAGTAATTGCCATCCCACTCTTCCTCCAAATTGTAAAAATAAAGATTACTGGTGACTCATTAAAACCAACAGGATAAGCTTACAGAGCTTCTACAGTGAATTGCTGACCCATACTGATCCTGATTTGTGCTAAATAAGCTGATATCAGCCAAGACAGAATTATAGGTATTACAATAGCCTCAGAACCCTTAGGAAAGAGAGGATTTGCTAGTGCTCTTCGGGGGGGGGGGGGGGGGGGGGGGGGGGGGGGGGGTTTAAACTAATTCAGCAGGGGGATGGGAACCTAAATTGTAGTCCCAGTGTACAGGATGTTGGGAGTAGTGAAGTCAGGGATAGGGTTAAAAGTTCGAAAGAGGGCACCGGCAAGCAAGACACTGGTTTGAAGTGTGTCTACTTCAACGCCAGGAGCATCCGGAATAAGGTGGGTGAGCTTGCAGCATGGGTTGGTACCTGGGATCTCGATGTTGTGGCGATTTCGGAGACATGGGTAGAGCAGGGACAGGAATGGTTGTTGCAGGTTCCAGGATTTAGATGTTTCTGTAAGAACAGAGAAGATGGTAAAAGAGGGGGGGGGGGGGGGGGGCATTGTTAATCAAGGAAAGTATTACGGGGGGAGAAAGGACGTTTGAGGACTCGTCTACTGAGGTAGTATGGGCCGAGGTTAGGAACAGGAGAGGAGAGGTCACCCTGTTGGGAGTTGTCTATAGACCTCCGAATAGTTCCAGAGATGTAGAGGAAAGGATTGCAAAGATGATTCTCGACAGGAGCGAGAGTAACCAGGGTAGTTGTTATGGGGGACTTTAACTTTCCAAATATTGACTGGAAATACTATAGTTTGAGTACTATAGATGGGTCAGTTTTTGTGCAGTGTGTGCAGGAGGGTTTTCTGACACAGTATGTAGACAGGCCAACAAGGGGCGAGGCCACATTGGATTTGGTACTGGGTAATGAACCCGGCCAGGTTTTAGATTTAGATGTAGGTGAGCACTTTGGTGATAGTGATCACAATTCGGTTATGTTTACTTTAGCAATGGGCAGGGATAGGTATATACTGCAAGGCAAGAATTATAGCTGAGGGAAAGGCAATTATGATGCTATTCAGCAAGATTTAGGATGTATAGGATGGGGAAGGAAACTGCAGGGGATGGGTACAATCGAAATGTGGAGCTTTTTCAAGGAACAGCTACTGCGTGTCCTTGATAAGTGTGTACCTGTCAGGCAGGAAGTTGTCGAGCAAGGGAACCATGGTTTACTAAGGAAGTTGAAGCACTTGTCAAGAGGAAGAAGAAGGCTTATGTTAGGATGAGACATGAAGGCTCAGTTAGGGCACTTGAGAGTTACAAGTTAACCAGGAAGGACCTAAAGGGAGAGTTAAGAAGAGCGAGGAGAGGACACGAAAAGTCGTTGGCGGATAGGATCAAGGAAAACCCTAAGGCTTTCTATAGGTATATCAGGAACAAAAGAATGACTAGAGCAAGATTAGGGCCAATCAAGGATAGTAGTGGAAAGTTGTGTGTGGAATCAGAGGAGATAGGGGAAGCGTTAAATGGATATTTTTCGTCAGTGTTTACACTGGAGAAAGACAATGTTGTCGAGGAGAATACTCAGGTTCAGTCGACCAGGCTAGATGGAATTGAGGTTCACAAGGAGGAGGTGTTAGCAATTTTGGAAAGTGTAAAAATAGATAAGTCCCCTGGGCCAGATGGGATTTATCCTAGGATTCTCTGGGAAGCCAGGGAGGAGATTGCAGAGCCTTTGTCCTTGATCTTTATGTCGTCTTTGTCGACAGAAATAGTGCCGGAAGACTGGAGGATAGCAAATGTTGTCCCCTTGTTCAAGAAGGGGAGTAGAGACAATCTTGGTAATTAGAGACCTGTGAGCCTTACTTCGGTTGTGGGTAAAATGTTGGAAAAGGTTATAAGAGATAGGGTTTATAATCATCTTGAAAAGAACAAGTTGATTAGTGATAGTCAACACGGTTTTGTGAAGGGTAGGTCATGCCTCACAAACCTTATTGAGTTTTTTGAGAAGGTGACCAAACAGGTGGATGAGGGTAAAGCGGTTGATGTGGTGTATATGGATTTCAGTAAGGCGTTTAATAAGGTTCCCCACGGTAGGCTATTGCAGAAAATAAGGAAGTATGGGATTGATGGTGATTTAGCGGTTTGGATCAGTAATTGGCTAGTTGAAAGATGACAGAGGGTGGTGGTTAATGGCAAATGTTCATCCTGGGGTTCAGTTACTAGTGGTGTACCGCAAGGATCTGTTTTGGGGCCACTGCTGTTTGTCATTTTTATAAATGACCTGGAAGAGGGTGTAGAAGGATGGGTTAGTAAATTTGCAGATGACACAAAGGTCGGTGGAGTTGTGGATAGTGCTGAAGGATGTTATAGGTTACAGAGGGACATAGATAAGCAGCAGAGCTGGGCTGAGAGGTGGCAGATGGAGTTTAATGCGGAAAAGTGTGAGGTGGTTAACTTTGGAAGGAGTAACAGGAATGCAGAGTACTGGGCTAATGGCAAGATTCTTGGTAGCGTAGATGAACAGAGAGATCTAGGCATCCAGGTACATAAATCCCTGAAAGTTGCCACCCAGGTTAATAGGGCTGTTAAGAAGGCATATGGTGTGCTAGCCTTTATCAGTAGGGGGATTGAGTTTTGGAGCCACAAGGACATGCTGCAGCTGTACATAACTCTGGTGCGGCCGCTCCTGGAGTACTGCGTGCAGTTCTGGTCACCACATTATAGGAAGGATGTGGAAGCTTTGGAAAGGGTTCAGAGGAGATTTACTAGGATGTTGCCTGGTATGGAGGGAAGGTATTACGAGTAAAGGCTCAGAGACTTGAGATTGTTTTCGTTAGAGAGGAGAAGGCTGGGAGGTGACTTAATAGAGACATATAAGATAGTCAGAGGGTTAGATAGGGTGGACAGTGAGAGTCTTTTTCCTCGGATGGTGATGACCAACACGAGGGGACATAGCTTTAAATTGAGGGGCGGTAGATATAGGACAGATGTCAGAGGCAGTTTCTTTACTCAGAGAGTAGTAGGGGTGTGGAACGCCCTGCCTGCAACAGTAGTAGACTCGCCAACTTTAAGGGCATTTAAGTGGTCACTGGATAGACACATGGATGAAAATGGAATAGTGTAGGTTAGATAGGCTTCAGATGGTTTCACAGGTCGGCGCAACATCGAAGGCCGAAGGGCCCGTACTGCGCTGTAATGTTCTATGTTCTATGTTCTATGAAAGCTGGCCAGGATCCTGCTCATATATTTTCAGAGAGTAGAAAATCTGAAAATTCTTGTTGAAGGGAAGAGCAGGACTAAGATCTTTTACTATGACTTTGGCCTCCAAAAAAGATGCTGCCACTCAAATATAAGGCTAAGGCATGACCTTGAGAGGTACTGGAATGTGCAGAAATATATTGCAGTAAGGAATCAATGGAGGCAAAAACAAAACCATGCATAGATATATTTTATTATTTCTGCTCCCTTGGCTTCATAAAGGAAAGTAAAATAACTTACCTGGTTCAGTTCCCCAATTAACTTCCCCCTAGTCTTCATTAAGGTTGGGATAGCTTTCCTGCACAGAACTCAACGATATCATCAGAGATGAATTGGGAATCCAAACTGTTTTGGCTATCAAGATCTAAAACTGTTCCCATTCATTCCCAGATAGATGCTGGTCATCGAGGATGGCTATGTCAGAGCTACTAGAATTGAAGGTAGATTGGTCTTGTGCGCAGATGCATGGCTGGAAAGGTGGTCCTTTTTCATTTTCTGTACTGTAACCATTTACACTTTCTCATCACTTATCTTCTGCTTCTATATTTGCTTCATCATAACCTCCTTTGTCTTATACCATCATCCTGGTTATTTAAATCACATTGGTCCTTCAACCTTGACATAGATTCTCCAGTGTTATTTCCTTTCTATGCCTTCTATTCCATGGCTCTTAATCATTAACAAGTTCTTCATGTGTATTATCTTCCCTTTCTGAAGAATGGCCATTGGACCCAAAATGTTAGCTTGGTTTCTTTCTTCAGATGTGACACATGATGTGCTGGTGTTTCCAGCATTTTCTGTTTTTAATAGATAAACTAAAACTAGTTAATAAAAGAAAAATACTGTGCATGCTGGAAATCGGAAATAAAAACAGAAAATGCTAGAAGAGCTCAGAAGGTCTGACAGCATCTGTGGAGAGAGAAACAGCTAATGTTCTGAGTCCATTTGATTCTTCAGAGTTGAAGAGAGTAGAGATGTGATGGGTTTTATGCTGTTGAAAAAGGGGATTGGAGTAGGTGGAGCAAAACAGAAAGTCATGGATAGGTTGGAGTTCAAAAAAGAGATTAAACAGCAAAGATGTCATGCACACAAGCCAAATGTTCGCATTAAGGTCTAATGCAGGTGTTAATACTAGTACCACAATGTAATATTTACGCAACAACATCTAGGGCATGCTTCCTTTTTGATTTATTTAGCATTGTAGATAATTTCTCATGTTTCAGTGGAAACCTGTAATTGATAACTGTCAGAGACCCTATCCTCCCTACTCTTTGGAGCACATTTAGTCATTCACTCCTTCAGCCAAGTGGAATAAATAACAATGAACACACTGCAGCCAAGTCAATGCAGAAAGAGCAAAAGACCAATCATGGAACAAAAACACCATCAAGAGCTCCATGTAGCCAGTAATGATATACTGAACACTAATATGATTATTATGTTTCTTGTGGCTCGTTTTCAGTTTATGAAAACAGATTTTCCCTCAGACAAAAAAAAATTGCACATACACTTTTCATATGCTACAGTTAACTCACTTAGTCAGTGCACTCAGAATATGACAATACTCATAGGTCCAAATGCAATCCATTTTTGTTGTGTTCAGTTTAATGCCTAATGCGCATCAGTTGGTAACTGTAAACTGAACAATGCTCATGCTTTCCCACCTATCTCTAAAAGGGCCACACCTAATCTCAAAATGCTGGAGCACAAATTGGCCAGTCAATCCTCAAACCCACCAACAACTTTGCCTACTCCCAGGATTCCAACTTCACATCAAAATCTGATACTATCACCTGCTAACATAAGAGTTGATCCAAACTTTCGAGCAGAATTGTATTATTTTACATGTTAGCAATATCATTTCAATCCACTATAAGTATTCATCTGCATCATAGAGGTATATTTAACACCGGCATCTGTTCTTTAACTGTTCATTAGAAAATATCAGAAACAAAATGCCACCTGATCCATCAAAACAATATTCTAAGATTAAAATTTGGGCTAAAAGATCAGGACCACACCAGCTGGCAGATTCTATGATGGAGGGAATTATTTCTCCATGGAGCAACAGGCCATTTTACATAAAGCCTTTGACTGTGCATTTTCCAATATGGCAAATGTTCTGAAAACAGCCGGAGGTAAGGCAGTCAACACCATTAAGTCATAACATCCCAGTATTTTAACAAACTGCCCCTGGAGATTTTTTTCAGAAGAGTAAATCTCTGCATAAACTATTTTCAATGCAGCTGGCCTTGTACAGCAATGTCACCTTCCTAAGCATCAATAAATCTACAATCATTCAAAAATTAGCCAACCGTATTATACATGCCATTTGCACATCCAGAAGAGAAATAATTACATACATCTGGCTGGAAAGCTCCGCTTGCCAATTATGTAGAGGGTGACATATTTTGCTATTGAAAGACAAGTAAATCATCAACACTGGTGCAATTGTACTTTTCTCTTTTATTGCATTTGATTCTTTGCAGCTTGTCAGAGTTCTTCACAGTGAAGCATTTGAATTGTATAAATACATGCACTTTAAAAATAAACTTCAATTGGAAACCTATGTTGGTCTAAAAGTTTATTTAACTAATGTATAATTTGAATTGACTCACTACCCGAATACAGATGATTTTTTAAAATCGAGGTAAAGAAAAGAAAAAGCAGCACTAAAATGGCAGTCCATAAACTGCACGTGAGAGTTGCCGCTCTCCAAATCACCGTAGCCTTGCCCCACGTTCCCACGCCTGTAATATAAGCACCCTTGTAAACATCCTTTTCTCAACTGTCCCCCCCCCCCCCCCCCCCCCCCACGTCCCCCCCCCCCCCCCCCCCCCCCCCATATTACTCCTCCACTACCACACTTTAATGGAAACATCACCTGAATGTACTGGCCTCATGAGAAACCTGCCCTTGCTTTCCACAGCCCATTGGTGCAG
The DNA here is from genome assembly GCF_902713615.1 of Scyliorhinus canicula. Taxonomy (NCBI): domain Eukaryota; kingdom Metazoa; phylum Chordata; class Chondrichthyes; order Carcharhiniformes; family Scyliorhinidae; genus Scyliorhinus; species Scyliorhinus canicula. The sequence goes on from NC_052152.1 coordinate 71,267,966, forward strand.
GCTTCAAATACAGAAAACGCATTCTTTATGCCCAATAACCGTGAAAGAAAAATACCTTGTAGGCTGCCATTGTTGGTATAATATAACATTTCAGATATTCTAAATGGAACTCATTCAATAACTGTTTTAAGATCAATCAACACATTTGAGAGATAAAACATTTTACAAATGAGAAATGTATTCAATGGATGGGAACAATACAATCCACCTAAACTATTCTATAATCCAAGCATCAATCATGGATTATGTTTAAAAGTCTGCATATAAAAGAAGCAATGGAACACATATGCACCGCTCATGGGACACAATTGTGAACTTGGCACAAGTTATTGTGTTTGCCTATTTATGATGAATATCTTGAATCTTATAATTAATTTTATCCCCTAACAAATTTAATTTTGTGCATTTTCTACAAATTTAAGTAAGCCACTCTGATTAATATAGATAACTCTTACTAAAAGAAAATATACAAAGCTGGATATTCCAGCAGACAAATAATGGGAACTATGCAGAGACATATATTGTACAACATACCCTAAAGACTAAAGTTCTACATGTTTTCTTACCTTAACAACCTTGGTCAAAAAAAAGGCAAGACAGTGCAAAATCTTGTTCACATAATAATAATAATTTTTATTATTGTCACAAGTAGGCTTCATTAACACTGCAATGAAGTTACTGTGAAAACAAAGATGGAATTTGGACTGGAATGACTATTTAAAAACAAAATCCATATAGGGAAACCAAAGTAACAAGTGGTGCAAGATGGGAACATGAAAATACAAACAGGAAGCATTGCATCTGGTGGGGCAATCCAGAAAAAGGAGGACAATCTTAAAATCAAAACTATAGGATATAAGAGCAAGATCAAGATGCACTCCTTCGCAAAATGCCACGATGATTGTGGAATCCAAAACATACACAGGTAAATAGAATTAAAGCACTGACCAACCACAATCTCATCAGATTGCAAAATATGCTGGGGCTGAATAACCTATGCCTGTTACAATCAAAGGAATAAGTTAACATCTCACACAATATAAATCATCACCTTGTCTTTATTGTATTGAATAACTGACACTTAGACAATCATGTTTGGAGTAACCCACAGGAGGTGACATCTATCCCATGAGCTGTTTCCATCTTCCATAATTCATTGAATATGTGCAATAAATAGCACATGTATCACAATTGCATTGAAGCACATTAGGCCTGCAACCTGATCGATATAGAACATTTGATTATCACTGCGCCATTTGGAATGACCATTTTGAAATGGTCTGAATAGATGGCCAGACTGAGCTGAAGAGTGCAACATGATGTACCTAAAAAAATTGAATATTATTGCACTTTGTGTGATGGTTATTTTGAAACATTTGTAATGTTCTTTCAGATATTTTACAAATGAAGTATATTTTTGCAAAAAATAAACTTTCACAATTCAGCTGAACAAGCCGAGTTCAACGACTGTTACTTTTGGTGGGAGCCAAAACTAACGTTGATTAAAGTAAACTTTGCATGCTTAATCAAAGATGTTAAAGTACGATAACCTTCCAAGAATAAAAAAATATTCTGATACCCAATGATCGGATTTAGCTGAATTTAGTCGGGTTTACTAGATCTGTAATACAGACTGGGAAACTCGAGTTTTCACACTTCTGATAATCAACAGAAATTAAGGTTTGGGATCGTGGAGGAAAGAAGGAATGGGGTAAAAAGCACAGGAAAAATTTGAAAATATTTTGTATGGATCGCATTGTTATTTTTGGAAATTTTTTTGAACTTTTCATATACAAGGCTGCCTTGATGCTTCCCCTCATTGGAGTGGTGTTATTGCACTTCTTGCGTGAGTGTCTCAATTCTTGTGGGTAGAAGATGTTTGAGATTCTCACCTGGCCTACTTATTCACTTTGATATGAGAAGACAGCCCACGCACAACAAAACAGCTGACTCTTGATGCACTTTAGCGTTCATGAATTTGAAATCTACCCAAACTTCAGAACCTGTACTCATAAACACGATTTTGCTTTCCTGTATCAGCATATTGTCTTCATGTCAGAGTGGAACGCCTGCACTGCCAGAAAATAGGCTGCAACTTATCCCCATGCACATGGATACCAGCTGAGGAGGAGACCAAGAAAACTACTCTCAGGACATTGCCTTACCCTCCCATCAGCTTCATTTACATATAATGACCCAGATCTAAAGACCTGCAAAAACTTCAACTTCGAAAGTTTCCCCCATATTTTTTTCAATCTTTATTGTCACAAGTAGACTTACATCAACACTGCAATGAAGTTACTGTGAAAAAGCCCCTAGTCATCACATTTCGGTGTCAAGGGTAACAGGTGGAATTCAGAATGTCCAATTCACCTAACAAGCAGGTTCTTCGGAACTTGTGGGAGGAAACCCACACAGACACAGGCAGAACGTGCAGACTCCACACAGACAGTGACCCAAGCCGCAAATCGAACCTGGGACCCAGAAGCCTTGAAGCAATAGTGCTAACCACTCTGTTATTGTGCTGCCCTTGTGTGAGAGAATCAGAAATGCTCATAATATAGCCATAGTTGACCATATTGCATTTTCTGTTGAAAAATACAGATACCAAAATTAAAGAAATCCAGATTTCTATGGAATAGCCATAAAGCCCAGAGCGCTGAAATGTTGAGATTTGGCAGGGACTTGAAGTCCCTCATTTCTTTTTATGCTTTGTTCTTTGAGCAGCTCATCAATTGCAGCCTAATTCACATGCAGTGGACATGGATAGCTGGAGGCAGTCCAGGGATGAAAAAGGGCAGGGCTAAAAAAATAAGTGTCAAGGACCACTGAATCATTGTTTTATTTCAACACTCTCGCGAATGAACGAGTCATAAGAAAATACTCTTTTCTATATTTATTTGTCGATTTTTCACAAATTCGCACCGCCGTGGCACATCTACATCTATTCACACACGATGGTCAGTTACAAACGTAAATCGAGAGAATAAAGAAGAATATTGTGTTACTGTGCCGCCTTGAATATCAAGAAAGACATTTTAAACATCGGGAGGTTCCCGCCAGGGCGTTTGGAAGTTATTTTCAAAGATTTTCCGAACTCGTAACCGTGTCTGTATGTTTGTGGGTTAGAACTATACTGTACTACTGACGATGTTTCCTCCAAGTACAAACCTTTGAAAAGTCAATCTGCAATAACCATACTTTCACGCTTCTTCGCTGTTAAATTGTCGGATCCCAGCCCAGTGAACTAGTAAATTGAAATAATTGACGGTCTGGTTTTAAACCGACTAACGCTTGTGCTCTCTAATGGCCAACTGTGTCAGCGCCGAGTGATAAATGTTAATGAGGACTGATGAAAGGGAGGTAGAAACGAATCGAAGAGAATAAAAACAGTGGATTATTAAATATATTCCGGACTTTCGCTCAACTGCCTTGGTCATATATCCCCCTACAGGTCAACGACACACACTGCTGTTGCACAGTACACAAGGCGCACTGTTCAGTACGAACCACAGATTAATTGCAACCAAGAATATCTCCCAAACCTAAAAATTATTCTGCAGTGACACGTAATAGAACACATCGATGCCCCCCCCCCCCCACCCCGTTTATTTGCATCGCTCTGTCTCGTATGAGAAAAACAGCGCAACTGAGTTTACTGATTACAAATCCTACTTGTGTTTCACATTACAAAGTGTAGCAAAATAAGGTAGCGGTGAAGCAAAAATATAGGAACGACACCGACGTTATGGAAATGAGCGAGTCAATCATGTCCAATGTAACAATATCAAATGTCACTGTCTAATTGTCGCCCAAACGACACAGATGTTCATCTCTTGTTTAAACTCCCAGTCTTCATCACGAACAGTTAACCGAGCCAGCACCAAATAAATCCAATAAAGGAGTATTATTCTCCTATTACAAAAACCTGCTCCCAGTGCATGGCCATGCTTCGACACTTTATAAAGATGCTGCTGCATTCCCTCCCTACGGATTAAGGCGTCACTTCAAACATCGGGGCGTGCCAATAAAGAAGAATTTAAACCACAATAAGAAGGGACTTGTTTCTCATCATTGTCGCACTGACATTTGCGACAATGCCATTGGAATACGAAAACCGTGAATTCGGTTTGAGGATCCCTCAGCTTCGGGGATCTCCAACAACTGCATCCGACAGTAAAGCGTTCAATTGCAGATTTAGCCGATTGGGATCGGATGAACCGGTTCTGTTCTAACTTCAGGTCCGCGACGAAGTAACGGTTATGTTTACAGCGACGCATTACACCAGCCTTATGCTGGCACCACATACGCACAGTAACCTCAAAGATAAGACACCCCACACCGAATACTGGACATTCGGACTGGGTTATATAATTTAGACGTCCAGGTGACAAACAAGTATATAAAACTATGAATTATGCACATTTTATTAACTTGTCAACAGCCCAGCTTTCCCAGGGTTGACACAGGCAGGTCCGTTCTTCTCACTAAAAAGGTAATATTGGGAGATTCAGAAACGGGTTAGGCAGTTGTACTCTTTCAGATATTCATTACTGTATTTACAAACCACTTCGCAAGCCCAGATTTCTATCGAGCTGTCTGTGACAAGACAGGTTTTGCCAAGTCCTTTGTGCTTTTTAATAGCAATGTGGCATTTAACATTTGCGGAATTACATAATTTTGAACTTGACAGATTGTAAAATGTGGATAGGTATATCATCGCTATATACATTACATATTATTTTCAACAAAACGAGTCGGATCTACAAATTCCTGTTCAAAACACGTACAGATGACTCCAGCTCAGATGACAACTGTGCTTCGCTGCAGTCTTTTAGAAGGCAGTTACCTATTTCCACCCTCCTTCTCGTGCGATTTTGAGTACAAGTTACCATTATTTGCACAGAGTGCCAAGATTGTATTTTGAAATTACGTTTTTACAAGTTCCCTACCTTGAAATGCAAAGAAGAAGAATCCCAGAACCCCGAAGCTGTGCACCACGTAGAAACGCATCGTATTTGTCTTCGCTAAAACAATCCCGGCAAGGAAGCAAGTCCTTCTTGAAATCCCACGGCTGTGAGTGTCTGTGTACGCAATGGACAGTGTTAGACTGCGATCCCGATCGCTCAATGCGTCTCTCCCTGCTCCAAACAGACAAGTGAAAATTTTACAAACAGTGCAGCTCCCGCGCAACAACGCCACTCAGCGTCGCGAATCTCAATGAACTGTGTGTCAGCACACTCAGCGGGAAAGGACAGCTCAGCACAGCTCACTGCTCCCACTGCAATTCCAGCAAACGCTTTTATTTTGGGTCAAGCCAACAGTAATCCTTTCTATTTTTTTAATTCGCCTTTATTTTAAATGGACACGAGATACCATCAAACTGGCACACTTCCCCCTTTTCACATGGTAGATGCTCCCTTCCCACCTCTCACGCACTGGATCACACAACTAACAGAGCAACCACCTCAGAGAGGGGTAGTGCGGTTCACCGACAGCCTTTGCCGGGTGCCAGTTAGAAAACTCCTCGCAATTTTAAAGAGTGAGTTTTATGTTGCTCTAATAATGAATTAACAGATTCTAAATTTGCACCGTCACCCTTTCTGGGGCTGACAAAAGAATTGGACGGAGGGTCGACATATTTGTAAATCCACCCCCTCTTTAGCAGGTGCTGAGTTTGGTAGATGCAGATCTGTAGTTCTCTTCAAGAAATCACCCCGAGCGTGAGCGGCGTGGAGTCGCACCATTTACACAGGGAGGAGCTGCACCTGCTCCCGGGCGAGCCGCGCGCCGGCACTCACTCGGATCACACCTGCTCCCGGGCGAGACACAGGCCCGCACTCACTCACTCGGATCGCACCTGCTCCTGGGCGAGACACAGGCCCGCACTCACTCATTCAGATCGCACCTGCTTCCGGGCGAGCTACATGTCCGCACTTTTCACTCAGATCGCACCTGCTCCGGGGCGTGCAACACGCCCGCACTCACTCACTGAGATCGCACCTGCTCCCGGGCGTGCAACACGCCCGCACTCACTCACTCAGGTCGCACCTGCTCACGGGTGAGCCACATGACCGCACTCACTCACTCAGATCGCACCTGCTCCCGGGCGTGCAACACGCCTGCACTCACTCAGATCGCATCTGCTCCCGGGTGTGCAACACGCCCGCACTCACTCACTCAGATCGCACCTGCTCATGGGCGAGCCACATGACAGCACTCACTCACTCAGATCGCACCTGTTCCTGGGCGTGCAACACGCCCGCACTCACTCACTCAGATCGCACCTGCTCACGGACGAGCCACATGACAGCACTCACTCACTCAGATCGCACCTGCTCCCAGGCGTGCCACATGCCCACACTCACTCACTCAGATCGCACCTGCTCCCGGGCGTGCCACATGCCCGCACTCACTCACCCGCACTGACTCACTCTCGCACCTGCTCCCGGGTGTGCCGCACGCCTGCAGTCACTCAGATCGCACCTGCTCATGGGCGAGAGAAACGCCCACTCTCACTGACTCAGATTGCACCTGCTACCGGGCACGGAACACGCCCAGACTCTCGCACTCAAATTGCACCTGGTCCTGGGCGAGGCACACGCCCACAATTTTTACTCAGATCGCACCTGTTCCCGGGCGTGCCACACGCCTGCACTCACTCACTCAGATCGCACCTGCTCCCAGGCGTGCCACACGCCCACACTCACTCACCCGCACTGACACACTCTTGCACCTGTCCCGGGTGTGCCACACGCCCGCAGTCACTCAGAGCGCACCTGCTCACGGGCGAGAGAAACGCCCATTCTCACTGACTCAGATTGCACCTGCTACCGGGCGCGCAAGACGCCCAGACTCTCTCACTCAGATTGCACCTGCTCCTGGGCGAGGCACACGCCCACACTTTTCACTCAGATCGCACCTGCTCCCGGGCGTGCAACACGCCCGCACTCACTCAGATCACACCTGCTCACGGGCGAGCCACATGCCCGCACGCACTCACTCAGATCACACCTGCTGCCGGGCGTGCTACACATCCACACTCACTAACTCACTCAGATTGCACCTGCTCATGGGCGAGCCACATGCCCGCACTCACTCACTCAGATCGCACCTGCTCCAGGGCGAGCTGCCCACACTCCCCAACTCAGATCACACCTGTTCCTGGGCGTGTTACACGCTCACACTCACTCAGATCGCATCTGCTCCCAGACGCGCAGCACGCCTGTACTGAACCACTAATATCGAATATGGTACCAGGCGAGCCACATACCTGCACTCACTCACTCACAAATCACACCTGCTCCCAGGCGAGCCACCCACACTCAATCACTCACAAATCGCACCTGCTCCTGGGCGTGCTACATGCCCGCACTCATGAACTGACTCACTCACTCAGATCGCACCCGTTTCCAGGCGAGCCGCACGCCCGCAATCACAAATTCAGATCACATCTGCTGCCGAGCCACCTGCACACACTCACTCACTCAGTAACTCAGATCGCACCCGCTCCTGGGAACGCCACACGTCCGCACTCACTCACACAGATCACACCGGCTCCAGGGCGAGCCACCCACACTCACTCACACAGATCGCACCTGTACCCGGGCGTGCGACACGCCCGTACTCACTAACTCAGGTCGCACCTGCTCCCGGGCAAGCCCCCACACTCACTCACACTGATCGCACCTGTTCCCAGGCAAACCACGCACACTCACTCACACTGATCGCACCTGTTCACGGGCGTGCTACACACCCACAGTCACTAACTTGGATCGCACCTGTTCCCGAGCGAGACACATGCCCCACACTCACTCAGAACGCACCTGCTCCAGGGCAAGCCCCCACACTCACTCACACTGATCGCACCTGTTCCCAGGCAAACTACGCACACTCACTCACACAGATTGCACCTGTTCCCAGGCGTGCTACACACCCACAGTCACTAACTTGGATCGCACCTGTTCCCAGGCGAGACACATGCCCCACACTCACTCAGATCGCACCTAGTCCCAGGCGAGACCCACGTCCCACACTCACTCTGATCGCTCCTGCTCCTGGGCGATCTGCCCATCCATCACACCTGCTCCCAGGAGAGCCACCCGCACTCACTCACACAGATTGCACCTGCTCCGGGGCAAACCACCCACACTCACTCACACAGATCCCACCTGCTCCAGGGCGAGCTGCCCACACTCACACAAATTGCACCTGCTCTGGGGCGAGCTGCTCACACTCCCCAACTCAGATCGCACCTGTTCTTGGGTGTGCTAAACATTCACACTCACTCAGATCGCACCTGCTCCCTGACGCACTGCACGCCCGTACTGAACCACTAATATCGAACATGGTACCAGAAAAGCCACATACCTGCACTCACTAACTCAGATCTCACCTGCTCCCCAGTGAGATGCCCGGCTGCACTCACTCACTCACAAATCGTACCTGTTCCCGTGGCGTGCTACACATCCGCACTCACTAACTTACTCAGATTGCACCTGCTCCCAGATGAGATGCCCACCCGGTCTCACTCATTCAGATCGCACCTGCTCCTAGGCGTGCCACACATCAGCACTCACTCACTCACTCAGATCGGTCCTGCTCCTGGGCGAGCCGCACTCCTGCACTTACTCACAGATGCACCTGCTCCAAGGCGCGCCACTCACCTACACTGACTCACTAACCCAGATCACCCCTGTTCCCAGGGCGCTACATGCCCACACTCACTCATGTCACACCTAATCTGGGGTGAGACACATGCCCCACACTCACTCTGATCGCACCTGCTCCTGGGTGATCCGCCCAACTGCACTCCCATCCCACCTGCTCCAGGGCGAGCCACCCACACTCACTCACACAGATCCCACCTGCTCCACGGCGAGCGACCCACACTCACTCACACAGATCGCACCGGTTCCCGGGCGAGCCGCCCACACTCACTCACACAGATCGCACGGGTTCCTGGGCGAGCCGCCCACACTCACTGACACAGATCCCACCTGCTCCAGGGCGAGCCCCCCACACTCACTCACACAGATCCCGCCGGTTCCCGGGCAAGCCGCCCGCATCACTCACACAGATCCCACCTGCTCCAGGGCGAGCCCCCCACACTCACTCACACAGATCCCGCCGGTTCCCGGGCAAGCCTCCCGCATCACTCACACAGATCGCGCCGGTTCCCGGGCAAGCCGCCCACATCACGCTTGGGGCAGCACGGTAGCATAGTGGTTAGCATCAATGCTTCACAGCTCCAGGGTCCCAGGTTCGGTTCCCGGCTGTGTCACTTTCTGTGCGGAGTCTGCACGTCCTCCCCGTGTGTGCGTGGGTTTCCTCCGGGTGCTCCGGTTTCCTCCCACAGTCCAAAGATGTGCGGGTTAGGTGGATTGGCCATGATAAATTGCCCGTAGTGTCCTAAAAAAAATTAAGGTTAAGGGGGGGGTTGTTGGGTTACGGGTATAGGGTGGATACGTGAGTTTGAGTAGGGTGATCATTGCTCGGCACAACATCGAGGGCCGAAGGGCCTGTTCTGTGCTGTACTGTTCTAAATTCTAAATCACTCACACAGATCGCACCAGTTCCCGGGCAAGCTCCCCACACTCACTCACACAGATCGCGCCGGTTCCCGGGCAAGCCGCCCACATCACTCACACAGATCGTGCCGGTTCCCGGGCAAGCCGCCCACATCACTCACACAGATCGCACCAGTTCCCGGGCAAGCCCCCCACACTCACTCACACAGATTGCACTGGTTCCTGGGCGAGCCACCAACACTCACTCACACAGATCGCACCGGTTCCCGGGCGAGCCGCCCACACTCACTCACACAGATCGCACCGGTTCCCGGGCGAGCCGCCCACACTCACTCACACAGATCTCACTGGTTCCCGGGCGAACTGCCCACACTCACTCACACATATCGCGCCGGTTCCTGGGCGAGCTGCCCACACTCACTCACACAGATCGCACCGGTTCCTGGGCGAGGCACCCACACTCACTCACACAGATCGCACCGGTTCCCGGGCGAGCCGCCCACACTCACTCACACAGATCGCACCGGTTCCCGGGCGAGCTGCCAACACTCACTCACACAGATCGGACCGGTTCCTGGGCGAGCTGCCAACACTCACTCACACAGATCGGACCAGTTCCTGGGCGAGCTGTCAACACTCACTCACACAGATCGGACCGGTTCCTGGGCGTGCTACACGCCAACATTCACTCACACAGATCGCACCTGTTCCTGGGCGTGCTACACGCCCACACTCACTCACACAGATCACACCTGATCTGGGAGTGCTACACGCCCACACGCACTCACACAGGTTATACCTGTTTCCGGGTGAGACACATGCCCCACGCTCACTCTGATCGCACCTGTACCTGGGCGGTCCGCCCACCCGCACTCCCATCACACCTACTCCCAGGCGAGCCACCTACACTCATTCACTCAGATCGCACCTGCTCCGGGGCGAACCGCCAACACTTGCTCACACGGATCGCACCTGTTCCCGGGCATGCTACACGCACACACTCACTAACTCAGATCGCACCTGCTTCCAGGTGACCGCCCCGCCAACCCCCCCCCCCCCCCCCCCACACCACACACACAGATCGTACCTGCTCCACACTCACTCAAACAGATCGCACCTGTTCCCGGGCAAGCCGTCCACACTCCCTCACACAGATCACACCTGCTCCAGGGCGAACCGCCCACGCTCACTCACAGATCACACCTGGGCCCGGGCGCACCACATGCCCACACTCACTCACTGATCGCACCTGCTCCTGCACTCACTCACTCAGATCACTTGTCTCCTGGTGCTCACTGGGGCCAGAGAACACATGACTGTACAACACGATTCGCATTGTATAAGGGGCCTCAGTGGAGAACGCACAATTGAGGCCAAACATTCTTACACCCGTTTCTTACATTGAGGAGAGAGGAGCTCTGTTCATCGGAACTTCCCAGTGTAGTGAGGGATTGGGACGTCATTTAAAAATGCTATCCCGATCCCCATGTCCCTAGAATGATCTCTGCCCCTCTCCCCCCGCAACCTGAGCACAACCCCCCCCCCCCCCTCCCGCGCACATCTGCCAATACCCATGCAGGGCACCCCTGGCCAAATTGCACACATGCAAAAAATGTCCGCTTGGCACTCCCAACATGAGTATCCATGCCAGTTGGCAATACCACCTGGGCTGTGCCATGTTGGCACCAACAGTGCCAGGATACCAGCCTACCCAAAGAAAATGCAACTGTGAGCCAGTTGGATCCCGGAGCAGAGTCTCCCAGCGTTGATCAGCCACCAGCGAGCTGATTTTCAGGTGCAGTGTGGCAATGTGCTCACACCTTCAGACCGCACCTGCTCCCGGGCGAGCCGCGCGCCCGCATTCACTCTGCACCTGAAGTTTCATCAGTACTTGAGCTCTACCCGCCAAGCCACAGATGAGGACTTCGAATGTACACGTCTCTTTGCCCATTAGGTTTCCAGCGCTACTCCACCTGATTTCACAATGCTTTCAGTTCTAATAACCCCGCTCTTTTAACAAAAAAAACTGCAATATTATTGTTTAATGGAGTTAATGGACTTTGGTGCGTATATAATCCTCCCACGGAGTTAACAGATACACAATATTGGGAGAAACCTTACTGAAATCATTGATGTACTTCCATTTACTTTTTAAAAATTGGAAATAATAGATTCCACCTCTTCTCCAACTGTTGCAAATTGGAGAGCATCAACTTGTATTTATACAGCACTCATAACAACCACCGAGTTTTCCAAGCATCTCGCAGCCAACACATTGCTTCTCACACATAATAATTTGTATTCGTTTATTCTCAAAATCAGGAACACGAAATTAATTAAAAGATTCTGTGTGTAGCGAGGGAAAAGATTTACTCACTGGCATCATGCCTGATCGCACACATCTCGTCTTCCCCAGGACTAAAGATGAAATCGGGACTATGTCACAGCCGACCCTCGTTCAACGCGCATCTTCCAGGGCAGTGAAAGACCACCTAGATATTGCGACAGTTTTAACTGCAACGGCTGGAACCAAGACATTTCGACATTATTTCTGAATTCTGCAAACAGGAGCCTCAACTGTCCAATCCAGAATTAACTTCAGGACCTCGCGGTTTCACTTCAATCTGGGCCTATTTGATAACGCATTAGAAATGCTGATTGATCTTGCAATTTACACACATGCCAATTATTAGCGTTTAATGTGAACAAGCCAAGGTTTTTCGGGTTTGTTGGCTAAAAGCAGCTTGAGCTGCAGTCAGTCCCATTCTACCTGCTGCTGTTGCTTTAAGAGACTTTAAGATTATTCAGTCAGACTTCAAGAATACACCGGGGAGTACGGTTCTCACAGCTTCAGGAATTCACGCCGAATGGACAGCAACGTATAATTCTTTAAAATCACAATTCAAAGGCAAATAAACACATTGGGGGAAAGTGAGAGCCGGCGGGTGTGTGGGGCAGGGGAAAATGACAAAAATAAAGCGTTGGGCCAGTTCACGACGTATTTCTGCCTCCTCAAACTTTTAACGGAGTCGGATTCAGTGCGGCGACCGGGGGCGGGAGCCAATTATAGCAATTGGGCAGGTTATCATAGAGATTTCCCCCCGAATTTCCAACTTCCTGGAGGCAACTTGAATCCCTGCAGTGTGCGAAACTTGGCAGCTCACAGGAGATGAGTGCACAGTGGGAGATCCCAGCCACTTGACATTTACATGGTGTCTGACTAAATTGCTGAAGTTGATGAAATTGCGAGCATCTCCAGGCATTGGCCTGCCGTTGCAGTAACTCTCCCATGAATTACTGTCGCTGAAAGGGATTGCGTCAAACAGAAACCTTCTGGTGTCTTTACCCGATTATTCCCGGTACTTTCATTGCTCCCTCTGATGTCTCAGTGACGGCTGTTGGGCCTGCCGCCTTCTCAGTCTGCCTATCCTCTCCAATTGGAGGAGGGCATAAATTGCTTGTCTCCCGTAAGCTCACACCTGGACGTGAAGTGAATGGGTTCCAGTCTGGACACGTAAACATTATCTATGTCCAGAAGATTCAGCCTATCATTTCAGCCCCTCAAGTCGGTGTGAAGGCTTCACTTCGTATCAGTCTTTTGAATCTAATCCCATTCTGTTGTTCCTATCCCATAGCGTTTAATATTTCTATTTTTAAATAAACTATCTAAATTCTGTTTTAAAATAATCCATTGACTCAACGACTTGTGGCAAAGATTTCTACATTCTAACCGTGTTTCATCTGAGGAAAGGTTTTCAATTTCACACCCCCTCCCACCGTTTCCATCTCCAATTCTTCATTTAAAAATATATATATATTTGCATCGTAAAAAGGAAGTTCTGTGTAATGGTGTGGAGAAGCCAGGAATGGTGGTGTACATTGGCATCTGCTGGAGGAGAAGAGGTTGTCAACTTGAACTTGAGAAGAGTAGAAGTGATCCATAAACTGGTGGAGCCAGAATGTCTACAGTGATTTGGTGATCTTGATTAGCAAGGGGTAGAGCGCCTCAGCGATATGGAGGGAGATGTTGGAGTGGATGGAATCTCCATTGGAGGAGTAAGAAGAGAATGCTTGGAAAGTAAAAGAAATGTGAGGGAGTATAGCCTCAGATTTCACCCTACACCCCTCCTCCCCCTCCCGAAAAAGACCACTCTGCCCCATAGGAATGCATCATCAGCTTGGATTCCTGGATATGATGTCACTTAATTGCAAGAAGAAAAAGGACGACACAAGGTTGGTGGAATTGTGGATTGCAATGAAGACTGTCAGAGGATACAGCAGGATTTAGATTGTTTGGAGACTTGGGTGGAGAGATGGCAGATGGGGTTTACTCCGGACAAATGTGAAGTAACGCATTTTGGAAGGTCTAATGCAGGTGGGGAATATACAGTGAATGGTAGAACCCTCACGAGTATTGACAGTCAGAGAGATCTAGGTGTTGGCCACGGAAAGAACATTTGTATGCTCAGTTCAATAAGCTGATAATCAGCTCAGAAATCCTTCCTTTAGTTCCCAAAGGGAAAAAAGTGTGTATATGAAGATACGCAAAACAAAGCCAATCAATGCTACTTACACATTTGACAAGATCTGTGAAATAGCTATTTGTTGGCAAATTATACAGTGGAGGAATTATTACTGATTTCATATTTATGGGAACTACAAATATAAATGTTCAGATTATCCACTTTCCCAATCTTGGGCCCCATGTATATTTTTAATTAATTTGATAAAGACATTTTCTAAATGTATCTATCATCTTTGTTTTAGCTTTATATAGGTTGAAAATTGATAAATCTTTCCAATGCCAACGGGCTTTTGTTGGTTTCAAATTGTTAATTCTTTATGCATGGTTTTAAATTCCAGCTATCAATCTTATTATCTTCTCTGGATGCTAAGGGTCATTATCTTGTACATTCTCCTTAGTTCCTTGGCAGTACTTGAAATCTACTCATGACCTTAGTGACAAGATATCAGCATTTGTATACTGATTTCTGCTGCAGTGCTGCAATACCCTGCAATTGGTCTAATCAATCATTAACAACAGTTGCACTTTTTGGGTGACTAACTATAGTTGTATACAGTAGTATTTGCAACATGCAATGTTTCTTCCTTGTAATTTACAATGCTTCCATCCAGAGTAAGTTTTCACGGGGAACTATCAGGCTTGAAGAAATTCCACCCCATATATTCCAGAGAAAGTACACAACCTTACCATTCACCCTTCACTCTTTCTGATTGAAGTTTATTCTCTGGGTAAGTGATGAATATTATTCTTTCATTGCAAGGTGACCTTCAGCTTTTCCAGATGAGCTTGTTTTATTGCTCCAGTGCGAATCAGAAATATTAATAAATTGCACTCCCAACTACGGTCCCCTAATTAACAAGGGAGTAGTTGCCTTTTAGTTCTTATAGCACTTGACCAAGCCTTTCCCTAGAAATGCTGTAGATTCTACCAAAGGAGCTTTTCTGCACTTTTGAGACAAATCTGTGAGAAACCAATTTTCCCCACAATGGGAATGCACAATAGCAGCATGCCCATGCCATTCTGATATGTCTGTTTAATTGTACTTACTAAATTTACCATAATGTGCATTTTTAGTTGGAGTGAAGACAATTTAATTCTTCTACAGCTGACCATATATTATGCAATGGCTCTGTCAATAAGCTAAAATGCTCAAAAGTTCAATTGATGTTTAAGTTTCTATTTGAAGTCAATATTGATTAAAGAATCTCAGAAATGCTCTGAAAGAGGCAGGGTGAGAAATTTGGCTTGTTATCACCCATATTTTGGGCAAATTTAGAGTTCCAAAATTGTTTCCACGGTGCAAGCACTTTCATGGCAAAACATCATATTTAGCGAGAGTGTTAATTGCGTGCACAATGAACATCCAGCAGAAGTGTGCAGTGCAGGCAGATGACAGCAGCAATCAACAGGCAATGCAGATTTAAGAATAGTTGTGCCATTTTGCAACTTAAGCTTGCAAAGCTGAGCTTGTTTTTAGCAGCAGAAATGACCCCAACTCTCATCAATGCTATTTAAAGGAACCATCAAATATTTACAGGTTAGTTCCTGGCCAATTTCTTCTGGCTGTTATTGTGAATGTTGGATGCTTTCACATTGTTTTAAGTTGCAAACGTTTACAGGATGTTTCGGAAGAACTTTTTTCTGACTTCAAGGTTTCTGCACCAACCATTTGCTCCTAGAAGGGTTGCACTGACAGCCACCCCCTTTGGCTTACAGCATTACTTGGAGAATGAACAGAGGTCATGCAGAGCAGGGCAAGCTTCTGGAAGAGGATGGAGGAGTAGGTGAAGAACAACTCTCAGCTATAGATCATACCACTCAGTGAGTGCTGGAGCAATACTCTTACTCAGCGAGGAACAATGTGTGCAAATTACATTTCCATTTCACTAAGGGGGTCCTTACTGAAATCTCCCTGCTGCTGCCACTAATACAGTCTCAGAGAAGGGCAATGATTGCATTGCCAGTGGTGATGAAGGTGTCCATGTGATTAACTTTTACATTTCTGTCTTCTCCCAGATTGAAGCTTCAGGCATTTGTGATATCTCATACTTCTGTAATCGTAAAAGGGTTCTCTGCTCACTGAGGGTTCACTGAGGCTCTCTGTTCAATTAGAACTAAGTGGTATTCAGTCTCTCATTCCAGAAACAAGCAGGCTAAATAAGCATGCAATTTTGGTAGGACTTCAGCTCTCCACATTGCGCAGGATGCCATTGAAGTGCATGTATTTATAGGTGCTACGTGTCAATTCTGCCCTACACCAGAATCAAAAAGGATTCCACTCCTTGAACAGACAGCTGGTGTATGATCATAGGCAGCACATCATGCAGGTCAATGTCCAATATACTGCAATAGTTTTGTTGCTTTCAGCTGCATGTGATCCACCAGGGCAAACCAAAGGTTTAGTCAGAGGCTCATTAAAGAGAAGTGTGTTGATGTGAGCCTCTTGAATGGATAAATATGATGCAGAGATGTCAAATGCAATAATACAAGTTGGGAGATGCCCCAAATCATTTGCTTAAATACCTCAGCATCAGGACTTTTCTCAACTCCCACTAATGGCTCACATTTGGCTCAATATGTTTTCCTAGATCCTCATGTTCCTCTTCTGAGTTTTTGTTCGACCAGAGGGTGCCAGATGATCCATCATCTCTTAATTTACCATCTTCTTCCACATCTACAATACTAATTTGTGCAACGCACAGTAAACAATAATTATCCAAAGAGACACAAGCTAATGCATACTGCAAGACTCCAGCTGATCAGCTGCAGCAGCAGAATATCATTTTTAGCAGACCAATGATCCTTTTCATAGTTGTCCAGGTGGAAGCATGATTCAATTCTTTTAAGACAAGAGTTCAGGCTATTGAAGTTGCATGACTGGACCTTCAGTCTCAAGTCAGCGACAAAACTGACGAACGATTCGCTAGGTTTCTGGGTACCCGTTTGGAAACATATATCTCTCAAATGTCTCATTCTTTTTGGTGGAGCAGTGTCAATCAAGTACCAACTACTTCATCGTACCTCTTGCTATCCTCCTCATTGTCAAAGGCAAAAGTTCAATTGCTTATTGGCCTGCTACCGTAAGCAGCAACACTATTTGCCTTATTTCAGGCTGTACCTGAAGGCTTAGAGTTTGAACTGCTGCTTGAAGAGCTACCCGTTCCCATCTACGTTACCCGATACTTGAAGCTGGTGGGGCACTTTCAGTCCGTCCATCTTGAGCTTCAGTGCCTTTTGCTGCGTTGAGTCGCCAATGGTTGCAGTTCACCAAACTGGTTCTTCTGCCAAATTTTTACTTTGTCACTGCTATCGTTACCTTCAAATCGTCATCACTCTGGTACCATGTTGTGTTTGGTGTTCGTTGTCGAGCAAGGAATCTACAGAACTGCTAGTGACTTGTCCAAATCAGGATTTTTGTTAATGTGCACGTTGTAAAGTAACGATCAGATACAGAGCAAGTTATCATAAAGTTTCTTTAGACACCCCTGGAACTACCCCATGCAGGACTGTCCTCATGTACATCTTACAATCTTCTGAGGATCACCGTCTCTGCCCTGACTTATATCTGACACCACCTGCTGGTGGGAGTTCACACTGCTTCATACATGGCCACCTGCTTGTGGGAGGTCTCACTACTGCATTCTTTGAATATTATCTACAGGCATATCACCACAGTAGCCTGATTGGTGTCATCAGCCACCTCTTTAATGGATATCCTTTGTTTTCAATTAATCAGCCATCTAGTGGTGCTGAGTTGATGAACAGCTATGGCACCTGGGAGTGCCTGAGGATATAGGCATCATGGCTACTCCCACGATATCATGTGTACATCTGTAGGGCCTGGGGATGATAATGACATATTGTCGACTCTTTCAGGGAATTTAATTCTCTTTGGTTCAAAAACACTCCTGGCTGGCCCATGGGTGCCTTGACAGCCATATCTCTGTAGGGTTGATTGCTCTTATGCTTTAGGGAACTCACATTTGCCCCATATTTTCTACAGTGAAGACAGACACAAAATACCAATTTAATATGTCAGCCATTTCCTTGTTTTCCAGTATCTATTCCCAAATTCGCTCTCTAGAGGACCAATACTAGCTCCAGTTACTCTTCTTATGCAAATACATGTAGAAACACTTACTCTCTGCTTTTATAGTACAAGCTCACTTTCTTTCATACTCCCCCTCTTTATTTAGTCATTCTTGGTTGGTTCATAAAATTTGTCTGATCTTCTGACCTACCACTAATCTTCATTGGTTTCTAAAATGTTTCTTTCAATTTGATACTGTCCTTAACTTCCTCATTCTGCCATGGATGATGCATCCTTCTCAATGAGTCTTTTTTTCTCACTGGGATAAATATTTGCTGATAGTTATTAAATATCTCCTAAAAAGTCTGCTACTGAAACGCTACTGTCCTATTTTTTAAACCTAGTTTCCCAGTTCACATTTGCTTGATTGGCTGTCATAACCTTGTATTTACCTTAATTCAGGTTTAAAATACTAGTCTTAGACTCACCCTTTGCTCCTTCAAACTGAACATGAAATTCTATCATCTTGTGATTGCTATTACCTATAAATTTCTTCACTGAAGTTACTGATCAATTCTGCCTCATTGCCAAATCTAGAATAATCTGCTCTCAATTGGCTCTAGAGTGTGCTGTTCTGAGAAATTGTCTCAAATACACTCCATGAACTCATACTCCGCGAATCTGATTCACCCAAACTATATATCGATTGAAGTCACCAATGATTGTTGCAATATATTTCTTCCAGATCCTCTTTATTTCTTCCAGTATGCTCTTCTAACCACTGTAAGAGGGCTCATGGACTACTTCCACATGTGATCTTTTACATAACCAGTTCTTATCTCTACCCAATCTGATTCAACACCCTGATCTTTCATCTGAATCATCTCTCACTTTTGCACGAATGATATCCCTGATTAACAGAGCTACCCAGCATCTTTTCTCACCTTCTGAACTTTTCAAACTGTCAAATATCCTTCAATAATCGGGCCCCAGCCTTGCTCAAGCTGCATAACTGTCCCTGTAATGGTTTTTATGTCATACATGTTTATTTCTATCTAGATCACAGATCATAGACCATAGCATTTACATGGGCCATTTGGCCCATCGAGTCTGCACCGGCCCTTGGAAAGAGCAGCCCAGTAGCATAGTGGCTAGTACTGTGGGTTCACAGAACCAGGGTCCCATGTACGATTCACCGCTGTCTATATGCAGACTCCGCACTGTCTGTGTGGAGTCTGCATGTTGTAGCCATCTAAAATGGCCACCTGCAAAGGAACATGGGAATTGTGGTCAACTTGGACACATACAAGTACACAGCCTCTGTATTGTGCAAAGAAGCCAGACCTGACCGAAACTTGCATCCATTAAAAGTCAATCACCATTTCCCCTGGGACAATAGAACTTGAATCAAGGAACAACAACAGTAGCAGACTAACCTGCGCCACTCCCCTTATTTGGAAAGGCCTACGTGCCTGGGACAGTGACAGCTAGGACCCGCCCAGGCACCGAGGTATCCGCTCCTTAATTGGCCAAGATCAATGAGGGTGATCGAAACCCTATTGATCCATTGGATCTGGAGTTAGGACCGCCCAAAATGGCACAAAAGAGAAGAAGGATAAGAAGCCCTGCGCACTAGGGATCGGTCTCTTTTGGACTGGCCTGTGTGCGACCAACTGCAGCATATCAACCAGCCAAGTTCAAGGACTCGCGATCGCTACCTGAAGGACAGGTCCAGCCGAGACGAAACTGACGACTTCCAACTGACCCCGTGGACACAGAAAAGGGCCTTATCTCCCGCACAGAGCCGGTCACCCCGAAGTTAAGTAAAGGTCATCTTAGTTATTAGGTCTAGTTTAGTGCGTAGCCGCCTGAAGCATTGCATATATAAAGAAGTCTAGTGTTTGTTAATAAACTGTCCTTTGAACTAATATACTGGTTGTGTGGTCATTCGGTCAACATAAGAAATAGATTGTGGTTCACATAGAAATAAAGAAGTCACCAACGTTCTCCCCGTGTCTGCGTGGGTTTCCTCCGGGTGCTCCGATTTCCTCCCACAGTCCAAAGACATGCAGTTTTGTTTGATTGGCCATGCTAAATTGCCTTAGTGTCCAAAAATGTTAGGAGGGGTTATTGTGTTAGAGGGATAGGGTGGAAGTGAGGGCTTAAGTGGGTCAGTGCAGACTTGATAGGCCGAATGTTCTGAGTCAACACCTCCACCCTATCCCCATAACCCAGTAACTCCACCTAACCTTGTTAGACATCAAGGGCAATTTAGCATGGCCAATCCACCTAACCTGCACATCTTTGGACTATGGGTGGAAACCGGAACACCCTAGGAAACCTACGCAGAAACGGGGAGAAAGTGCAAACTCTGCACAGGCAGTGACGCAAGCCAGGAATCGAACCTGGGACCCTGGAGCTGTGAAGCAACTGTGCTAACCACTGTGCTACCATGCCCCCTTTGTGCTTACAAAGAACAAAGAAGGCTCCCACCACCCTCTGTGTAGAAAAAAACTTGCCTCATACATCTCCTTTAAACATTGTCCTTGCACCTTAAACCTATGCCCCATATTAATTGACTCTTCCACCCTGGGAAAAAGCTTCTGACTATCAACTCTGTCCATGCCCCTCATAATCTTGTAGATATTTATCAGGTCGACACTCAAACACTGTCGTTCCAGTGAGAACAAACCAAGTTTCTCCAACCTCTCCTCATAGCTAATGTCCTCCATACCAGGCAATATCCTGGGAAATATTTTCTGTACCCTCTCCAAAGCCTCCACATCCTTCTGGTAGTGTAGTGACCAGAATTGAACACAATTCATCCATTTGTTATGAATGCTGTGTATATTTAGATACAAGGCTAGAATCATCTGGCTGTTCACTGGCAACGGGATTCTCTGCTCCAACTGCCAGCGCAGCCCACTCGTGGGTTTCCTGGCAGCGTGGAGTGGCTTCAATGATAAATCTCATTGACAGCAGTGTAAACACAGAATTCCGCCACCAGCGAATGGCGTTCTGCCTCCAGCTACCAAGAAACACACAGGTGTGGGATCCGGCAAGAGGCTTTATTGGTGTCTTTTTGCCATTTTATGTGCTCTCTTGTCTTAATTGCTTGTGCGCTCTCATTTGTATTCCATCCCTTCCTGCCAAACTCGGCTATCATTCCCTAATTGCTACTTTGCTCAATTACCTACTTCTTTCTCATTGATTTCCTACATCTCCTCTCACATGATCCCTTTCCCCACCATTTAGTGCAAAGCCCTCACTACGACCCCAATGATATGACTTTCCAAAATGCTTGTCGCAGCAAGGTTCTGATGAAGATCCTCCCAACGGTACATCTCCCGAGTTCCCTAGTACTGGTGCTGGTACCCTTGGAATTGAAACCATTTCTCCCACATCAATGCTTGTGGTACATAGGCATCTCTCTCATCTTATATACCCTTTGCCAATTTTCTTGTGGCTTAGGTAATGCGGTCCTGCTGTTCAATTTAGCTCCTAGCTGTTCAGAACCCCTAAGTAGAACCTCTTTCTTAGACCTATCTATTGTCATAGTAGCAACATGGACGATGGCAACTGGATCCTCCCTCTGTCACTACAAGTTCCTCTTCAGCCCAAGCAGACATCCTGACACCTGGCACCAGTAAGGCAACACAGTCATCGGACTCAAGCTTTTAGCTGCAGAGATCGCTCTTTCTCTCTGATTACACCAACCTCTACTACCTTTCTATACCTATTAACTCTTCCCTGCTTGAATGGCTTCCTGTGCCATGGTGCCACAGTCAGCTTACTCATTCACCTTACAGCTCTCACTTTCATCCTTACAGGACAATTGCAAAGGCTGAGGCTCCTCCACTTCTACTTTCTGTGTCCACACACCTGAATCACTCACAAGCACACCCCCTGACCATTCTAAAAATCAAAAGATCCAATCATCATAGAATCATAGAATTTACAGTGCAGAAGGAGGTCATTCAGCCATTGGGTCTGCACTAGCCCTTGGAGAGAGCACCCTACCCAAGCCCACAACTCCACCCTATCACCTTAGCCCAATAACCCCATCTAACCCTTGTGGACACAAAGAGCAATTTAGCATGGCCAATCCACCTAACCTGCATATTATTGGACTGTTGAAGGAAACCGGAGAACCAGGAGGAAACACACGCAGACACGGGGAGAATGTGCAGACTCCACACAGACGGTGGCCAAGCCGGGAATTGAATTTGGGATCGTGGAGCTGTGAAGCTCCCACCCCATCCCCCTTTAAATGTTGTAGGGTAATTAAGTGGTGCTTAAACATTATGACTTTGGGAATATTATTTCACAGGATGTGGGCATCGCTGATTGGGCCAGCATTTGTCCATTCCTAATGGCTGTTCCCCTGCATCTGGTGCCAATGTCCATTTAGGTGATGGAAGTTGTGGGTTTGTAAAGTACTGTTGAACTTTACTTGGTGAGCTACTGTAGTCCATCTTGTACATGGTGCATACTGCTGCCACTGCACATCGGTGGTGGGGGGAGTGAATGTTCAAGGTGATGAATGGGCTGCAAATCAAGCTGGAAGTTTTGTCCTGGATGTTGTTGAACTTCTTGAGTGTTGTTGGAGCTGCACTCATCGAGGCAAGTGGAGACTCTTCCATCATGCTCCTGAATTGTGCCTTATGGATAGTATGTGGATTTTGGGGAGACAGGAGATGAGTTACTTGCTACAGAATTCCCAGCCTCTGACCTCAATATTTACAGGACTGGTTCAGTTTCTGATCAAGTCATATCCTCCAGGATATGAATACTGTGTGATACAGCAACAGAAGTGCATTGAATGTCAAGGGCAGATAGTTAGATCATCGAATTTACAGTGCAGAAGGAGGCCATTGAGCCCATTGTGTCTGTATCGGTCCTTGGAAAGAGCACCCTACTTAAGCCCACACCTCCACCCTTTCACCGTAACCCAGTAACCCTACCTAACCTTTTGGACACTAACGGCCACTTTTGCATGGCCATTCCTCCTAACCTGCACATCTTTGGACTGTGGGAGGAAACAGGAGCACCCAGAACTTGTTTCTTGTTGGAGATCGTCATTGTCTGGAACTTGTGTGGCACAGAGGTTAATTGCCATTTAATATCCTAAGCCTGAATGTTGTCCAGGTCTTGCTGCATTTGGAAATGGGATTCTTCAATATCTGAGGACTCACAAATGATACTGAGCATTATACAATCATATGAGAACATCATGCTTCTGCAATTTTGATGGAACGAACATCATTGATGAAGCAGGTGAAGACGGTTGGGCCTAGAATCCTGAGAAATTCCTACAGTAATGTCCTGGGACTGAGACAATTCACCTCCAACCAGCACAACCACCACACACATCTTCCTTTCTGCAAAGTATGACTCCAATCAGTACAAAGTTTTCCTCATTATCTCTAGTGACTTAAGTTTCACTTGGGCTTGTCGATGCCCCTCTCTGTCAAGGGCAATCACTCTCACCACACCGCTTAAGTTCAACTCTTTTGTCTATGTTTGGACAAAGACTGTATTGAGGCCAGGAGCTGAGTGGCCCTGGCAGAACCCCAAATGACTGTCAATGAGCAGGTTATTGTTGAATAAGTGCTGCTTGATAACACTGTTAATGACCCCTTCCATCACTTTTCTGATAATCGAGAGTAGATTGGTGAGGCAATAATTGGCAGGTTTATATTGGTCCTGCATTTTGTGGGCAGGACATACCCAGGCTATTTTCAACATTGGCAGGTGATGCCAGTGTTGTAGCTGTGCTGGAACAGCCTGGGCGTGCCTAGTGCTGGAGCACAAATCTTCTGTACTACTGCTGGAATGTTGTCAGGGTCCATAGCCTTGTCAGAATCCAGTGCCTTGAGCCATTTCCTGATATGCCAAGTGCACTAGATCTGTGATGGGATTAATTAGCTGAGGAAGGACCTACTTATGGTCTGGCATCCACTTTCTCAGTTTTTTCATGCATCATTCTGCTTGGTGATGGGACACAAATACCTTTCGAGGTACCATGATTTTTGTTATCTGTCTTAGAGTTTTTGATCCTATCAATGTGGGAAAGACCTTTGCAGAATTTCTGGAGTGGAGATTATACATCCTGAAAAACACAATGCCAAACTGTTTTTTAACAATATGGCTGACCTATGACTTGTATTATTTGCCTCAAATGTCTGCTGTCCCATTGATGTCTACCTATTCTATAATTTTGAAGCACCATTCCTCCAAGTATTATATAGTGGTACTTCTGTATTCAATCGAGCCTGACATGTACATAATCTTCTATTCACTTTTGTTAAGATAGTTGCTCGGGTAAAATTTTGAAACAGAACCATTCACTACTAAATTTAATACATTTTTTGTTTATATCTGCATGTCGCCAGTTTTTTCTTTTGCTGAGTTAACGATAATACATATGATAGTATTGTATTTAATAGTGATCATTGAATACATCTACACACAAATGGTTGGGCAGAATCTAGGAATGCAGAATGTTTCCTATCATTACTGCCATAGCAAAGTTGGATGCAAGGGGTCCTAATATAGGAGTTTTGTTCAGCTGTGTTACTGCCCGTTCAAGAAGATTTAAAATTGAACTCCTACCTCCACAAGGAAATGTCATTGATTGCAGGCATATCAAGTCACACCCCTACCGTGCGTGAATTTCAAATATTTTTCCAAAAAGAAAATCAGAACTTTAACTGGCTTGGAACAATTAACTGCAGGAGCAGAAGACCTCCTGTAATGATATTGCTCACCCACATGTGGTCCATCTCAAACTTTTCCTCAGTTCACCTACTGCTGAGACCCTCAATCTTGCCATTTACTGAAATCTGGTGACCTTTGATTTCATTGGTCAAATATTCTGCTGGCCTCCAGCTTCTATAAAATTAAGTTTGCCCCATTTCCTAATTTGCACCAACACTCATCACCCCTTCTAATCGCTGACTCACTTGGACTCCCGGTCCACGAACTCTTCAATTTTAAAACCTTTATCCCTGTTTTTGAATCCCTTCATGACTTAATCCAACTCTATCTCTTAATTTCTTTGAATGTTAATTTGGTATCAACCTGTCTTTCGCTGGGACCTTTCATTGTTCTGATTTATGTTTGTAAATATTCAGCCATATGAGAATAGGGTCAAGTCAAGTACAGCCGAATCAAATCTCTAGTTTTAACCACCTCCCCCATCCACCCCGCCTACCCTTTCTGCATGTTTTTCAAGTTTTGTCTGAAGTTCTGAGTGTAGTTATGATCAGATATGTGTACGAAGTTCTCAAACGTTAGATTTTGGGTGGGATCATCCCAAAACTGCACAGAGCATTGGATCAGGTGAGTAAAGCTGTGTGAAACACATTAACTTCAGAGCCAGTACCTGGGGGTGGGGAATCTGAAATTGGGGTGCTCTTTTTAAACTGTGCCCCGATCTTAAAGTTTAATTCAAGGAATCCCTGCCCACCACAAACTCCAAACACTCCCCAATATGGATACCCGTCTCCCCCCCCCCCCCCCCCTTTGCAGGTATATAGAACAACCGCCTCCCCCAATGCAAAAGGCGACCCCCTCAATTGAGGAGGGTAACCCACCTGGCAGTGTCCCCAATAGGTGCCAGGTTTCAATGCCCAGGCATGTCCATCATTTTGCAGGTGCTGCAGGGGCCTCTGGGACCCTGGCATGGTCATCATGACTGGTCTTGACAAACCTCTAGTGATTCGTTGAGGTGTGATATCATAGAATTTACAGTGCAGAAGGAGGCCCTTTGGCCCATCGAGTCTGCACCGGCTCTTGGAAAGAGCACCCTACCGAAGACCACACCTCCACCCTATCCCCATTACCCAGTAACCCCACCCAACACGAACGGCAATTTTGGACACTAAGGACAATTTAGCATGGCCAATCCACCTAACCCGCACATCTTTGGACTGTGGGAGGAAACCGGAGCACCCGGAGGAAACCCACACACACACGGGGAGAACGTGCAGACTCCGCACAGACAGTGACCCAAGCCGGGAATCGAACCTGGGACCCTGGACCTGTGAAGCAATTGTGCTAACCACTATGCTACCGTGCTGTCACACCACCGGGAGAGAGTCTTTGGCGGACGTTATGGCATCAAGTCCAGCAATTATATGTTAATCTATTGAAATGTATGGAAATCAGGTTCACGCCCAGTGGTCGAGAAGATCTCGTCAGCGCAAATCCCTTTTCTGGCCACTTGCGAGTGTTTGCAGCTATTATGAGATTTGCTCCCATGAACCACAGGACAGAATGATTCTGCCCTTTAGTTTGACAACAGGTTGCACATCTTTACTCTTTTTATGATGCAAAATGCAGGAAGCCAAAGAAAATATGAAAGAAGATATCTAAACAGGAGGTACCTTTAACCTATAAAGTAAAAATTACTTCATCACTTAACAGTTTCCTGCAGACTTTTGCATTGATTTTGTGCCTTCTGACAACTCCTTTACATTTTTTTGTGTGATTTGCACATAACGCCTGGGCTGAATGTATAATTGTTTATTATGTCTTGAATATGGTTCTCCAGTAACCAGTGTTATGACTCCCTGAGCAAACCCCCTCTTGACCTGGAGTCACAACATAATTGAATTAACAAATAATTTTTCGAAAAATACCCAAAGTCTTTGGCCCTTGGCTGCGCAATAATCACATCACCAGGTTTGTCAGTTTAAACACAATTACTTTTTATTCATAACAAGAACTATAATGAAATACGATACACATACAGCTGGTTAACTATAATCTAATTCCTAATCCCCCACTTTAACTTCCACCCACCCTCTACACACAAACATACAGGGGAGGAGAGGTGTTAAATAATAAGTAAAAGGAAAAAGAGTCTTTGTTTCAGATGGTAGTAAACCATCCTTCAAGGTGAACTTTGAGATCCAGGTCTCTGTTTGCAGCCTGTAATGGTGTCACTGTAGATTCATTCATTCAGGTTCTCTGCAGATTCAGAAATACATCAATTCACAGCCTTTCAGGAGAGACAGAGAGATAGAAAAGAGAAGGAGCAGGCCTTTGTCCCTGTATGTCCAGGTGTAAACTCTGCTTTCATAAGTCTCTGGAAATCATCCCACTCAGGCAGGATCCAACCACCTCTTGTTACTAGGCAGAATATGGCCTTTTGGCCAATTCATTGGCTACCAGCCAACCAATCGATCTGAGTCCTACCTTAGCTCTCTGGCATCACAATGTCTGGATTCTGCTGCCCTAGGCCAGCAACACCATATACTATATCACAACTTCTTGAATTCCTCACCCTCTCTGCTGCCTGACTTAAAGATGCATAGCCGCCCCATGGATCAAAAATGATAATGACAAGAATAAAGAAAGGGGAAATAAGGGAAGCAACAGGAATAAACCTTACACCAGCCACAACTCAAAATGTACATGCCACAGGAAAGTCCTTCCAGTTATTCTTTGCCGGAGACAAGTATTTCAGGACGTTTTCATGAAACCTTCAATCACTTATGTGGAAACTAGGGGTATAATTAATTAACGATGTAACTGAAGAACTGAAAACATTGATTACTGTTAAATCAAGATGAATACATTTAAGTAACCAAGAAATAATGCAAATGCAAAGCATTACAATAGGATGCTGGAAAAATAAATCATCAAATTCTATCTTGGATCAAATTACATTCTAAACAATGCGGAAGTTGAATTTTCACAAACAATACTGAATAGATACAACAGATTGAAAATCAACATATTAGACAGAAGTAGCATAACAACTGAACAAAACAGAATAAAAATATAGCTATCTACTGGTGAGTGATGCCACTCGGGGACACAAAAATGACAGATAATGAAAGGTCTAGCCAAGAAAGCAGAGATGAGATACCAGAAATAGAACAGACAAATCTATGGGGGAAAAAAAGTACAAAATTGTAAGGGTTCAAATTTCCTAAAAACCTGAAACCTCATTATCAATGTAAAAGGGAAACGCAATAAAATGTTAAAAAATGAATGGTTAATCGAATTTAGTGATGTTGGTTCAAAGAGAAATGTTGGGGAACACTTCTGCTGTCCATTCAGTGGGCAACATGGCATCTGACTTTTCTGGTCCTGCCAGGATTGGCACTAGAAATTAATGGAATCCAAAATGCCAGCATCATCCAGCGTGACTGTTCTCTGACGCTGTTCCTGGTACTGGGCATATTCAGCAGTTGGGGGGAGTGTAGTATCATGATCACCCCTTAAGGTGGTTGAGAAGCTCTTTAAAATGGGTGTTTAGATTTTTGAGAGGGCTCATGGGCTGCAGAAGCTGAGACAGACCAGGTGAAGGGAGGTGGGTATACCAAGCAGGGTCAATCATGGCCACCTCGGATATTACCTCAGGCCATTAAAGAGTGAATGCTGGAGAGGGGCACTTGGAAATTGACAAAAAGATGCACTTGGCACTGCAGAAGTTGGGGGAAGAGTCAGTAGTAATCACTTGGACATGTGGGTGGATGTCACCCACCTCTCAATGTGGGGATATAACATAAGGGGCAAGGTTGTTAAGGACAATTGGGTAGCCACCAGACCATAAGGAAGGCAGCAGCTAGCTATGGACGTGGCTCACTAATTTTGGACCAAGTGGCAGGAAAGTTGACACCTAGGCAGCAGAAGGAGAGATGAACTAAAGGCATGGAGGCACTCAGCATAGAATTTAATCATGAAGATACAATTCTCTGGAGATGATTGAGGACCAATGCCGTATGAGAAACTACAGATGTCCAAGGAGATAGTTTCAGACATCAGTGCCCTTTTGGTGGAGAAACCTTGCAACACTGGCCTTGAACTTCATTTCTGGCTCCTTTAACGGATCAGCTGAAGACCACGGTAGTTTCTCACAAATCACTGCATCTTGTAGGTCATTGTTACACTCTATTCCAGAGGGGGAAAGTAGATTAAGTCAATAGCAACCCTGAATATGTTGGTGGTAGAAGATCAAGGATGAAATGCCTCTAAATATCAAATGTAAATGGTTCAATTCTCTCTTTTGGACATGGTCATTGCCAGGCATTTGTTTGGCAGAAATGTAACTTGCCACTGATCAGTCCAAACCCATCTAAGTCTTTCTGTATGCGGAAATGAACTGCTTCTCTCTCGGAGGATTGTTAATAGTACTGATTATCAGGAAACATTTCCACTTCTGATATGATGATGAAGTGAACATCATGATGAAGCAGCTGAAGGCGGTTGGGCGTAGATGCTACACTGAGGAACTTCTCCTCCAGTGAGGCCCTGAGGCTGAGATGAAATGAAATGAAATGGAAATCGCTTGTTGTCACGAGTAGACATCAAATGAAGTTACTGTGAAAAGCCCCTAGTCGTCACATTCCGGCACCTGTTCGGGGAGGCTGTTACGGGAATCGAACCGTGCTGCTGGCTTGCCTTGCTCTGCTTTCAAAGCCAGTGATTAGCCCTGTGAGATTGGTCTCCAACAGCCAGGCATAGCTCCAACCAGTGGGGAGATTCCGCTTGATTCTCATTTACTTCAGTTTTGCTTTGGCTCCTTGGTACCACACTTTAAACATTGCCTTGATGACAAGGCAAACCACTCTCACCCCACCTCTGGAGTTTAGCTCTTTTGCCCATGCTTGAACTGAGGCTGTAATGAAGCTTTGAGTTGAGTGGCCCTGGCATAACTCCAATCAAGGATCATCGAGAATGTTATTGCTGAGTAAGTGCCGTTTGATATTATTGATGACACCTTCTATAGCAGAATTTGAGAGTGAAGTGTTCGGGTGATAATTGGCTGGATCAAATTTTGTCCAGCTTTTGGAGGGAATTGTTTGTCCGATTTTCTATATTGCAGCCAGATGTTATTGTTAACTCTACTGGACTGGATATAAGCTTGGCGAAGGGCACAATTAGTTCTGCAGAGCTATACTTCAATCGCACTGCTGAGATGTTGTCAAGGCCCATAACCTTTGAAATATCCGGTGACTTCAGCTGTTTCTTAATATTGCATGGAGTGAATCAGATTGGCTGAGGACTGGCATTAATGATGATGGGGACCTCAGGAGAAGGTTGAGATGGATTAGCCATTCAGCACTTCTGGCTGAAAATGATTGCAAAAGAGGTAAATTTGTGAGGAAAAGGTCAAGTTGTATTTTTTCTCTTCACCACATACCAAAGGTTCTCTCATCACATGCCACAGACCTAGTCTAGCAGCTAAGTCCATTCATTCTGCTATAAGCCACTCAGTGAATAGACATTGAAGTCTCCAGCCTGAGTACATTCTTTGACATTGCTATCTATAAAGATTTTTGCAAGGAGTGTTGAACCTGGAGGAGTACTTATTCATCAGCTGAGATAGGCCATCAGGTAATAATCAGGTGGATTTTACTTTCACAGATTTGTCCTGATGCCATGAGAATTCATGGGTCCAGTGGCAAAATTGAGGACTCTCAAAACCACTCCCTCCCGACTGCATGTGGCTCTGCCACTGTGTCTGGGTGGCAATGATGACGTCTGGAACATTAGCAATAAGATGGAATTTGGTGAGTATGATTGTGTCAAGCTGTTGCTTAACTCATCAATGAGACAGCTCCCCAAAGTCTGACACAAGTCTCCAGATGTTTTGAGAAGGACTGTGCAGCGTTTACCTTTATCCATTCCAGGTATTTGGTACTCTGATGTTCTTATTTGACTTTACTATTGCTGTTTGATAAAATGGAACGGCTTGCCAGACCACTTCAGAAAGCAGTTAAGAATCAACCACATTGCTGTGGGCCTGTAGTCACATTCAGGAAATACTGGCTAATGGCAGCCAGATTAAATTCATCTTTATCTGATGTCTACTACTCTTTGCTTGGTTGCATTTCCTGTAAATTCAAGACTATTGTCATAAAAGACATCTTTTGTTGAAATGAACTGAACTATTTTTATGAAGGCAATGAACAGCAATCGAGCAAGTATTGAAGGGTTTTGTTTCATTTATTTGACTTCTGTTCGCGTTAAATAAAATTCTAATTTAATGGACATGTTATGAGTGTTTATATGTTCAGTAGAAATTGTGGTATCTTAAATTGTTTTTATTACTTTTCATTAAAAATAAAGCTGTTGTATCTTTTGTTTCTCCGACTGTTCACTCAGTACTCTACAGGTACAGATGACTTTCATGTTTTTGGCTGCTGACCCAAATGTCTGTATAATTTGATATAGTGTTACTGCTCCATTTCTCTGGTTGATTTTTGCTTCTAGATCATTTGTCATGCTCTACTAGTGTTTGTCAAAACCGTTTCAAGTATTATTGTTATGTTGCGGGTTGAGCTTTGTTCCATCGTTGCTTTTGTTCTGACGCGTTGGTCTTTACTGATAAGAAAATGGTTTACTGTCTCCTGTCTTGTTTGGCCTTTTCTTTGAATAATTTCTGAGCAGTTATGACACTGCAATATTTGTTTTTGATGGCACTGCTTTCTGATTACACCTTTTTTCTATTATTTATACAAATCGTACATTCTATTAAATGTTAAACATCTTTGAATCGATGCCTTTACCAATTGCTTTCATTTCCTCCCCTTTGTTAGGTTGCCTTGCAACATTAGACCGAAAGCTCATTTAAATGTGATTCTTGATCTATCAAGAATCAAGTGACTCTCTTAGTAGCCCCCCCCCCCCCTCCCCCACTCAATGTTGAAATTTGGAATGGAACTATATCGTGATGATGGAACAGTACCATATTGGTAATCCAGAGTAAGCCAGACACTAGGACTCACGCTCCAGAGAAAGAAATTCAAAGTAGCTCCGGAGAGAGTGGAGGGGGCGTTAATGCAATTAATTAACGGATCTGGAATTTTATGATAATCATGAAACTACCATTTGTTGTTAAAATTCATCTGGTTCACTAACATCCTTCAGGACATACTGCTGCCACAAGTGAAAAAGATTTTTGTGGCTCATTTTCAATATCTGAGTGTTGATGTTGTGGCAAGTCGGTGAAGTTTTGTGTGTTCATTCACTGGTGGAGCAAACAGCAGTTGGGATAAGATGGGGGAGGTATTATGGCATCACGGTAGCATTGTGGATAGCACAATGGCTTCACAGCTCCAGGGTCCCAGGTTCGATTCCGGCTTGGGTCACTGTCTGTGCGGAGTCTGCACATCCTCCCCGTGTGTGCGTGGGTTTCCTCCGGGTGCTCCGGTTTCCTCCCACAGTCCAAAGATGTGCAGGTTAGGTGGATTGGCCATGATAAATTGCCTTTAGTGGTCAAAATTGCCCTTAGTGTTGGGTGGGGTTGCTGGGTTATTGGGATAGGATGGAGGTGTTGACCTTGGGTAGGGTGCTCTTTCCAAGAGCCGGTGCAGACTCGATGGGCCAAATGGCCTCCTTCTGCACTGTAAATTCTATGCTATTAATAGCCTAAATCTTCTAATCAGGACTGTATCCCAATTTCCGACAATGAACAGACAGAAAATACACACGTGCTATCCTCCAAATTTTCAGAGCACATCTTCTAACGCAGGATCCTACAAAACTAACTCAGTGCGGAAATCCTCAGAGAATGCAGCGGAAAGGATATATGTAGAAATAACACCCTCTTTTGACAGAACTAGCTGCTATTTTCTGTAAGTGAAAAGTTTGAATGTCCAAAGCTTATTTGAAAAGCTATGGAGAGAGGGCAAGTGCATAAGGGGTTAGGGTGGGTAATATAAATGGGTAAGTGGCTTGGGTGGGTAGAGTGGCAGGTGACTGAGGTGGTAGATAAATAGGGTGGAAGGTGGTTTAGTGGGTAAATTGTTTGGGTGACAGGTGGGTGAGGTGGATGGGTTGGCAAATGGGTAGGCTGGCAAGTGAGTAGGGTGGCAGGATGACCAGGTGGGTGAGTGGTTAGATAGGTCTGTGGTTTGTCGGCTCAGGTAGGGTTATCAGGTTGGGACTACTTAGGGGAGGGCCAGGGAGAAGTAGGGTGGTGAAGGCTAGTGAGGTGGGATCAAGAGGAGTTATAGGGATCATTGTGAGTGATGTGGGAGTGGGGATCAGTTCTGTGTTTGCCCAGATGTTAAATTAAGTTTTAGTCTGTGTACCATTTCCTGGGTAACTACCCTGGTGAGTAAGTCTGAAGTGTTGAAGTCTCTGGCTCTAATTCAGAGTTGGTGACTTTCTCAGAGGGTCCTGGGGAGCAAGGGAATTTCCCATAGAAAGTTGGAACTTCTGAGCAATTCCCTTGCAGTCCTTGCTAGGAATTTCACCTGCAGTGCATCTTGAGAGGTAGGTCCGGTCTCCGACATTCAGAGATTGGTCATTCTGGGTTATTTGTTTCAAAAAAACTAAGAGCTAAACTTACTCTCCTGCCATTTATATGTGATGGTTGGTCAGTCTGTGTCATAAACCACTGTGTTCATCTGTTGAAGATCCAGTGATATGGTGACCTGTTTTTTCATTCTATTATTCTCGGGTAGCTTGACCCCATAGACTCTAATTTGTACTTCAATCTTCCTTTTACTTTCAAAATGATGTGTCTCCTGCTGTATTTGTTTTAAATAAATGTATTTTACCTTTTATCAATCCTGCCTTGGAAACACCTAATAGAAAAGTAGGCTCATTTTATTTGTCACTTTTCCTGTTGATGGATGATGCACTAATTCCAGCACTTCTGGGCCTTCACGACACCCAAACCTGAATATCTTGACTGACCTCTAAATGCTATAAACTGCCTTGTTCTTCACTTTGCATATGTCCAACAAAAAGACTTGCTAATTATTGTAATTCCGTATGTACTTCCTATACACACATTTTCTGTGACTTTTTGTTGCACCTGAATTTAAGACAAACATTTTAAAGGTTTTGGCTTAATGAGAACAGCATATAAACACATTTAATAAAAACAGAAAATATTGGGAGTGCTCAGTAGATCTGGCAGCATCTGTGAGGAGAGAAAGAATTAACATTTCAGATCGATAACCTTTCATCGGAACTCAGAATAGCTAGAAATAAAAGAGGTTTCTTACTGCTTTCAAGATTAAGGACTGTCTTTTCTGGTTGCAAATTGGGAGGACTGGAGTGCCCACCCACAGCCCCCTGTGCTTATGTAAAATAGAGTGTGATGACATTGGGTTGCAATTCGTGTCACCGTGCCAGTTCTCAATAAAGCAGAAGGCCCCAGAATCAGAAACCTACCTGACATTTTGGAAAAAGAAAAGCTACTTAGCTTGTTAAAGACCCCATTGACTGCAATATTTCTTTGCTCATTCAATTTTTTTAGTGGTTGAATAGGAAAACATTTGAGAGTGACTTAAGCCAGGTATGAGAAGATACCACAAGGGTAGATAAAAAGGCCTGCAAACGGGACCAGGCTTGCATGTAGCAGCACAGTCTGCTGGTGTAGGTTTGCATGTTATTAGATGTTTTCACTGTGTTTAGACTGCCATAACAAATAAGGAGAGAGTGAGAGGGCAGGGGGCCTTTAATGTCGTAGCCGCAACAGACTTCCGGTTCATGGCATAACCCTTCTCCTGCCTGACACCCCCACCTAGATACCCAATGAAGTGTGGAGCCCCACTTCACAAACCAAATTGGCCTCCTTCCCACCAGGAGGCCTCTGATTCACCGTCTGACATTTGATTTGGCAAAGCACACACATCCCATCCTGGAAGCCCAGCAGAAACCATAAAATGTGGCCGTTATGGACTCAAGTACACGGCTAACTGGAGTCCATATCAATCAGTTTAGAAATAATTATAAGATTTTTAAAAATAAAAATACTACTGGGCATTATGCCATGTAGCCTTCAGCTCCTTGAGGCCAAAAATGACAAATTATGAGCAGATGCCACCATAAAATGTCAACATCAGAGAGTGCAGGCAATGAAGTATCGCCAGGCAGCAGTTGTATCACTCTCTGCCACAAAAGGAGCATATTTGGCCAAGGCAAAATGGGTCCATTCAATCTTGTTCGGTGCTTTTGCTCCACTCCAAAGAAAACCAATAATTTAAATAGAAAATTGTGCATTACGTTTAATACTTTCATTTGTTTTGTTTACTTTTTATAAAAGTTATTTACTAGCTTCTTTTAGGATTCGTGCAACACAGATAATTTCCCATCAGAAATGTGAAAGATACACAAACTCTCCCTCCATCTCTCTTTATGGCATGTCGTGAGCAAAGAGGGAAATTTATGCATACTCTTCGCACTTTCCTCTGAAGCCTAAGCCAGAAACAAGAAGTTGGTGCGCAGAGAGGCAGGTAGCAAATGCTGAAGCAGCCATATGACATCTCAAAGCTGTAGTTGGTAGTAATTAAAGGGATCATCAAAACTGTTATGTTTAAAAGATTGATCAGAAATATATATTTTAGTATTATAATACACTCGATCAATAAATGTTTCATATATTATGAAAAGTTTAATTTGAATGCTAAATGGCAATTTCTGAAAGTTCCCATGGGGATGGGGTAAATTCTGACTGAGAGTGTATGCTCCAGCCAATTAAATAATTTCAATTTGTAGCAGTACTTCTGGTGATTTATAACATTTGAACAACTGCATTGTTCAAGAAAAGTTCATCACCATTCTTGAAATTTAAAAAATTATGGCTGAATCACCATTGAGCTTCTGTATTTCTCCATCACTAATGTACGAAAATACCAATATTAAGCATTCCCAATTTGCCTGTGTGCACCTCAAAGTGAATATGTGGTTCTGAAGATTGGATCACTTTTCAATTTCAGACATTTCAGTATCAAGCACTTTCATTTCAAGGACAGCACAGTGAGCTGGAGAGTAAAGCTCCCTCTTCTCTGCCTCATCAATGCACCTCAGTTCCAAACTCAGACAATCCCTTCCCACTGAGCCAATGCAATATTTTCCACTTCCCACAGCAGCTATCCTTTGAGCTTTTTGAATGAGATTGTCAATTTTGTGCCTGATTAGGGGAAGTTCAGTGCCCACATCTGCAAGGATTGGAATTTTTACTCCTCAGATTCATTTTGCAAAGGGTCAACTGAGCAATCAGAGAGAAGACTTTCAAATAATTTACAGAACAATTTAAACAAAGGGCCCACAGGCACAGCCTGTGTGCTAATTTACTATGAAACCTAGCCCTCATTCACCCAATCTTTCCCTCATGATAGCAAACAAACAATACTGAAAACAGCTCTGACCTCAGGAAATTTAGACACTGTACATAGATCAATTTCTCAATATAAATAATTATGCCACCTTTAATACAATAAAAATGATTATTTCTAACACAGAAATAACATTGTTAGAAATAATGTTATTTCTAACATTAGAAATAACTTGCTGATGATGAGATATACAAACAAAGGAGGATAATATGCTGACTGGCTTGTCCACTCACAATATTATCAGGGGAAGATGTTCAAAGTAGATAATCTATCAGCACATCCAGTATATTCCAATGAAGTTGGCAACCACAAATGGGGAAGCATTTACACATTCGGTCGATAGGCTAATATTTTGCAACTTAGATGGTTGCCTCTTGATGTGCTACAACAGCACTTTAACAGCGCATGTCCATTTGTAACGGTTGCTGAAGTTTGGGCCACCGTTAAATCTTTTAAATTAATTTGAGAACCCTTGACCCTTTGCTCTCCTTGCTTGGTGCCCCTGTAAAGCATCTGCTCTTCACGCAAACTCATTCACTGAAACTTTGCTCCACTCCGTGTGGTGGGATAGTAGATCTTCACTGGCTACTGCAGCCCAAGATGTTGACCCAATCCCTGGCAAATTGTGATGGGCCCAGAATATCATAATGTTGTGAAAAATCTTATCCATTCAGGTTAGTCTATTTGTGTACATATACACACAATACAAACACATCACACTACTGCTATGATCCTGTTTGTGATTGTTATCGATTAGAGAAATCTAAACACCCAGCAATCAACCAATAAGCTACCCCACAAATTTTGAGTTCTTTAAATTAAAAACAAACTTTATTGTATATAAGAATATTTAATCAAAGTAAGCATTTTAACTATAGTTTATCATTATTTATGCTATGAACTGAGTTCTAATTTTCACTACCACAAAGAGTTCCTTTATCTTACAAAATCTTAATGTTTCATTCAACTTTCTTGGGAGTCACCAAAAAGTATGCCACAACCCTCAAGAATGCACTTAAATTCTCCTCAGCATTTCAGTTATACTTTGCGGTGCTATTTCACGTAAATCCTGACAACAAATTTTGGATTAAATGACCCTCTGACTTGTATTTAATGTTTCACAACTGTTCTAATTGGTGGCAGATATCAAACTGTTTTCTCACAGCTTCCAAGCTAGCTCTGCCACAAGATTCTTTGAGGATCATTGTAGATTTTTTCCGCTATCTGCAAGCTGGAGCAAATCATCCACCTACATTTTCCCTCCCGAAATCCAAACTGATGTTGAGCTACACCTACATACCACGCAGTGGATAATAAAGTGTAGGTCTGACTTACAATCATCTCCTGTTGACTCTCTAAATGCAGTGAGATGCAGTCTGCACCAAAACAAAACAGCAACTGTCTGCTTTCTGAGAAAACACCCAGATAACTTATACAAGTAAATCTTCAACCCAAAGCCCAATTCTATGAAAATGTGGCAGGCTTTGGGATGTCCTCAAGCAGAAATGTAAGTTTTCTTTTCAACACATTGCCTTTACCAAGGCTTTCTGGCCCTGCTGCGGTGGGTTTTCTGTGGTTCATTTGAATCTCCATTAACTTCAGCAAGACTGGAAGATCCTGTCAGTGAGAGGGGTTGGAAAATCCCACCCCATTGTTTCTTTAAATCATATGAATAATTTATATTTACAAAGGATGTAGTTGCCCTTTCTTCAGAATTCCTGGTTCCATAAATAACCTCCACCCTCCCCCCAACCATTCACAAAGCCACTTTCAGCTCCTTTTATTGAAATAACAGTAGACAGCCTATCTTTCCTAAGAGGTCTGGAGATGCATCATACATGGTTCAAGTCCTCGCCTTTCTAAGCCTGATTCCATTAAACAAACACTTGAAACTCTACTTACCTCAGGCCCATTTGAATTGCACTTACATCAGGGTAACTTATCACTTCCTAAATCAGGTGTTCCATTTAATGCACATTTAACACTTATTAAAAGCTATATTCCTAAAACTAAAAGGTGTATTCCTAAAACATATGAATTATGAACTAAATTTTACAATACTACATTATCCACAACTTCAATTTTCAGGTAGTAGTTTCGTATGCAAAATTATTACTGCTTCACCTACAAATCCCGACCAGTTATATTCTTTCAGACAAAGAATGTGACACTCCATGATTTTGTATATTGGCAAAAATATTTGTCTTACCTGAGGAACATGGAACATTTTTAT
Source organism: Scyliorhinus canicula (assembly GCF_902713615.1). Classification (NCBI taxonomy): domain Eukaryota; kingdom Metazoa; phylum Chordata; class Chondrichthyes; order Carcharhiniformes; family Scyliorhinidae; genus Scyliorhinus; species Scyliorhinus canicula. Next base: position 71,306,379 of record NC_052152.1, read on the forward strand.
TGTTTTGAAAAATACCATTTTAATTTAACAATTTAAAATATATTGCAGTACATGTGATGGAATATTATTATATTAGCATGCATTCAATGAAATAATCATATAGTCAGAATAAAGAGATGTAACAATATATTTGAAGGCGTTCATATTGATGAGCAGTCTCTTTAATTTGCTGTAGACACCAGCACCATGTTTATTTTGTCAGACTGCCTTTCTGTCCCATGTGTTTAGTTTCAACCGATAATATCAATGTCCACATTTCAAAATTTCTATATGTTCATATTATTAAAATAACAAAAGATTGGATGTATTTAGACTGCATTTAATTTTCCTTCTGTAGTTTTCCAACAAGAACAATTTATTGGCATGAATAGTATTTAAAGCAAATTCTCATTACAGTATTTTACAATGAAAAGCATGTGAAAGACAGTCAAATTAAGTGAAGTCAGGAAAGAGGTGAGTACAGCTGTGGAATTGTCCTTTTTCAGGCTCTGCATAATTATAGAACAATTGTTCCTGAACAACTCTGTCATTTTTTAAAAAATCACCAAAAACTACTGTGTCTAACAATGACCTCCAGACAGTATGTATTTAATGTTTTTATTAAATTGAGAAACTCAAATGTCCTATGGCTAAAACAATATGAACTGAAGCTTTATGCTGAGAAGGTCTTCCTAGCAATCCTATCTGATTATAGACGGTGAAGTGTGAGCGCCTTTTTTAGTTTACTCGTGAGGAGAATAGGTACCACACATTAATACCTCGTGGATATATAGAGATATAGATATAGAGAAATACAGCACCGAACAGGCCCTTCGGCCCACGATGTTGTGCCGAACTTTTGTCCTAGGTTAATCATAGAATTTTGGACACTAAGGGCAATTTATCATGGCCAATCCACCCAACCTGCACACCTTTGGACTTTCTACTCAACCTTTTTATTCCTTCATGGGACGTATGTGTTGCCCGCTTGGCCAGCAAATGTTATTGCCCAACCCGAATTGCCTGTGAGAAGGTGGTGGTGAGCTGTCTGCATGAGCTGCTACAGTCCTTGTTGTGTTAGTACATCCCCAGTGCTGTTAGGGAGGGAGTTGCAAGATTTTGACCGAGTACTAGTGAAGAAATGGCATTCTAATTCCAAGTCAGGATGGTGAGTGCTTGGAGGGTAAATTTCCATTGGTTGTGTCCGTGTCCCCATGCAACTGCTGCTCTTGTCTGTCTTGGTAGTAGAGGTCGCAGGTTTGGAAGGTGTTGTTGAAGCAGCCTTGCTGAGGTGCCGCAGTGCATTTTGAAAATGGTACACACTGCTGCCATTGTACATCGGTGGTGGAGGAAATTAATCTTTAAGATGCTGGTTGGGATGCCAATCAAGTGTGTTCTTTGCACTGAATGGTGTCAAATTTCTTGAATGTTGTTGGAGCTTCACTCATCCAGGCAAATTCTGAGTATTCCATCACAGTCTTGCCTTGTGCCTTGTAGATGGTGGACAGATTTTGGGAGTCAGGAAGTGAGTTATTCCCCTCAGAATTCCCAGCCTCTGACCTCCTCTTGTATCTATAATATTATATGGCTGGTTCAGTTTATGGTCAATGGTAACCCCCAGGATGTCAATAGTGGGGAATTCACTGATCAGAATGGCATTGAATGTCAAGAGGACAAGGTTGAATACTCTCTTGTTGTAGATGGCCATTGCCTGCCACTTGTGTGGCACAAATATATTTGCTACAAATCTGCACAAGCCTGAATGTTGTCCAGGTCTTGCTGTTAATGGGAAGGTCTGCTTTAGTATCGGTGGAGTCATAAATAATGCTGAACATTGTGTAATCATCAGCAAACATCTTCACTTCTGATCTTAAGGCCGATGTAAGGTCATTGATGAAGCAGCTTGAGTTCATAGAATAAACATTGTTTTGCTTTTAAAAATACTTTTCCATTTCAGCTGTACCACACCTGCAGAGTGGGCCATGTGCCCCCCATACCACAATCTATTAAAATTTGTGGGTCAGGTGAACTCCATGATACACTTTGGGGTTCTCTAAACCCTGACCCATAACAAATTGGGGGCTCGAGGGGGCTACAAGTCTATCTATTGGATAGGCTTACTGAACTTAAAGACGGTGAGGGGTGAGCATATTGCTTTTCAGGTGTGGTATTCCAGTTTAAGTGGGGAGTGTGTTGTGGACAATGGCTCTTTCAGAGGCTCTGAAGTTTTTGGGGGTGGAGGCGGTCACACGCAGTACCTTATGGACAGAGACTAAAAGCAGACTGTTAGATTTGGCAAAAACATTGCAGTTAACATTACCTGATAAAATGCGAAAGGTGAGATAATTATGGCAGTGGCTAAACATTTAAAGTTGCCTACGATACAGTTTGACTCATTGGAAATGCCAAACGTGAGAAAGAATTAAAGCAGCTTGAATACGAAAGAGATAGAGAGGACAAAGAAAAGCAGAGAGAAGAAAGGAGAAAAGAAAGAATAGCCCTAGTAGAACAAAAAGAAAGAAAGAGGGTGATACAGATCAGGGAAAAAGATAAAGAGAGAGAGAGTTTGAGCTTCAGAGAATGGACATGAAACATGCCAGCCAGTTAAAATTGGCAGACGTAAAGGGAAATGTACAGTTGGATGATAGTGATGAGGATAGTGAGAAAGAGCGTCATAGTCAAAGGCTTGGTGGGGATCTATTTAAATATGCCCAAGCATTGCCAAGGTTTGATGAGAAGAAGGGAGAAGCCTTTTTCATTTCATATGAGAAGGCAGCTAAACAAATGAAATGGCCACAGGACATGTAGGTGTTACTGATTCAAACAAAGCTGGGAGGTAGGGCTAGTGAAATGGTTGTTTCAATACTGGAGGAGGTATCTGGGATGTAGGAGGAGGTGAAAAAATCCATCTTGGGTGCATATGAACTAGTGCTTGAAGCCTACAGACAAAGGTTTAGAAATTTAAGGAAAGATTTTGGTCAAGCATACATGGAGTTTGAAAGGCTCAAACCGAGTAATTTTGATTGGTGGATAAGGGCTTTGAAATAGACCAAACATATGAAGCTTTCAGAGAAATTATACTTCTGGAGGAGTTTAAAAATTTAATTCCTGATGTAGTGAGAACTCATGTGAAGAGCAGAGGATTAAAACTGCGAAATTAGCAGCAGAAATGGTAGATGATTAGGAATTAGTTCATAAATCAAAGCTTGGATTCCGACATCAGTTTCAGCCTGTGAGGGATAGAAACTGGGAACATGAGAAATACTCAAGTGGTAGAGGCAAAGGTGATCTGATGGGAGATAATAAGGGGAGTGTACTTCAGATTAAAAAAGCAATCCAGGAGGGTGGAAGAAACATGAAACGTTTGAAATGTTTCCACTGTAATATTCTAGGATATTTAAAGTCACAATGTTGATGGTTGAAGAAAAGCACTGGGAATACTGATGTGGTAAAACAGGATAAGGCAGTGGGGTTTGTTAATGTGGTAAAGGAAAGCCCAAGTGAAGTGAAGGAGGTGCAAAAGATTGTACAGCCTGATCAAGAAGTGATTGATAAGAAGGTGCCAGATCTCTTTAAAGAATTTACTTGCGTGGGTAAAGTTTACTCATGTATAACAGGAGGAGCAGGTGCAGAAGTCACAATTTTAGGAGATACGGGAGCTAGTCAATCTTTAATGGGTAGAGTTGAAGAGTTATGTAGTTTGGGAAGAATGTTGCCAGAAAACGTGGTAATATGTGGAATTCAGGGTGAGAGGAATAGTGTTCCATGATATAAGGTATGGTTGCAAAATCCAGTGAAGAGCGGTGAAGTGTTAGTAGGAGTAATACAGAAACTATCTTGTCCAGGAATACAGTTTATCTTGGGTAATGATATCGCTGGATCGCAGGTGGGAGTGATGCCTACTGTGGTTGATAAGCCAGTGGAAAATCAGGCAACTGACGTGTTGAAGGATGAATATCCTGGTATTTTTCCGGATTGGCAGTAACAAGGTCGCAAAGTCACTGGTTAAGACAAGAGGAGAAACCAAAGAGTGAAGATGACGTTGAAGTGCAATTATCAGAAACGATTTTTGATCAGGTGGTTGAAAAAGAACAAGAACAGGTGGAGGATGAGGTGGATATTTTTAGTTCAGGAAAAATGGCGGAGTTACAACAGAAAGATGTAGAAATAAAGCGGGTGTATCAGAAAGCATATACGGAAGAGGAATCTGAGTGTATATCAGAGTGTTAATACCGTAAGCGTGATGTCTTGATGAGAAAATGGAGCCCTTTACATATACAGGCGGATGAAAAGTGGGCAGAAGTTCATCAAGTAGTATTGTCGGAAGGGAATAGAAAGGACGTGTTGCGAGTTGCACATGAGGTACCATTGGGAGATCATTTGGGAATAAGGAAAACACAAGCTAAAATACAAAAACATTTTTATTAGCCTGAACTACATAAAGATGTAGTTAAATTTTGTCTATCATGTCACACATGTCAAGTGGTAGGGAAACCTCAAGCAGTGATGAAACCAGCGCCCTTAATACCCAAAGGTTGAGGAACCTTTTACAAGAGTACTAATTGATTGCATAGGACCACTTCCTGATACGAAAAGTGAGAATCAATATCTTTTAACTATAATGGATGTGTCTACTAGGTTTTCAGAGGCCATTCCAGTACAAAGAACAAAGAAAAGTACAGCACAGGAACAGGCCATTTGGCCCTCCAAGCCAGTGCCGACCATGCTGCCTGTCTAAACCAAAATCGTCTACATTTCCTGGGTCCGTATTCCTCTGTTCCCATCCTATTCATGGATTTGTCAAGATGCCCCTTAACTGTCACTATCATCGCTGCTTCCACCACCTCCTCCAGCAGCAAGTTCCAGGCACCCATTACCCTCTGTGTAAAAAAACTTGCCTCATACATCTCCTCTAAACCTTGCCCCTTGCACCTTAAACTTATGGTCCCTAGTAATTGACCCCTCTACTCTGGAAAAAAGCCTCTGACTATCCACTCTGTCTATGCCCCTCATAATTTTGTAGACCTCTATCAGGCCGCCCCTCAACCTCCATCGTTCCAGTGAGAACAAACCAAGTTTATTCAACCTCTCCTCATAGCTAATGCCCTCCATACCAGGCAACATCCTGGTAAATCTCTTCTGCACCCTCTCTAAAGCCTCCACATCCTTTTGGTAGTTTGGCGACCAGCATTGAACACTATACTTCAAGTGTGGCCTAACGAAGGTTCTATACAGCTGCAACATGACTTGCCAATTCTTATACTCAGTGCCCCGACCAATGAAGGCAAGCACGCTGTATGCCTTCTTGACTACCTTCTCCACCTGTGTTACCCCTTTCAGTGACCTGTGGACCTGTACGCCTAGATCTCTCTGACTTTCAATACTCTTGAGGGTTCTACAATTCAATGTATATTCCCTACCTGCATTAGACCTTCCAAAATGTATTACCTACATTTGTCCGGATTAAACTCCATCTGCCACCATCTCTCCGACCAAGTCTCCAAACAGTCTAAATCCTGCTGTATCCTCTGACAGTCCTCATCGCTATCCGCAATTCCATGTAATATTACAGCTAAAATGATTGTGTTGAAGTTACTTAAATTCTTTATTAGATATGGACTAACCACAGAAATACAATTGGATCAAGGATCAAATTTTACCTCAAGTTTATTCAAAGAAGTTATGGATAACTTAGGAATAAAACAATTTAAATCAGCTGCGTCCCATCCAGAATTGCAGGGACCGTTAGAAACGTGGCATCACACATTAACAACAATGTTGAGGGCTTATTGTCATGATTATCCAGAGGATTGGGATAAATGAATTCCATTTGTGCTGTTTGCAATTAGGCATACACATAATGAGTCAACCAAATTCAATCCTTTTGAACTAATTTTTGGTCATGAGGTAAGAGGACTATTTAAATTGATTAAGGAAAAATTGGTGAGTCAGAAATCGGAAATTATATTATTGGATTGCGTGTCAAATTTTAGGAGACAAATAAATAAAGCAGGAGATTTGGTGAGACGACATTAAAAAGTTGCACAAAATGTGATGAAACGGGCCGCGGACAAGAAATCCAAAGTTTGTAGTTTTGCCACTGGAGATAGAGATTGAGTGTTGTTACCAGTGGTGGGTGAGCCTTTAAAAGCAAGGTTTTGTGGACCTTATCAGATTGAAAGGAAATTAAGTGAGGTGAATTATGTGGTTAAAAACACCAGATAGAAGGAAGTCTCACCGAGTGTGTCATGTGGATATGCTTAAAAGGTACTTTGAAAGGTAAGGAGAGAAAAAGGAGGATGTTTTTCATGATTCTAACTCAAAGTGATGAACCAAATCCAGATGACTGTGAATTTGACATACCTCAAATTAAATTGGAAAATGAGGATGTTCCTAAAATTGGGATAAATTGTTGAGTTACCTTCCAGAGGAAAAACAGACTGACCTGAAAGAGTTATTTATATCACATGGGCAAATTTGTCGAGATAAATTGGGAAATACCAAAATGGTTGTACATGATGTATATGTGGGAAATGCTGTTCCAATCAAACAACATCCATTAGACTTAACCCTTTAAAATTGGCACAGGTTAACAAAGAGATTGAGAGTATGCTTAAAAATGGCATAATTGAAGTGGGTTGCAGCCAGTGGAACACTCCCATAGTGATGGTAGCGAGACCAGATGACACCCAATGTTTATTTGTGGACTATAGAAAGGTCAATGCAGTTACAAGAACGGACTCTTATCCTGTCCCACGTTTGGAGGATTGCATTGAGAAAGTGGAACAATCAGCTTTTATTTCCGAACTGGATTTACTTAACGTTTACTGGCAGGTACCTTTATCTGAAAGGGCAAAGGCGATTTCAGCTTTTGTGACTCCAGATGGTGTATACCAATTCAAAGTTATGCCATTTGGCATGAAAAACGCCCCAGCCTCATTTCAACGGTTAACGAACAAAGTTGTTTCAGGATTACCCAATTGTGCGGTATACATCGACGATCTGGTAATTTTCAGCCAGACATGGAAAGAACACTTAAAACATCTGATGGAGTTATTCCATCAACTTCAGGAGGCGGGTTTGGTGGTAAACCTAGCCAAAAGTGAATTTGGAAAAGCCCAAGTCACTTTCCTTGGCCATACAATCGGACAGGGTCGAATGGTCACAAGGGATGTGAAAACAAAGGTTATTGAGGAGTTTCCAATACCCTCGAGACGAAGGGAAATAATGCGATTTCTTGGCATGAGTGTATTTGATCGATCATTTGTGCCAAATTTAATACTGCAGTGATGTCATAGTGTGGGTGGAGCTGCTGTCAGCTTTTAGTTTCACTTTGAGAAAAGCTTGGGTATGTCTGTGTTTTTTTTTGGTTTTGTTTCAGTGTTGGAGCTGCAGTCAGCCACAGAATGTGTAATGTTATTCTCTCTGCCATGTAAAGACCATCTCTTGATCATTTGGTGAATTCAGAGTTATAACTGTTCTCAGTAGTGAATTTAAACCTGATGTGCTTCTGTTAAATGTTTTTTAAAGTCTTCTGGATGTTAAAAGGAAAGTAAGGATTAGTGTTGCATTCTTCGGGGGTTGTATTTGAATTAATGGTTGCTAGGATGTTCACTGTATGTTTTAAAAAGGTGAACTTGAGTTCATAGAATAAACATTGTTTTGCTTTTCAAAATACTTTTCCATTTCTGCTGTACCACACCTGTAGAGTGGGCCATGTGCTCCCCATACCACAATCTATTAAAAGTTGTGGGTCAGGTGAACTCCATGATACACTGAGGTTCTCTAAACCCTGGTCCATAACAAATTGAAGAGCTCACCATCTTACCCATCTAGAAGCAACATCTCTTAATAAGCCACGTATTACATTTTACTAACCTAGAGGGTTGCACCTCTGCTTCTTTTCCTCTTTGAGGCTAAGAACAAAAATATAACAGTGGAGAAAGTTGATGATGATGATTTGGGCCATAAACAACCATCAACGAAGATCTGGGCCAGAGAAAACCACCAACAAGTACTTGGCCCAGAATTAATAATTGATGAAGTTTCGGCCAGAGAAAACCTTCACCGAGAATCCGGGCTGGAAACAATCATCAATGAGTTTGTGGCATGTAAAAAAAAATGTAAAAGTTTTCAAAAACTCTTCAGACCTTGGGAAGTCGTCAATGAGTAAACTGATTGATCGCGACCTCCGCTAAAGCAAATAGCGTTTCAAAAATAAATCGACATAACTATGAGTAACTGGTTTTCTTTAATCTTTAAGCAAGAAAATGAAGTTTCAGGCATACGTACTACTTGTAGTGGGTAGACGCTGAAGAGACTGCGCATGTGGCACTATAAATGGGATGCAGGAATGGGAAACCTAGAAGGCTGCCGACTCTGTAACCTATTGCTCGGAAACTGATAGCCCAGGCAAGGGAAGAACAAGTTTGTTGTGGGTTAGGATATTGATTGCTTCAGGAAATGAAATGGAAGGGTGAAAGGCTGGAAACTGAAGAAGTTCAGACCAAGGCATTGTGATCCAAAAAATGGCGGGGAAAGTGGCACCTTGGGCACCATGTCGCAAATCAGGCACCACAAAATCTTTAGGTGACAATTTTCCTCAGATCGGTTGGGCCAAAAACATTCATGTTGTTTCAAATTATGGACCACCCAGCTAACCCAGGAAAAAGACTTCCAAACTTTAATGACAAACTTGCTGGGACATTTGTTCTCCCCGTCCGCAGATGATAGCTGAAAGATTCCACTTCTATCGTGCTGAAGAGGAAGGGGAAAACTTTTCACAATTCATTGCAACACTACAACAATTAGTACAAAAAGTTCTGTGAATTTGGTCAAACAATTGATGATACACTTTGACACAAATTGGTCTGCGGACTCAGAAATGAAAGTATCCAAGGGATACTGTTGACTGAAGGTGCATTAACCCTGAAATCTGCTGTCGAAATCACGACTTCCATGGAAGTTGCAGTGAAAGAGGCTTCGTTGTTTGGAGACCAAGCAAAAGTTCATAAGATAGACGCTGCTACAAGCATGGCCGTGGAAAAAACAACTTTGTCATCACCTCACTCACGCAAAACATTCAGCAAATCAATTTTGGAGTAAGGAGAATTAATGCAAATATTGTGGTAGAGTAGACCACATTGCCAGAGCATATTGGTCACATCAAACTTCATCATCACAGAAGAGGTACACCAAGAAAAATACAGTCAAGTTTGTTTGTTGAGTTTATTAGTTTAGCGACAGAAATAAAGATGCACTTTTGGAAAATGTATCCAGTCAGCTTCAAGAGTTCAAGCTTGGGACTTGTCAGTACAAGATGATTAACAATGCTTTTGGGTTTATGTAAAACTTGATGAAAATACTGTCAAGGTGGAGCGGATACGGGCGTGGCAGTATCACTAATACCTAAGACCTGAGGAGTTCACCATCATACCCATCTAGAAGCAACATCTCTCAATAAACACTGCACTATGTTTTTACGAACTTAGAGCATGGCACCTCTACTTATTTTTATCTTTTCTGATAACAATATAACAGATCCAAGGTCTGCTAAGTTTCTACCTATTCTAACTTATCCTCCGCATTCAGAACGAGGTGAGGGAGATACATAGAATCCATAGAGTTCATAGAATCCCTACAGTGCAGAAGGAGATTATTTGGCCCATTAAGTCTGCACTGACCCTCTGAAAGAGCACTCTACCTAGGCTCACTCCCCCACCCTATCCCCATAACCCCGCGCATTGATCATGGCCAATCATCCTAATCTGCGCATCTTTGGACACTAAAGGGCAATTTAGCATGGCCAATCACCTAACTTGCATATCTTTGGACTGTGGGAGGAAACCTGAGAACCTGAAGGAAACCCACACAGACACAGCGAGAACATGCAAACGCCAAAGACAGTGACCCAAGGCTGCAATTGAACCAGAGTCCCTGATGCTGTGAGGCAGCAGTGCTAACCACTGTGCCACCATGCTGCATCTCCAGAAATGTGCAAAACAGGTGGATTTGCCATGCTAAATTGCCCCTTAGTGTGCAAAAGGTTAGGTGGGGTTACAGGGTTATGGGGATAAGGTGGAGGCATGGGCTTAAGTAGGGTGCTCTTTCTAAGAGCCGGTGAAGACTTGATGAATCAAGTGGCCTCCTTCTGCAATGTAACTTCTATGATTCTATGATAATATGTCTACTCCAGTTGCAAACACCCTACCTAAAAGCACTGTGGACCAACACCACACAGACTGCAGCAGTTCAAGAAGCCAGTCCATCACCACCTACTCAAGGGAAATTCTAGATAGATAATTAATGTTGGCCTTGCCAGCAATATCCATGTCTCATGAACAAACCTAAAAAAGGTGCATCATTTCCAGAATTCCCAGCTACATTCGTGACACACTGTCATTTTGGGATTGCTGAAAGAAAACATGTGGGGCGAAATTCTCCGACCCCACGCAGGGTCGGAGAATTGGCGGGAAGCGGCGTTATTTCCGCTCCCGCAGGTTTGGTAATTCTCCCGCCGGTCATAAACCGGCGTTGTGCAAATCCCGCCGGCAGCCTGTGAAAACAGCTGGGGCCGGCGGGATTTCATTTTTTAAAAAACTTACCTTAAATCTCCGGCCCGGATGGGCCGAAGTCCCGCCGCTGGGAGGCCTTCTCCCGCCGCCGAGGTTTAAACCACCTCTGAAACGGCGGGCTCAGCGGCGCGAGCGGGCCCCCAGGGTCCTGGGGGGGCGGGGGGCGATCAGACCTGGGGGGGTGCCCCCACGGAGGCCTGGCCTGCGATCGGGGCCCCCCGCTCACTCCGCGGGGCAGTGCCGTGGGGGCACTCTTTCTCCTTCCGCTCCGCCACGGCCTCCGCCATGGCGGACGCGGAGGAGAACCCCGCATCGCGCATGCGCCGGCAGTGACGCCAGCGGCCAGCTGCCGCTGACGTCACTGCCGGCGCATGCGCCGACCGCCGAAAGCCTTTCGGCCAGTCCCGCTTCCGACGGCGCTGGGTGTTTGCGCCAGTCTACCGGTGCAAACTGCTCCGGCGCGGGGCTGGCCCCCAAAGGTGGGGAGAATTCCCCACCTTTGGGGAGGCGCGACCCCTGAGTGGTTGGCGCCACTCCCCTACGCCGGCACCCTCCGTCACACCGGGTAGGGGAGAATCCAGCCGTGTTTTGTACTGTTCCTTGTTGGCTGTGGTGAAAGTGACATATTTAATTGCTCTGGAAAGCAATATATCACACACTGTTATATGAAGCAGTACACAGCAAACTGAAAAATTTTACAGATGGATCCACTAGTCCTCTAGCAAAGGCCGGAGGCATAAAACATTCAAGGTGGCTGTCATCTTCATTGCAGCACCTAGTTTGACCTTGAGCTGAGCTGCAGATACTCGTTTGGTCTGTTGCGTAACTCTGTCACTACTTGTGGTGATCCACTGTGTAATTGTGTGTGTGCCTATATTAGGGGATGTACAGTAGTACCTATACTACAGGTTTGCCGGTAGCCCCTGCCGGCTAGCTCCGCCCACAAGGAGCCGTATAAATATGCATGACTTCTCCTGAGCAGCCATTCTACCAGCTGCAGTCGGAGGATAAACATCTAGCTGTAATAAAGCCTCCATTGTACCCATTCGAGTCTTTAGTATAATTGGTGGCGCATCACTACTCTTTAGTGAATTGTTGCCTCCAACATCAATGTTTCTCTCTTGGGTCCCGATATTTCCTTCATGGCCAGTATTTCAATTGGCAAAGTAGTGAAGCATCCATTGTTAACTTTATGGAGGTATGATTAGCACTTGACATGACACTTGGATTTGAGAGAATAACAGAATGGCTAGAATGTTGTCACTTCCAACTTTATAACATTTAATTTTCATTTGATCCCCATTTAACGCATACACAGTCAAAGTACGTTTTTGAATACTGCAGACAAGATACACATGACATTCTGAGGAGCAAAAAACTGCAACGCTGGGGCAGCACTGTAGCATGGTGGTTAGCATAAATGCTTCACAGCTCCAGGGTCCCAGGTTCGATCCCTGGCTGGGTCACTGTCTGTGCGGAGTTTGCACGTCCTCCCCGTGTGTGCGTGGGTTTCCTCCGGGTGCTCCGGTTTCCTCCCACAGTCCAAAGATGTGCGGGTTAGGTGGATTGGCCATGCTAAATTGCCCTTAGTCTCCTAAAAAGTAAGGTTAAGGGGGGGGGGGGGTTGTTGGGTTACGGGTATAGGGTGGATACGTGGGTTTGAGTAGGGTGATCATTGCTCGGCACAACATCGAGGGCCGAAGGGCCTGTTCTGTGCTGTACTGTTCTATGTTCTATGATTCTCCGGAACAAATTCTAAGTGGGGGAGAGAGTGGGGATGGCCGCGAGCTTCTCTGCACTCGTCCCAGTGAGGCCGGCAATGCTGTTCTACATTAATTTGTCCACTTAACGAGGCCTTAAGACCGTCTCACTGTAAATAAAGGCTCGGTAGCTGATTCACCGGGACCACACTTGCCAGACCCCCGCTAACCAGGTCGAGAAGCACTTAAACAGCACTTCCTCAGCCAACCCCAGCCAACTTGCAATAATGGCGCCCAGGAGATTGGCCCCAAAATTTGGGGACGCTGACTTGAGGAGGGTCCTAGATGCGGTGGAGGCCAGGAGGGATGTCCTGAACCATGAGGGTTCTGGAGAGTAAGTCATAAGGCAGCCAGTGCTGAGATGGCAGCAGGTATGAGATGGGGGAATGTGACCAGGAGGACTGGCCTACAGTGCCGAAAAAAGGTCAATGATCTACACCGGGCAGCACGAGTGAGTTGATACCAATGCCCCTCACCCCTCACACTGTTAGTGGACAGGCTTTGGGAGCAAAAACTGATGAGCACCACATTGCTGCAGATGTATATCAGGTGGAGGCAGAAACCCCCAGGCGAGACAGCGGTTGGAGGTCTGCTGGATCCCAGGACCCAGCTCGGTCCGAGCCTGATGCTGAGCCTATGGAGTCGATAGGGAGCAGCCAGGACATTCTGATGGAGATGTCAGAGTCACACCAGCAGATCCATAGCCATTTTGAAGAGTCCCAGAGGCTACAGGCGCAGGAGATGGCACGGACAATGTGTTCCACTGAGGCCAACACTATTAGTGTGGTGAGCCTGGTGCATGATGTCGGCACCATTAGTGAAGGTGTCCAAGGCGTCGCACAGTCAATGACTGCCATGGTTGAGGGTCTCAGCAGAATGTCCGGCTCACTGGGGAATGTCATCCAGGACCAGGCTGACCTTGAGGTTCTACGGGGCATGCCCTACTCTCAGATGGGCATGGCCGAGATACTGCGTGTGGCGTTCTTTGTGTTGCTTATTTCAGGATGGTTTGCGTAGTGTTCACAAAAACCACAAAATAGCTTTAACTTGAACAGAGCTATAAATTTATTAACTCTACTACTTTGGATTTGATACAGACTCCGAAAGAATACACAGTTGATTATTAACATTTAAACTACACTCATCTGCAGCTAATCTTAATACTGATATAAAATATGATCTGCTCTCACTTACACAATCTGTACTTCTGACTCTCTCAAACTAATTCCTGCATACACTCTCCCACAAGGATTAGCATCACTGCCTTACATAATTGTAACTGTTGCTGCCTCTTGTGGCTACTCTAGATACTTTATTAACCCTTGCAGTTCTTACAGTTATGATCTTCCCACACTGCAGAGCTTGTCCTAATTGCAGGTGGGCATTGCCGAGGTGCTGCACAGCATGTTCCAGTCACTGAGGAGCATCGCCGAGGGCTTCAACACGATGGTGCAGATCATGGGGAACATCCAGGGCTGCAGAACCAGATGATGCACAGGCAACCGGGACTCAAACTTGCTGCCCCTCCATCCTAAGGTGAACCCCAGTGCCCTATGGCCAACACTGTTAGTGTGGTGAGCCTGGTGCATGATGTCGGCACCATTAGTGAAGGTGTCCAAGGTGTCCACTGACCGGGATGAGGGGGCGCTGGATGCCAACCAGGACCGGTCCCATGGAGCGGTGACAGTGGCCACCAGCTCCCCTGGGTTATACCCTTCTGATGAGGCGGTACCTCGCAGTCAGCACACAGGACAGGGCGGCATGACTCTGCATGTGCCACCAACAAGTGAGCCGCAGCTCTATGGCCCAGAGCCCCCCCAAAGACGCCCGCAAGGGGCATCGAAGGCCACAGGACGTGGTAAGCAGCTGTCTGCTTCCATCTCAAGTGTGCATCCTGGATAGACACCTGGAAGTAGCAGTAAAGCGAGGAGGGCCAAGCACATTGAGGATCACTGAAGGCATATGTGGAGAGGAGGAGGGGGTTGGTGGGGGTAGAAAGCGGGTGGGGGGTGGGAGTTAGGTGGGTGGGTGGGGCACCATCACGAGAGTGAGGACTTGTATTACACATTAAACACCCTTGTATACAACCATTATGACACCTTTGTCACTTGCTTCTGCAATGCGGGCCTACCTCCAATACCTTGGCCCATCTCTCCAGGCATCACACCATCCCTGTGGCACACACCTATCCTATGGTCATGGACATGTCCCCAGAGCTGTGTCCCATCCCCTGAGTGTTCGGATGTTGCATGTGTGGTCTTGCCTCCCAGTGTCCAGGCATCAAGGTGTGATTAGGATGCCAGGCAATGACTCACATGCCATATGTTCCGCCCACTGACAGGAATCCACTTGGAATGTGTGAACTGATCACTTCACCATGGTTGCCAATTCCCTACTTTCAATATCCTTCAGCCACACAGCCAGAGGTCTTGGCAGTTGGCGGGGTTTATGGGCAGTCATTGGGAGAGATGGGCAGGGCCAAGAGTTGCCCCAGGAATGGGTACACATGATCTAGAGGTTGGCATTGTGGTGTCACGAGTGTCAGTTGTCCCCTCAGTGCCTCCCCACACCCTCCTATGGCGGCCCACCCCTGCAGAGGGTCCTTCACCCCCAGACAAGTGTACCCCCACCCCAATCGAGCACTGCAGTTGTTAGTCCAGCACCCCTGGGCTCTTTGCCTGTGAGCAAAGATGGGTACTCACCTCCTCAGCTCCCACAGAAGCCCTTCCGCCAGGTTCACGTTTCTCAAAAGGAGTACTAATCGGCGCCAGAATGAGCACTGGCTGGGGAGACTGCTAAATGTTGGATACGGGGTGGCTCCTGTTAACTGCACGGAAATAGGGCTTAAGTGGTGGTAATTGGTGTCTCGACACACTCCGGTGAGATTCCAATTTCAGCTATGGGAGTGGGCCGGTTTCATCAGAAACAGTTTGGCATCTGGCGCGGTTCTCATTTTTGGTCTCTCACGCTATTCACTAGCCTCGCTTCAATTGAGCGAGAGAGTAACGAAGCCGTAGAATCATGCCTGTTCTCTTTTTACTATAGGAGCATGGCACAAATGCAAGTGGAACTGATGATACAAATATCTCGAATATCTTTGTGCGTCCTATTTTCAATTAATTTTCAGCATTGAAACATCTCTTACAAGTGCACAGGACACGATACACATTTCTCAGCACAAGCAAGCACTAAAATGACAATCTCACTCACAAGATTTTATGTTGTAGTAATTGGAAAAAAGCACACACATTCAACATAAAATTTACTTGTTGGATTGGAGCTCAGGACACAATTCTTGTGTAAAGTTTGGCAGTTTTTCTCTTCATCTCACAATGACATTATGAGTTGGAAATTAATGCTGATTGTCTAGAAATAATTGAAAACTCGCTTGGTACTGATAATTATCATCTTTGGTGAATCCCTCCTCATACTAACAGATGAACAAGGATCAGGAGTAGGGCATTCAGTTCCTCGGGCCTGCCTTTCCATTAAATAAGATCATGGCTTATTTAATGGTAATCTCAAATCTGTATCCCCTCTACCCCGGATAACCTATCATTCCCTTATTTTCTAAGCATCTATCTCCCTCTGCCTTCAAAACATTCAAAGATCCTGCTTCCACCATATGTTCATGAAGAGAGTTCCAAAATATCATGACCATCTGAGTAAAGAAAATTCACCTCATCTCAGTTTTAAATGGGCGACACCTTTGACTGGATTCTCTGCCCTGCTGCACCTGTTTTTGGGTGCGGCGTGCCCCGGCCAGCAGCAGGATTCTCCGTCCCGTCAGCCGGCCAATGAGGTTTCCCATTGTGGGCACTCCCACGCCGTCGGGAAATCCACGGGCGTGAGTGCTCTTCCAGCGGATCCCGCTAACGGAGAATCCAGACCCTTATTTTTAAACAGTGACCCCTAGTCCTAAGTTTTCTCACAAGAGAAAACATCCTCTCCACAACCACCCTCCCCAGAAGGGAAAAAACTAGTTCACACTAATACTCTTATTTCCCTGTTTCACTGGTGTCCCATTTTAAAGTCTATGAGACCAGTTCTGAACATTAGATGTTTTTTTCCCATTTCTTACTATTTTTTCCTCAGGATCTTATATGTTTCAATCCTCCAAAACAAACCCCTGTTGGAGAATTTCTAACAATTGTCTTCAGCAGAGTCTTAAGGCAGGTTCATAACAGGTTGTTTGCTTGTCTATTCTGTACCTGGGGTTATGATGTGTTGTTAACATTAATTTAAAACAAAACCATTTCTTTACTGTGTAAAGGCAAAGACATCACGCACAGCATTTTGGTCTCTCTAAAGTTTTGGAGCAGAAAGATACAGGTTTGTGGTCTTAATTTGCTATCTGATGAATGTATCTTGTCAAAAGGGCCTGGGAAGAAGCACTGTGGGTGAGCTTTTCCCTGATATATAGGGAGTAGTACGAGAAAAGCCACTTTTGGCTCCTCTAATGGAGTTGATGAGAGCAACATGGGCCTGGGAGTAAATTCCCTTTTCCAGTTTCCCAATCAGGAGACAATACAGAACATGAAAGAAGATAAGTTTGGGGGGAAATTATCAACAAAGAAGAGACAAAAATACCAATTAGTTTTCTCCCCCCCCTTGAGCTATTTTAGACTGTCAGCTTGTATTCCTCTTTTAGGTCTTGGCTAATTAATCTACTTTTACTCACTCCTGGTGTTTTGTTGAAATCATCTCCTGCATTGTAATAATTTAGGCAGTTAGGCAATGGAAGAATTGTAATACCATGTTTATCCACTTCCGGCTACTTATTAAAATTTTAATTGCTTGAAGCAGTTGCAGTTTGGTGTTCTGTAATAAACAATATTTTCTCCCAAAGCAACAATGGCTACAAAATTCAATCTAGTTTCAAGCTAGCCTGTGCCACTAAAAGGCAGCCTGCAACATTTAAAGGGGATGTGCATTCTAGATCATAGATCATACAATTTACAGTGCAGAAGGAGGCCATTCGGCCCGTCGAGTCTGCACCGGCTCCTGGAAAGAACACCCTACCCAGGGTTAACACCTGCACCCTATCCCCAGAACCCAGTAACCCCACCCAACACTAAGAGCAATTTTGAACACTAAGGGCAATTTATCATGTCCAATCCACCTAACTTGCACATCTTTGGGCTGTGGGAGGAAACCGGAGCACCCGGAGGAAACCCACGCACACACGGGGAGGATGTGCAGACTCCGCACAGACAGTGACCCAAGCCGGAATCGAACCTGGGACCCTGGAGCTGTGAAGCGATTGAGGCTATCCACAATGCTACCGTGCTGCCATCTGGCTGATGTCGGTGCTGGAATCATCCTTGTAGTGAGTTTCCCTCAAGAGACAAAAAGGCAAAACATGGAACAGGCTCCAAGGCTCTCCAATACAATACTGGAGGCATTAGTGTGAGGAAATGAACAGGAGGTGAGGGACTCTCTATCCACAGGAGAGTAGGAGACCCTCCAAACAGACAATGGGAAGGCATTAGGAGCAGCTAACTGCTGCAGCCAATAATAACAGATTGTCCTGAGGACCTGGATACAGCAGCAAGAAGATCAATGACCTCACATGAATTGTCAAGGTGTGTGAATGAATTTTCAAATGTCATATCCTTACTGAGCCCCAAGCCTCACACACAGTTCAATGCATCACTGCACCCACCAACTTCACGTACCTGCCAATAATCCACATCAATTGCAGCTCTTGCCTCATATTCATAGCTTACCCTCACTGCCACACACTAACACTGCTACATGCTTCATATCAATATCTCACAGCCGGTGCGCATTGCTAGCTATTCAACCATGATAGGCACATCACCGAACCATGGTACGCCACACCCACACTCACTGACACACTTCCCTCTCCATTGCACAACAAGTTGGCACACGACTGGAGCAAGCAGGACATAAACAATAGAGGCAGGCAGGTCTGCACATCCTCAACCAAATGGAGGAGATGGTGCTCAACATTATTGCAGTGGGGATGACGTAGGCTGTGGTCAGTGGGGAGACCACTGAAGATGATGGTATGTTCAAACATTCTCCTCCTTCATATCCCATTTTCCCTTACCCTGACTATTTATTTTGCCATACGAATTGCAAATGGTCCATGTATACACTTCTTGGTTAAACCCTTGCCCCATCACCACAGCCTAATCTTATGGCTTTCTCCTTACAGATGCTCAAGAAATGGCACCTAACCAAGCAATGGCACATGAGCAAAGGGCTGAATTCTATCCTGAGGGTTAATACAAGAGGCATGCAGGCTCCACATGGCTGGCTCACCCCACAACAATTTATCGGCTGGAATCTCCAGTCTGGAGATTTCTGTCCACATTGGGAAGAAAATTCTCCAAGAGCTGCAAGCCAATCAGAGGGCCAGACTCTGGCACTCAATATCCAGATCAGACTTGTCCAACCTTTTCACTTGTCGGGGTGGGGTATATTTTTCTCTCTCAAGGGCCGATGATCAAATTTCAGAAAAACAGGGCTAGATTCTCCAAGTCTGGGGCTATGTCCCCACGCCGGCATGGGTACGGTGGCTTTTTATGCCAGAGAAAATGGCATAAAACGGCCACCGATTCCCCATTTTGTTGGGGACAGCACCCAGCTCTAGCTGCCGATACTGCCCAGAGAATTGCCAGGTTCGTGGCTGCGCATGTGCACAGCGGCAGCTGGCAGAGGCCATGCAGTGCTACATGGCGGAGGCCGCTCGCAGACCCGGCCTGCGAAACAGTGCCCCCCTTTGGCTGGCTCGCGCGCCCCGGACCAACCCTCACAGTGCACAATGCCCTGAATAAAGTCCCCCCCTTCCCGCGGATCGGCTCTCTCCTGAGGGTCCGCAGCAGGCCACACTGAGTTCGCGACGGATGAGACTACACACTACCGGCGCTGTTGGGAACTCGGCCGGTTGGGGGCGGAGCATCGGCGGGCAGGCCTCAGGCAATGTCCTGTGGCCGTCGACAAGTGGCGCGGCATACTCTGAGTGAGGCGCTTTGGAGGGGGCGGAGCATCGCGAAAGCGACGCCGTCCCCGATTTGGTCGGCCAATCGCCGAATGTGATTTGGCCATCGGCGACTGGAGAATCCAATCACTAATGTTTGGCAGAACAATAAACTGAATTTCAAAAAAAGTTGGGGTTTTAATGTAAGAAATATTTGCTCAGCAAAACTACTACAATAAATTGTGAAGTTAAAAAGAAGTAAATAATAAAAATGACCAAAGTGTGAAAGGGTCAGTGTATGTGGGCGGGTGAGTATGAATGGGTGAGTGTGTATGTGTTGCTATGTAGTGGGAAGAGTGAGTGAGAAGCCTGAGACTGGGCTTAATGCAAACTCACATTCACACCTGCACACTCAGTCTCTTGCACTCACCCCCGCACACTCACTCATTTACATATTCTCACTTCCACACAAGCACAGTCTCTCACTTCCACGTCCCCCCCCCCCCCCCCCCCCCCACACAAACACACAATCAGTCAATCTCCATACTTCAACCATTGGGGTAGCACATTAGAGTACTGGCAAGCACAGGGGAAACAGGTACTAAGGGAATGCACAAGGCTGATTGATCTTTGCATAGAATATTGTATGGTTTACTTGATAAAGTGTTTTCGCATGTTTGTTTGTAGTTGAGAGGAAGCTGTAATGATCAAGATCAGGGAAAAAGTAAGATGTGGTCTAATTGGTGAATGGGGAACATAGAACATAGAACAGTACAGCACAGAAGAGGCCCTTCGGCCCTCGATGTTGTGCCGAGCTTTGTCCGAAACCAAGATCAAGCTATCCCACTCCCTGTAATTCTGGTGTGCTCCATGTGCCTATCCAATAACCGGTTGAAAGTTCATAAAGTGTCCGACTCCACTATCACAGCAGGCAGTCCATTCCACACTCTAACCACTCTCTGAGTAAAGAACCTACCTCGGACATCCCTCCTATATCTCCCACCCCGAACCTTATAGTTATGCCCCCTTGTAATAGCTACATCCAGCTGAGGAAATAGTCTTTGAACGTCCATTCTATCTATCCCCCGCATCATCTTATAAACCTCTATTAAGTCGCCTCTCATCCTTCTTCGATCCAATGAGAAAAGCCCTCACTACCTCAACCTTTCCTCATAAGACCTACCCTCCAATCCTGGCAGCAGCCTGGTAAATCTCCTTTGCACCCTTTCCAATGCTTCCACATCCTTCCTATAATGAGGTGACCAGAACTGCACACAATACTCCAAATGTGGTCTCACGAGGGTTCTGTACAGTTGCAGCACAACCCCACGGCTCTTAAACTCAAGCTCCCTGTTAATAAATGCTAACATACTACAGGCCTTCTTCACAGCTCTATCCACTTGAGTGGCAACCTTTAGAGATCTGTGGACATGATCCCCAAGATCTCTCTGTTCCTCCACATTCCTCAGAACCCTTCCTGTAATCCGCATTCAAATTTGTCCTACCAAAATGAATCACATCGCACTTATCAGGGTTAAACTCCAACTGCCATTTTTTGGCCCAGCTCTGCATCCTATCAATGTCTCTTTGAAGCCTACAACAGCCCTCCACCTCATCCACTACTCCACCAATCTTGGTGTCATCAGCAAATTTACTGACCCACCCTTCAGCTCCCTCCTCCAAGTCATTTATAAAAATCACAAATAGCAGAGGACGAGCACAGATCCCTGTGGTACACCGCTGGTAACTGGTCTCCAGTCTGACAATTTTCTATCCACCACCACCCTCTGTCTTCTATGTGATCCAATTGGCCAAATTTCCCTCTATCCCACACCTCCTTACTTTCTTCATGAGCCAACCATAATGAACCTTATCAAACGCCTTACTAAAATCCATGTATACAACATCAACAGCTCTATCTTCATCTACACACTTAATTACCTCCTCAAAGAATTCAATCAAATTTGTGAGGCAAGACTTACCCTTCACGAATCCGTGTTGACTATCCCGGATTAAGCTGCATCTTTCCAAATGGTCATTAATCCTATCGCTGAGGACCCTTTCCATTAACTTACCGACCACCGAAGTAAGATTAACCGGCCTATAATTACTAGGGTCATTCCTATTCCCTTTCTTGAACAACCACTCTCCAGTCCTCTGGCACTATCCCCGTGGACAGTGAGGACCCAAAGATCAAAGCCAAAGGCTCTGCAATCTCATCCCTTGCGTCCCAAAGAATCCTTGGATATATCCCATCTGGCCCAGGGGACTTGTCGACCCTCAGGTTTTTCAAAATTGCTAATATATCTTTCCTCAGAACATCTACCTCCTCCAGCCTACCCGACTGTATCGCTCTCATCCTCAAAAACATAGCCCCTCTCCTCGGTGAACACTGAAGAAAAGTATTCATTCAACGCCTCTCCTATCTCTTCTGACTCCATGCACAAGTTCCCACTATTGTCCTTGACCGGCCCTAACCTCACCCTGGTCATTCTTTTATTTCTCACATAAGAGTAAAAAGCCTTGGGGTTTTCCTTGATCTGACCCGCCAAGGACTTCTCATGGCCCTTCTCGCTCTCCTAAGCCCTTTTTTTTTAAGCTCAATCCTTGCTACCTTGTAACCCTCAAGCGACCCAACTGAACCTTGTTTTCTCATCCTTACATACGCTTCCTTTTTCCTCTTGACAAGACATTCAACCTCTTTTGTGGACCATGGTTCCCTCACACGGCCATTTCCTCCCTGCCTGACAGGGACATACCTATCAAGGACACGCAGTATTTGTTCCTTGAACAAGCTCCACTTTTCATTTGTGCCTTTCTCTGACAGTTTCTGTTCCCATCTAATGCTCCCTAATTCTTGCCTAACCGCATCATAATTACCCCTACCCCAATTATAAACCTTGCCCTACAATATGGCCCTAGCCCTCTTTATTGCAATAGTGAAATGCACCGAACTGTGGTCACTATCTCCAAAGTGCTCTCCCACAAACAAATCTAACACTTAGAACATAGAACATAGAACACTACAGCGCAGTACGGGCCCTTCGGCCCTCGATGTTGCGCCGACCTGTGAAACCATCTGAAGCCTATATGACCTACACTATTCCATTTTCATCCATATGTCTATCCAGTGACCACTTAAATTCCCTTAAAGTTGGCGAGTCTACAACTGTTGCAGGCAGGGCGTTCCACACCCCTACTACTCTCTGAGTAAAGAAACTGCCTCTGACATCTGTCCTATATCTATCACCCCTCAATTTAAAGCTATGTCCCCTCGTGTTGGTCATCACCATCCGAGGAAAAAGACTCTCACTGTCCACCCTATCTAACCCTCTGACTATCTTATATGTCTCTATTAAGTCACCTCTCAGCCTTCTCCTCTCTAACGAAAACAACCTCAATTCCCTGAGCCTTTCCTCGTAAGACCTTCCCTCCATACCAGGCAACATCCTAGTAAATCTCCTCTGAACCCTTTCCAAAGCTTCCACATCCTTCCTATAATGTGGTGACCAGAACTGCACGCAGTACTCCAGGAGCGGCCGCACCAGAGTTATGTACAGCTGCAGCATGTCCTTGTGGTTCCGAAACTCAATCCCCCTGCTTATAAAGGCTAGCACACCATATGCCTTCTTAACAGCCCTATTAACCTGGGTGGCAACTTTCAGGGATTTATGTACCTGGACGCCAAGATCTCTGTTCATCTACACTACCAAGAATCTTGCCATTAGCCCAGTACTCTGCATTCCTGTTACTCCTTCCAAAGTGAACCACCTCACACTTTTCCGCATTAAACTCCATCTGCCACCTCTCAGCCCAGCTCTGCAGCTTATCTATGTCCCTCTGTATCCTATAACATCCTTCAGCACTATCCACAACTCCACCGACCTTCGTGTCATCTGCAGATTTACTAACCCATCCTTCTACACCCTCTTCCAGGTCATTTATAAAAATGACAAACAGAAGTGGCCCCAAAACAGATCCTTGCGGTACACCACTAGTAACTGAACTCCAGGATGAACATTTGCCATCAACCACCACCCTCTGTCTTCTTTCAGCTAGCCAATTACTGATCCAAACCGCTAAATCACCTTCAATTCCATACTTCCTTATTTTCTGCAATAGCTTACCGTGGGGAACCTTATCAAACGCCTTACTGAAATCCATATACACCACAACAATAGCTTTACCCTTAACCACCTGTTTGGTCACCTTCTCAAAAACCTCAATAAGGTTTGTGAGGCATGACCTACCCTTCACAAAACCATGTTGACTATCGCTAATCAACTTGTTCTTTTCAAGATGATTATAAACCCTATCTCTTATAACCTTTCCCAACATTTTACCCACAACCGAAGTAAGGCTCACAGGTCTATAATTACCAGGGTTGTCTCTACTCCCCTTCTTGAACAAGGGGACAGCATTTGCTATCCTCCAGTCTTCCGGCACTATTCCTGTCGACAAAGACGACATAAAGATCAAGGACAAAGGCTCTGCAATCTCCTCCCTGGCTTCCCAGAGAATCCTAGGATAAATCCCATCTGGCCCAGGGGACTTATCTATTTTGACATTTTCCAAAATTGCTAATACCTCCTCCTTTTGAACCTCAATTCCATCTAGCCTGGTCGACTGAACCTGAGTGTTCTCCTCGACAACATTGTCTTTCTCCAGTGTAAACACTGACGAAAAATATCCATTTAACGCTTCCCCTATCTCCTCTGATTCCACACACAACTTTCCACTACTATCCTTGATTGGCCCTAATCTTACTCTAGTCATTCTTTTGTTCCTGATATACCTATAGAAAGCCTTAGGGTTTTCCTTGATCCTATCCGCCAACGACTTTTTGTGTCCTCTCCTCGCTCTTCTTAACTCTCCCTTTAGGTCCTTCCTGGCTAACCTGTAACCCTCAAGTGCCCTAACTGAGCCTTCATGTCTCATCCTAACATAAGCCTTCTTCTTCGTCTTGACAAGTGCTTCAACTTCCTTAGTAAACCACGGTTCCCTTGCTCGACAACTTCCTCCCTGCCTGACGGGTACATACTTATCAAGGACACGCAGTAGCTGTTCCTTGAAAAAGCTCCACATTTCGATTGTACCCATCCCCTGCAGTTTCCTTCCCCATCCTATACATCCTAAATCTTGCCAAATAGCATCATAATTGCCTTTCCCCCAGCTATAATTCTTGCCTTGCGGTATATACCTATCCCTGCCCATTGCTAAAGTAAACATAACCGAGTTGTGATCACTATCACCAAAGTGCTCACCTACATCTAAATCTAACACCTGGCCGGGTTCATTACCCAGTACCAAATCCAATGTGGCCTCGCCCCTTATTGGCCTGTCCACATACTGTGTCAGAAAACCCTCCTGCACACACTGCACAAAAACTGACCCACCTATAGTACTCGAACTATAGTATTTCCAGTCAATATTTGGAAAGTTAAAGTCCCCCATAACAACTACCCTGGTTACTCTCGCTCCTGTCGAGAATCATCTTTGCAATCCTTTCCTCTACATCTCTGGAACTATTCGAAGGTCTATAGACAACTCCCAACAGGGTGACCTCTCCTCTCCTGTTCCTAACCTCGGCCCATACTACCTCAGTAGACGAGTCCTCAAACGTCCTTTCTACCGTCGTAATACTTTCCTTGATTAACAATGCCACACCCCCCCATCTTTTACCATCTTCTCTGTTCTTACAGAAACATCTAAATCCTGGAACCTGCAACAACCATTCCTGTCCCTGCTCTACCCATGTCTCCGAAATCGCCACAACATCGAGATCCCAGGTACCAACCCATGCTGCAAGCTCACCCACCTTATTCCGGATGCTCCTGGCGTTGAAGTAGACACACTTCAAACCAGCGTCCTGCTTGACGGTGCCCTCTTTCGAACTTTTAACTCTATCCCTGACCTCACTACTCTCAACATCCTGTACACTGGGACTACAATTTAGGTTCACATCCCCCTGCTGAATTAGTTTAAACCCCCCCCGAAGAGCACTAGCAAATCTCCCCCCCCCAGGATATTGGTACCCCTCTGGTTCAGGTGAAGACCATCCTGTTTGTAGAGGTCCCACCTACCCCAGAATGAGCCCCAATTATCCAGGAAACCAAAACCCTCCCTCCTGCACCATCCCTGTAGCCACGTGTTCAACTCCTCTCTCTCCTTATTTCTCACTTCGCTAGCACGTGGCACGGGTAACAACCCAGAGATAACAACTCTGTTTGTTCTAGCTCTCAGCTTCCACCCTAGCTCCCTGAATTTCTGTCTCAAATCCCCATCTCTCTTCCTACCTATGTCGTGGTACCTATGTGGACCACGACTTGGGGCTCCTCCCCCTCCCCCTTAAGGATCCCAAAAACACGATCAGAGACATCACGAACCCTGGCACCTGGGAGGCAACACACCGTGAGTCTCTTTTGTTCCCACAGAACCTCCTATCTGTTCCTCTAACTATGGAGTCCCCAATGACAAGTGCTCTGTTCCTCTTCTCCCTTCCCTTCTGAGCAACAGGGACAGACTCTGTGCCAGAGACCTGTGCCCTATTGCTTACCCCTGGTAAGTCGTCCCCCGCAAAAGTATCCAAAACGGTATACTTGTTATAGAGGGGAATGACCACAGGGGATCCCTGCACTGCCTGCCGGTTCCCTCTCCCTCCCTTGACGGTAACCCATCTACCTTCGTCTTTTACCTGAGGTGTGACTACCTCCCTATAACTCCTCTCAATAACCTCCTCCGCCTCCCGAATGATCCGAAGCTCATCCAGCTCCAGGTCCCTAACGCGGCTCTCGAGGAGCTGGAGTTGGGTGCACTTCCTGCAGATGTAGTCAGAAGGGACACTAGAGGTGACCCTTTCCTCCCACATTCTGCAGGAGGAACATTCAACTGCCCTAGCCTCCATTCCCACTGAACTAACTTCCCAACTACTGAAAAATAAAAATAAATACTTGTTAGTTTAGCAATCCAATGGACAGAACTTTTTTTTTTGGTTAGAGGAGGAGGATGGGTGGGAGACACTACGTAAGTAGTGTTTCGGGTAAAGCTGTCACTTGAGAACAGCCCCTTCACAAACCACCTTCAACTTACGCTGACCGCACTGCACGTATGCAAATCTCCCCGGAACAGCCAATCAGAAGCTCTGCTCTGCTGCCCTCTGCTGGATGCTTGCCTTCCGTCGAACTCCTCGGGTCACTGATGCAGGTGCACCTTCAACTTACGCTGACCGCACTGCACGTATGCAAATCTCCCCGGAACAGCCAATCAGAAGCTCTGCTCTGCTGCCCTCGGCTGGATGCTTGCCTTCCATCAAACTCCTCGGGTCACTGATGCAGGTGCACCTTCAACTTACGCTGACCGCACTGCACGTATGCAAATCTCCCCGGAACAGCCAATCAGAAGCTCTGCTCTGCTGCCCTCTGCTGGATGCTTGCCTTCCGTCGAACTCCTCAGGTCACTGATGCAGGTGCACCTTCAACTTATGCTGACCGCACTGCACGTATGTAAATCTCCCCGGAACAGCCAATCAGAAGCTCTGCTCTGCTGCCATCTGCTGGATTTGGTACTGTGTTCATGTTCATGACAACTACCCTGAGATGTACACACCTATCCATAATCTGCTTTGCAATTTCTTCCTCCACATCTCTATTACTATTTGGAGGCCTATAGAAAATGCCTAACAATGTGACCGCTCCTTTCCTATTTCTAACCTCAGCCCATATTACCTCAGTCGGCAGATCCCCATCGAACTGCCTTTCTGCAGCTGTTGAACTATCCTTGATTAACAATGATGCTCCTCCTCCTCTTTACCACCTTCCCTACTCTTACTGAAACATCTATACCCCGGAACTTCCAACAACCATTCCTGTCCCTGTTCTAACCATGTCTCCGTAATGGCCACAACATCGTAGTCCCAAGTACCAATCCACGCTCCAAGTTCACCTACCTTATTCCGGATGCTCCTTACATTAAAGTAGACACACTTCAACCACCTTCCTGCCTGCCAGTACACTCCTGCGACCTTGATACCCTTCTCAGTACCTCACTATTCTCAACACTTGCTTCTGGACTACAGCTCATTTTTCCAGACCACTGACAAATTAGTTTAACCCCCCCCCCCCCCCCCCCCCCCCCCAAGAACCGTAGCAAATTTTCCTCCCAGGATATTGGTGCCCCTCTGGTTCAGGTGCAAACCGTCCTGTTTGCACAGGTCCCACCTTCCCTGGAATGTGCACCAATTATCCACATAGCTGAAACCCTCCCTCCTACACCATCCCTGCAGCCATGTGTTTATCTGCACTCTCTTCCGGTTCCTCAACTCGCTCGCACATGGCACTGGCAACAAACCAGAGATGACAACATGGTTAGTCCTGGCTCTCAGCTTCCACCTTAACTCCCTAAATACCTGTTTTAAATCCCCGTCCCGACTCTACCGATACGCACCACGACTTGCGACTGTTCCCCCTCTCCGTTAAGGATTCTGAAAACACGGTCCGAGACGTCACGTACCCTGGCACCCGGGAGGCAACATCCCATCCATGAGTCTCTTTCATTGCCACAGAACCGTCGACCTGTCCCTCTAACTATTGAGTCCCCAATAACTATTGCTCTTCACCCTCCCCCCTTCCCTCCTGAGCCACAGGGATGGACTCAGTGCTGGAGATCCGGTCACCGTGGGAATTGGGGCTGTGTTTACTGGAAGTGCAATGTGATGAGTTGATCACAAATTACATGGCTGGAAAGGGGCTGTGTAGGTTGACTCCTCATTTCCTCTTCCTCATCCTCTCCACCTTTGCTGCTGATCATATCCCTGATGAAAAAGATTGCACCCTCATGAAGTTAAAGATGTGCAGAATACAGCAGATCACACTGAATCATGAAAAGCAATCTGAAGAGCACTCCAGGGCTCCAGGCAACAGACATATTGCTTAAGTACCTCAATGGTTTGCTTGAGAACAATTTGTATAGCAGCATAGCTCTCATAGCATGCTCTTCACATATTTGTGGGTTGTGCACAAGCACCATGAGCAAGGTGGTCAGTAGATAGCCTTTGTTGTACTCTACCTAACTTGCAGTAATTCAAATTCTGGCGGTGAAGGGATCTGGACCCTACAATTGTGACATTTTTGCTCACATGTACTCAATGCTCTCAATTACAAGTTGTCACCAATAGTTCTAATTTGGAATAAATTTGATATCAGATTTAATAGTGCACTCAAAGCTAATGCATTCAAAGCTATCTAACACACTCAGAGCTATCTATTATACTCAATAACATGCATTGCAAAATACAAGGAAATTAATCACCAATAATATTTGAACTTATTCAGTCTTTCATTTCGTCCAAACAAATGCGCTGCAAGAAACTACAAGCTTGAGAGAAGCACCTGATCCCCGTCAGTTCTTAATTCATTTCAGTCTCAGGGTCCACATGTTCCACCTACCCACTTCCCAGGTCTCATGGTCTAAACTGTCCCCTGCCTCCAATCTCAGGGTTGAAACTCTCCTCTCTCTCTCCCCCAGTCTCCACACACTCCCAGTCTCTAACCCTAATTTCCACACTTTTCCCCTCTCACCCTCATCGCCACACTCTCCCCCTCTCATCCCTCAGTCTCTCCACTCTCACACCCAGTTTTCACACTCTCCACCCATTCTCCATAAACTCCATCCAATCTCCACACTCTGCCCCTCTCCCTCTAAATTCTCCACACTCTCCCTGCTCTCTCCCCTTCCCTCCAACCTCCAAACCTCCCCCTCTCTCCCTCCAACCAGCAAACTCTCCCCTTGACACTCCCCTTTCCTGCAGCTTCTCTTCCCCCTCCATTCAGTCTCTTTCCCCCCTCCCTCCAAACATATTCCTCCGATCCTCACCTCCCTCCAATCTCTAGGCCCAGATGCCTCACAGACTTTCCAGGCCTTGGGGTCTCCAAAACTCTCTCCGAGCCCCCCCCCCCCCCCCCCCCCCCCCCCCCCAAGTCTCATTGTCATGGCCCTGTTCCCTGCACTGATTTAAAATCTTCATAGGTCTGTCCGGACAACATCACTTCCAGTTTCTGGCTGGTCCTGTAAATGGAGATCTTTGTTCGGAGTGGGTTGGAGGGGGAGATGGGAGGGGTAAAGGGGGGAGGGGGAAATGATGAAAGAAATGAGGGGAAAGATGGTGGGGGTAGGGGGAGAGTGGAGGTGGGAAAGGTGAATAGGAAAAGGACAAGAGGAAAAGGGGTAAGTTGGGAGTGGAAAAGCAGAGGGGATGAGGACAGAAAGGGGAGAGGGGGAAAGAGGGGTATAGTGGGAGACAGAAGGGGAGGGAAAAGGTGGTGGAGAGGGTGCAAAGGGGGAAAGGTTGGTGTAAGAGGAGGGGCCAAGGGGGAGGGAAGAAAAAGGAGAAAAGGGGAGGCATGAGAGGAGGGGAGGGGATAGGGGGCTAGTGGGATAAGGTGAAAAGGACAGCATTTGTCAGTTGATAACCATACTTGCAATATCAAATAATAGTTATATGTGAAAATTATAGTAAAGTGGTCAGTTCAGAGGGAAAATGAAATAGAATGACAGCCAGATGATTGTTTGTGAGTGCAAGTGATGCCAAATTATGACAAAATGAATGCATTTCAAAATAATTGACATCAACTGTGGACAAAATGATTGCAACTGAGTGTGGTTGGCATCAAATGAAAGTTGTTGAAAGCAAGTGATGTCAAATGATATTAGAATATTGGGCCGGGAAAGGCATCATGACTGCTGCCTGTAAACTGGGTATTAACCTGTATGATGTGCTGAATATTGTTGCATATCAACTGGACATTGAGAGAGTGGATCCATTTGCGGTTACAATACATCTCTGAATTTGCATTCCGCACCTACAAAGTAACATGTGCAGTCAAGGGACCCCACACCATCAAAAACCCAGCCAAATTTTAGCAAAGCAACATGTTTACTCCACCAGCTTCTGTCCGTACAGACAGTAAACTTTATATTCCCTTTCTTAAAAAAAAATACAGAGCATCAATGACCTCTCTTGTGTAGCAGTAAATGGAGATGCTGTCTGTTTCAATCTCAAAAGGAGCCCGACATTCAGAAGTCGAAAGCCATCACCATTTTTACAGGCTTTGGCAATGCAGTCTATACCCTGCTCTGAAGCTACAGGACAAGTGTCAGATTTTGGTGAGCACTTCCTCCATGAAACTGAGGTGGCACACACACTAATACAATAACAAACATACTGCAGATGCTGGAAATCTGAAATACAAACAGAAAATGCTGGAAAAAAATCAACAAGCCTGGAAGCATGTGTGGGGGCATATGAGTACTTCCAGCATTTTAGGTTTTCATTACACACACGGTGTTCCTCACTGTTAAGATGGGTGAATTGCGGAAGCACGGTGGCGCAGTGGTTAGCCCTGCTACCTCACGGCGCCGAGGTCCCAGGTTCGATCCTGCCCTGGGTCACTGTCCGTGTGGAGTTTGCACAATCTCCCTATGTTTGCGTGGGTTTCGCCCCCACAACTGAAAGATGTGCAAGGCAGTTGGAATTGGAAAAAAATAATAAAAAATAAAAATAAAAAACATGGTTGTATTGCTCCCTGGATGATTCTGGTCTCATAGGGCGCTCCCTTCTTCTCCTCCTCCTTTTCCCTCTTTGGATAACGTCTCCTCCTCTCTGCCATATCTCTCCATCCTCCCTGTCATGTTGTTGGCCAAAGGGGGAATTACAGTCAACAGAAATCAATAAACAACTAACTTGAAAATGGTTGATGATCCATTTAAATAACTGGTGCGTGGTTCCTTACAGGTTCAGCTGTGTCGGATTAAGTGAGGGGGTTAGCTGGAGTATTGATATTGAAAATCACACTACTACAATCAAATTGGTATGACACATGGACCAATATTGCAATCTGCCTCTTCCATGTACATTCAACACTCCTCGTGCCCGTGCTAATAAACTGCCCAATGTGGCAGCTGGCATGGCCAGCAGAATTGTGTGCATGCACAGCGCAGACCATTTTGGACTTGACATGGTGCCCAGAGTGCTGAAAATATGGGCATGATGCAATTGAATTTTGTGGCCAATATCGCCTCAACAATAGTATACAAACTCCAATAATAAATCTCCAATATCAAACTCCAGTAATAAATCTGATAAGCTTTTCACATATAACAATAAACACATTGGTACAGTATGTTGTTGCAAATGTAAAAACCTTCTCCATGGACTAATTGGAGTCATCTTTATTCCCACAACCACCGAACCAGAAAGTTTCTGAATATTGCCGGAGAAAAATAACAAAGATCTAGTGACTTGCACATGAAAGAGATGGAAAAATCAATGGTCTGTTGTAAGGCAACATCAGCAGTTCTATAAGATTTGTCCTGGTTTGCAAGTTCTCTTGCTTGGGGGTGATATATAGCACATGCGGATCTAAAGAAAAGAGAAGTTAGTCAGTAAAATTTATTGATCAGATCATTATTAAAAATATTATCTGATTATCTGCCTTAATATTAAAGAGCTCTTGCCTCATAATTTGCTGTGGTTAAAGAATACCTTTTCCGCTCTTAACATTCATGCTTGATATTTTCCCATTAAATAAGGGATAATTCTGATTATTTTTGATTTCTAGTAAACATATTATGCATCCTAGCATATTATGCATAATGATCCTTGGGTCATTATAATTACAGTTCTTCTCATGAGAAGTACGTTGTTAGCAGATGTACAAATTTATTACGTCAGAGCACAAGGTCAGATATCTCATATATAATTATTTTCCTGTATCTCAACCTTCTTCTTGTGTTGGATATCTCATAGAGACAGTTAAAGGAAGATAGAATATTTATTAAAAAAGAATTCTAAGCAGAAAATAAGAGGTGGAACTGCAGTTCAAAACAAAGAACAAAGAAAAGTACAGCACAGAAACAGGCCCTTCGGCCTTCCAAGCCCATGACGACCATGCTGCCCGACTAAACTACAATCTTCTACAATTCCTGGGTCCGTATCCCTCTATTCCCATCCTATTCATGTATTTATCAAGATGGCCCTTAAATGTCACTATCATCCCTGCTTCCACCACTTCCTCCAGCAGCGAGTTCCAGGCACCCACTCCCCTCTGTGTGAAAAAACTTGCCTTGTACATCGACTCTAAACCTTGCCCCTCGCACCTTAAACCAATGCCCCCTAGTAATTGACCCCTCTCCCCTGGGAAAAGCCTTTGACGATTCACTCTGTCTATGCCCCTCATAAATTTGTAGACTTCTATCAGGTCGCCCCTCAACCTCCGTCATTCCAGTGAGAACAAACCAAGTTTATTCAACCTCTCCTCATAGCTAATGCCCTCCATACCAGGCAACGTCCTGGTAAATCTCTTCTGCACTCTATCTAAAGCCTCCACATCCTTCTGGTAGTGCGGCGACCAGAATTGAACACTATACTCCAAGTGTGGCCTGACTAAGGTTCTATACAGCTGCAACATGACTTGCTAATTCTTAAACTCAATGCCCCGGCCAATGAAGGCAAGCATGCCGTATGCCTTCTTCACTACCTTCTCCACCTGTGTTGCACCTTTCAGTGACCTGTGGACCTGTACACCTAGATCTCTCTGACTTTCAACATTCTTGAGGGTTCTACCATTCACTGTATATTCCCTACCTGCATTAGACCTTCCAAAATGCATTACCTCACATTTGTCCGAATTAAACTCCATCTGCCATCTCTCCGCCCAAGTCTTCAAACGATCTAAATCCTGCTGTATCCTCTGACAGTCCTCATCGCTATCCGCAATTCCACTAACCTTTGTGTCATCTGCAAACTTACTAATCAGACCAGTTACATTTTCCTCCAAATCATTTAGATATACTACAAACAGCAAAGGTCCCTGCACTGATCCCTGCGGAACACCACTAGTCACAACCCACCAATTAGAAAAGCACTCTTACATTGCTACTCTCTGCCTTCTATGACCTAGCCAGTTCTGTATCCACCTTGACAGCTCACCCCTGATCCCGTGTGACTTCACCTTTTGTACCAGTCTACCATGAGGGACCTTGTCAAAGGCCTTACTGAAGCCCATCGAGACAACATCCACTGCCCTACCTGCATCAATCATCTTTGTGACCTCTTCGAAAAACTCTATCAAGTTAGTGAGGCACGACCTCCCCTTCACAAAACCATGCTGCCTGTCACTAATACGTCCATTTGCTTCCAAATGGGAGTAGATCCTGTCTCGAAGAATTCTCTCCAGTAATTTCCCTACCACTGACAAGTAATTGGCCATAGTTAATCATTGTGAAACAACTGTGTACTTGTCTCTTCTTCCCAGGAGAAATGTTTGTTGTTTTCCTTATGTTCCCAAACATTTCACTCGAGCACAATGTTTAAAAATTGTGAAATATGTGTTGCAGAGTTTTGTCATTCATATTCTCACAGATCCACTTCATTGGAAAAGAACAATGCCAAGCATCATGACATTAACAAAGATTTGTGGAATTCATGTTGATCCCCAAGATTGTACACATTTCTTAGGCTAAGAATAGTTTTATACATTTGGACTGAAGTGAGTGATGACATTCATGCCGTGCTTTCAAAACAAGTTTAGACCTTCATGTAGTTTGCCAAAGGCATCAATGATGGCCAATCACAGCTGTAGTATTTTAACCCTCAGGAATGAATTTAGGGGCTATTGTCTGATGTCCAAAACCAAGAGTGGCTCGGTAGCACCACTAACTATCGAGCTGGCTGAATCCTAAAGGACACAGCTGCTAGACTGGGTATGTGGCAGGGAGTGAAGGGGCCAACATGAATGAAAAACATACTTGAACTCATCCTCAACAATCTGTCTGTCGCAGATGCATCTGTCGCTGGCAGTATCGGAAGAAGTGACCACTGCACAATCCTTGTGAAGACAAAGTCCCATCTTCACATCAACAGCAGCAAAATTCTACTTAACCACAATATGTAACCCCATCGTCCAGTATATCCCCCACTGGTTTAGCTCACAGGGCTAATCGCTGGCTTTTAAAGCAGACCAAGCCGGCCAGCAGCACGGTTCGATTCCCGTACCAGCCTCCCCGGACAGGCGCCGGAATGTGGCGACTAGGGGCTTTTCACAGTAACTTCATTGAAGTCTACTCGTGACAATAAGCGATTTTCATTTTCATTTCATTTCATTTTCATTTCATTTTTCACTCTACCATTGCCCCAAGCCAGGGATCAACCCTGGTTCAATGAAGAATGCAGGAGGGCACCCCGATAATGAGATGCCAACCTGGTGAAACTACATCACAGGACTAGCTGCATTCTAAACAACATAAGCAGCAAGTGATAGACAGAAAAAGGCAATTCAACAAACAACAGATCAGAACTAACTCTGATGTCCTGCAACATTTAGTCATGAATGATGATGGGCAATTAAAAAACAATTGAACAGCTCACGGGAGGAGATTCCACAAATATCTCCATTGACAATGATGGGGTAGCCCAACACACTAGTGCAAAAGACAAGGCTGAAACATTTGCTATAATCTTCAACCAGAAGTGCCAAGTGGATAAATCATCTCCGCCCCTCTGGAGACCCCCAGCATCATAGATTCTTTGGCGAATTCGATTCACTCAACGTGTATCAAGAAATGGCTGAAGACACAGGAAAACTGTAAATGCTATGATCCTTGACAATATCCCAAACCTATCCTCCAGAACTTGCTGCACACTAATTATAGCTAGAACACTGGCATCTACCCGGAAATGTGAAAAATTGCCCAAGTATTTCCTGTAAACAAACAACAGGACAAATCCAACCCAGCCAATTACCACCCATCTGTCTACACTCAACCAATAATAATGGAAGGGGTCACTGACATTGTTATCAAGGGTCACTTGCTTAGTAATAAGCTGCTCATTAACTGTCAGTGTGGATCCTACCAGTTCCTGGCCTCATTACAGCCTTGGTTCAAACAAGAAAAAAAGAACTAGACTCCAGAGGTGAGAGTTGTAGCCCTGAATATCAAGGTTACATTTGACTGAATGTAACATCATGGAGCCCGAGAAAAACTAGTCAATGGAAATTAGGTGAAAACTCTCTGCTGGTTAATTCAGACCTATCACAAAAGAAGATGGTTGTGGGTGTTGGAGGTCAATCATCTCAGTTACAGGCCTTTGCTGCAGGAGTTCTTTGGGGTGGCATCCTAGCCAAAATATCTTAAGCTGCTTCATAAAATGACCTTATCTCTATCATAGGGTTGCGGATCCTCAGGTACTGAAGCAACTCGTATCAAAATGCAGCAAGACCTAGACAATATCCAGGTTTGCGTTGACAAATGGCAAGTAACATTTGGCAAGCAATGGCCATCTCCAACAAGAGAGATCCTAACAATTATCTCTTGACATTTAATTGCATTATCATTGCTGAATCCCCCACTATCAATATCTTGGGGGTTATCATTGACCAGACTTGGCTAGCCATATAAATACTGTGGCTACAAGAGCTGGTCAGGAACTAGGAATCTTGCAGTAACTCATTTCCTGACTCTCTAAACTCTGTCCACCATCTACAAGACACAAGTCGGGTTTCTGACGGAGTACTCTTCACTTGCCTGGGTAGGTGCAGCTTCAACAACACTCGAGAAGCTTGACTCCATCCGGGACAAAGCAATCGAATTGCTTGGCACTTGCTTCAAAAATATTCACTCCCACCACTGCCAATGCACAGTGGCAGAAATGTGAATCATCTAGAAGATCATCAGGAACTCACCAAAGCTCCTTAGATGGCATCTTCCAAACTCTTGGCAATTAATATCTGGAAGGACAAGGGCAGCAGACAATGGGAACTCCACCACTTAGAAATTCTCCTCAAAACCACTCACCATCCTGACTTGAGAATATATCACTGTTCCTTCACTGTCGCTGCGTCAAAATCCTGGAACTCGCCCTCTAACAGTACTGTGGTTGTACCTTCACCACATGAACTGCAGCAATTCAAGAAGGCAGCTTGTCATCACTTTCTCTAGGGCAATTAGGGATGGTGTAATAAATGCTGGCCTTTCCCAGTGATGCCAACATTGCATGAATTAATTAAAAAAACATTCTGGAACCTTGAGACAATGGAATGAAATGTGCACAATACGTTTTTAGGCAAATTCAGCTGGTTGGAAGATCCCTTGGACAAGGAATTGGGTATAGCACATGCCTAAGGCCTACCTGTCCAATTTTTCAATTCCCCTTACATGTTCCAGCTCTGCAGAACTATCCAGAATTGAACCCTATAGAACTGGAACTGCAAAGAAAATAAGTAGCTAAGTCATTGCCGTAACATGTAGCTACAGGGGCTGGTTATTTAGCACAGGGCTAAATCGCTGGCTTTGAAAGCATACCAAGGCAGGCCAGCAGCACGGTTCAATTAGCTTACCAGCCTCCCCAAACCGGTGCTGGAATGTGGTGACTAGGGGCTTTTCACAGTAACTTCATTTGAAGCCTACTTGTGACAATAAGCGATTTTCTTTTCATACCATACACAGATTTGGATTCCGTTATGACCATAACAGGCAGCAAGCTGCTGAGCATATCTTTATATTAAGTGGAGATTTTCATGCAAATGTTAAACAGTTGTTTTTAAATTTGAATTTAATCAGATCCAACTGTTTCTTTTTTTAATAACTGTCACGTCTCAAAAGTTATTAATCCCTGAAGTGCCTCTTTGTTTCCTGTGTGTGCAATAATGATCACTGTCACTGTACGAAATGAAATTAAAATGTACATATTTATTCACTGAGGTGAGGAATTATGGGCAGGATTCTCCGCTGGCGTGATTCTCCATTTTGCCGGGGCCTGGGGGTTTCCCGATGGCATGGGGCTGCCCCACAATGGGAAACCCCATTGACCGGATGGCGTAACGGAGAATCCCGCCGGCGGGTCGGGGCAGGAAAGTGGCATGACGGAGCGGAGAATCCAGCCCTACGTTTCTGAGAAATTGCACATTTTCTGTATACTTCCAATTCCCCACTATGAAGGACTTGTTGTCGCCTGAAACTTTATGTACACTGTTTCCACATGTACCTCAACTCCAACCTGAGAAAAACAATCTCTACCTTTAAATGTGAACCCCTCTTATCATTGTTGCACATCTAAGTTTGATTCCATTTGTCTGTGTCTGACAATATTGAGAAATTACAGGTTTGTGACTTTAGTCTTAAATCTGTAATGAAGCAATCTATGGATTATTCATCTTTTTGCACTCTTGTTTTAAAGATAAACCGTTCATACATTTTATCAATTTGAGCTTTACAATGAAAATCACATTTTTCAATAACAACATCATATTTTTTTTATCATCTTCCCCGGAGAATTGGAAAGACTTATAAATTTCAATAGCCTGCGGTCCAGCCATTGTTAAAAATAATGCAAATGTTCTGTTTGATCACATCTCAGAACATGGTGAGCAACCACACAATGATAAGATTTCTGCCATTCAGAAGATGACAAAGAAGACAAAAAAGTAGTTTTGAGATTCCTTGGTGCAGTAAATGTCCTCGGAAAATTTAGCCCCAACCTAGCTTCATGAACAACAGCCTTGCGTAACCTCATTAAGAAGAACACATTATTCTCATGGACTGCAGGGCACAAAAAGGAATGGTTAGACCTCAAGTCATCATCGACTACAGCACCTATACTTTCCTTCT
This sequence comes from Scyliorhinus canicula, assembly GCF_902713615.1. Lineage (NCBI taxonomy): Eukaryota > Metazoa > Chordata > Chondrichthyes > Carcharhiniformes > Scyliorhinidae > Scyliorhinus > Scyliorhinus canicula. Next base: position 71,344,301 of record NC_052152.1, read on the forward strand.
TTGAACCTGGGCAGGAAATAAAGATTTCCACAGATGCAAGTCAAAATGGAATTGGCGCAGACTTACTTCAAAGGAATGAAGATACTTTTTGGACGCCAATTGCATATGCATCTTGATCGATGACTACCACAGAGCAACGTTACGCTCAGATCAAAACAAGAGTGTTTAGGCTTGCTTACGGGAATGCAAAAATTCCATGACTACGTCTATGGACTTCCGATGTTCACGGCCGAAACAGATCACTGACCATTAGTTCACATAGTTCAGAAAGATTTGAATGATATGACTCCAAAACTGCAATGACTACTCATGAAACTAAGATTGACTTTCAACTGGTTTGCAATCCAGGTAAAAATCTTATAATTGCCGATGTATTGTCTCATGCTGCAGACACAGATGAACAACAACCTCAGATAATTCAACTAATAGAAGCTCAAGTGCAACTTCTAGCTGAAACTCGTCCTGTTTCTGATGAAAAACTCAAGCTCATCAGAGAGGAGACTCAAAAAGATGAAATGTTACGAGTCATCAGTCATATAAAAAATGGTTGGCCGAAAGGACACTGTTCGAAATTCAGAAATATTCAATCTGACCTCACTGTTGGAGATGGTTTTCGACTTTGTCTTGATCATCTTGTTATTCCTATGACACTAAGGCACATGATACTCCAGAAGGTTCGTGAAGGTCATTTAGGAATTGAAAAGTGCAAACACCGAGCGAGATAGACAGTATATTGATGAGGAATAAATAATAATAACAATAGCTTACTGTCACAAGTAGGCTTCAATGAAGTTACTGTGAAAAGCCCCTAGTCGGCACTTTCCGGCGCCTGTTCGGGGAGGCCGGTAGGGGAATTGAACCCGCGCTGCTGGCCTTGTTCTGCGTTACAAGCCAGCTGTTTAGCCTGCTGTGCTAAACCATCCCCTAGTAATAATGACACAGCCAATTTTGTACTAGAATGTGAGACATGCCAGCGAAATCAATTGACACACAGTAAAGAAAAACTCACGTCTCATGATTTCGAGAAGACTCCATGGTCGAAAGTTGGTATTGATGTTTTTCATTTTCATGGTCGTGATTATGTCTTGATCATCGACTATTTTTCAAACTACCCAGAAGTAATAAAATTGCCTGATTCTACTCAAAATCCGTGATTAAAGCGGCCAAAGAAATATTTGCTCATCATTGGATACCTTGCAGAGTCATGACAGACAATGGACCTTGCTTTCACAGCAATGATTGAACAGAATTTGCTCGTAACTACAATTTCACTCGTGTCACATCTAGTCTTCTTTATTCGCAGTCTGATGGCAAGGTTGAAAAAGGTGTTCACATTGTGAAACTACTTTTCAAGTAAGCACTTGACTCTGATTCAGATATGTTCTTAGTTTTATTGAATTACAGGGCTACTTCCCTCTCAACTGGTATATCTCCTGCTCAGTTGTTAATGAACAGATCGTTGCGTACAACTCTTCCATGTCTACGACTATCTGATCCTGATCTTCAGCCAGTCATAAACAAAATGCAACATCAGAAGCAGCTTCAGGAGAGATACTACTGTACAATGAAAAGTCATTGGAACCATTTAATCCCGATGATCCAATGAGAATTCAGATTCCCACTCGAGGATGGTCTGATCTAGCTAAGGTCATACGTCAAGCAGTAACCCATTCGTACATTGTTCAAGCGACTGATGGTTCTGTTCTTGGAAGAATTTGATGTGCTCTTCTGAAAGTTCAATCATCTCGTACATTATTTCCAAGTCTTCAGTTTGCTGATAATTTATTTTGTACTACTATAGCATCTGCTAAGCTACAAGATGACTTCCAGAAGCCGTTAAAAACATCTACCACTCCACTGACTGGATTGAGGAGATCATCCAGAATCAGAAAGAAGCCTGACAAGGCTGAATTTACAAAGTGAAACAAATGAACTGTTTAACAAATTTTAATTCACTTGTTAACTTCTGGTATCCATATCAATGTATCATGTAATAATGTTACTCATATTTTCCTTTTTGTACTTGTACAAAATGTCTAGAGAAAAAAGGGGATTTAATGATATGTATAATCTTAGGAGAGTAAAGGGGTAACAAGATGATGTTCATGTATATCAACACTAGATGGCATCACTGAGTGGTCTGAGAAAAGGCTGTGTCTCTAGGCATTCTGGGAGAAGCAGTTGGAGAAATTGATGTCGAAGGATTGTGTGAAGTTGAGTTAGAGTGTAGGTTATATATTAGAGGGATAATTAATTACTGTATTATAGATTCAATATTATTAATTTGTTAACTGTTAGTAGAGTGTGCGAACCAATTTAAGTAATGTAAAATAAACTAGCTTGATTTAAACACAGCTTTATGTTCTTTGTCAACACTACGACTTTGGTTATCTTGGAGAACAATACAAGGAACATAACAACCTCCATCTGGGACTGTGCCACATCATGCTGTGACTGTGCCACCATTTTCGTGATTTGTGCCACATCAGTCAGTGACTGTGCCATCTCCCTCTGGGACTGGGCCACCTCCCTCTGGGTCTATGCCACATCGGCCAATGCCACTGCCACACTCAAACATGGCCCACAATGACTGGGCCACGCTCTGTAGCGCCGCTGCAATTTCCAAGTGGCTCTGGTACATGGCTGCACATGATAGGGCAGCCCTGTCCTGGGCCTCGGCCACCACCTGCACAGATTACTTCAGGCCTTGAACATGTTGACCCATGGCCGAAACCTTCACCCCAAGGCCTCCACTGCAGATGCCACCCGTGCCATGTTGTCCTGGGTGGCACGCATGGCTGGAACCACCTCCTGCTCGCGGTTGGACTCCTCCAACTGCACCTACAGGTGCCGGATGCAGGTGATGGTGGGGGTGATGATGGGAGGTGGGGTGACACACGTGCCAAGGGGAAACACAACTCAGCATGGTCTCACTATCTCCCCCAAATAGCGACCTCTGCCCTGGCGACTGCCCTTTCCTCAGGCCCTCCGACCCCATCCAGTGCCCTCTGTTCTGCTGCAGTGAGGGGCCCGCAGGTCCATCACTCACCCTCCAGTCTTCTCCTGCTCTCATGGTGATGTGCCTCTTTCTCCTGGGGTGGTTGGGAGCAGAAAATGCAGTGTTATACATTATGATGTGTACAGGCCATGGGGTGGGTTTCTGGTGACATGATTGGCCAGGGAACCCAGCCATCGCGGCCGGTATGGTTGCTGTCATGTGGTGCAGGGTGGGGTTTCGGCCGCTCTCTGGGTGCGGGTGGGAAGGGTGGGTTTATGGGTGTGTGGGATGATGGAACCATCTATTCAGCGAACATGTGTAGTTGGATCTGAACAGAGGCTTTAATACACTTACAACAGAGCCAGCCTATTCGTCGTTGAACTCCAGGTGACTGTAGGCTGGCTCTAAGGCATTGATCTTTATACATCGGTCCCAGGGGGAGGAGTCCTGGGCGGAGCCAAGGGAGGAGCCCAGTACAAACTCTCGCGTACTCCCAGAGCGACTCCCCCTGGTGGTCGGATAGTGCACTTACAATGGTGGATAGTGAACATATATACTATATACAGCATTGATCTTACAACGGGTAGATAATGAACATATATACATGGAGTGATATTGGCAACTATATATAGTGTGAGTCACATTCACCACATTCACCCCCTGTTAAAAAAAATCAAGTCCGGCGGGGGTGATGGCTCAAAGAGTCAGTCTGTCCAGTGGATGAATTGTCCGTTTTGATCTGCGGAGCACCGGGCTTGCAGCCTCTTGCCGTGGCTGTGCGGGCATCGAGATCTGGGGTACGGTTGCCGGCTCCGGGGCGAGTCTTGTCCGAGCCTCATACACCTCCTGGTCGAATGGAGACTGGGGGCACGGGGGGCAGGCTGGTGCTGGCACTCGGGACTGGTGGGGTGAGCTCGCAGAATCGGGGGCACAAGGGGGCGGCCGCATAGGGAACGGGGAAAGGAGTTCCTCGGTGGAGTAGATGGGGGGCTTGATCCAGCGGGTGCCAGGTCCTGGAGGGATACTGTGTCCTGGCGACCGTCCGGGAACTCAACAAATGCATACTGTGGGTTGGAATGAAGCAGGCGCACCTTTTCAACAATGGGGTCGGTTTTGTGCGCCCTGACGTGCTTCCTTAGGAGAACCGGGCCTGGCGTCCTCAGCCACGCCGGAAGTGAGACCCCTGTGGTAGTGCCATTGGAAAAAATGAAGAGCCACTCATGGGGGGTTTGGTTGGTAGCTGTACACAGGAGGGATCTAATTGCGTGGAGCGCGTCAGGGAGGACTTCCTGCCATTGGGAAACTTGGAGTTTTCTGGACCTGAGGGTCAGTAGGACGGTCTTCCAGACCGTCGCGTTCTCCCTCTCCACCTGTCCGTTCCCCCTGGGGTTGTAACTGGTAGTCCTGCTCGAGGCGATGCCCTTGTCGAGCAGGTACTGACGCAGCTCGTCACTCATAAAGGACGCACCCCGGTCGCTGTGCACGTAGCTGGAGAAACCGAACAGGGTGAAGACACTATGCAGGGCCCTAATGACTGTGTGGGAGCTCATATCGGGGCATGGGATGGCGAAGGGGAATCGGGAGAACCCGTCAATAATGTTAAGGAAGTACATGTTTTTGTTAGTGGAGGGGAGTGGCCCTTTGAAATCGATCGCAAGGCGTTCAAAGGGCCTAGAAGCCTTGACCAGGTGGGCCCTATCTGGTCTATAGAAGTGCAGTTTGCACTCCGCACAGATCGGGCAGTCCCTGGTGACCGCTTTTACCTGCTCGTTGGAGAAAGGCAGGTTTCGGGCTCTGATGTAGTGGACGAGCCGGGTGACCCCTGGGTGGCAGAGGTCATCGTGGATGGCTTTTAGGCGGCTCATTTGCGCGCTGGCGCATATCCCATGGGATAGGGCATCCAAGGGCTCGTTGAGCTTCCCCGGTCGATATTTGATATCGTAATTGTAGGTGGAGAGTTCAATCCTCCACCGAAGAATTTTGTCATTTTTAATTTTGCCCCTTTGCGAGTTGTCGAACATGAAGGCGACCGACCGTTGGTCGGTGATGAGGGTGAACCTCCTACCTGCGAGGCAGTGCCTCCAGTGTCGGATAGCCTCCACGATGGCTTGTGCTTCCTTCTCGACTGAGGAGTGTCGGAGTTCTGAAGCGGATAGGGTACGGGAGAAAAATGCAACGGGCCGCCCTGCCTGATTTAAAGTGGCTGCTAGAGTTACCTCTGAGGTGTCGCTCTCAACCTGAAAGGGAGTGGATTCATCCACCGCCCGCATGGCTGCTTTGGTGATGTCGTCCCTGATGCAGCTGAAGGCCTGGCGCGCCTCAGCAGACAGGGGAAATAGTGTGGCCTTGAAGAGTGGGCGGGCTTTGTCCGCATATTGGGGGACCCACTGGGCGTAGTACGAAAAGAGCCCCAAGCACCGTTTGAGGGCCTTGGGGTCATGGGGGAGGGGGAGTTCTAAGAGGGGGCGCATGCGGTCCGGGTCTGTGCCCAGAACTCCGTTCTCCACGACGTAGACGAGGATGGCTAGTCTGTTTGTGCGGAACACGCATTTCTGCTTGTTATATGTAAGGTTTAATTTTTGGGCCGTCTGGAGAAAACGGTGGAGGTTGGCGTCGTGGTCCTGCTGGTCATGGCCGCAGATGGTAACATTATCCAGATACGGAAATGTGGCCCACAGCCCGTACTGCTCCAGCATTCGGTCCATTGCTCGTTTGAACACCGAAACCCCGTTAGTGACGCCGAAGGGAACCCGGAGGAAATGGAAGAGGCGACCATCGGCCTCGAATGCCGTGTAGTGGCGGTTCTCCGGGCGGATTGGGAGCTGGTGGTATGCAGACTTCAGATCCACCGTGGAAAATACCCGATATTGGGCGATCTGGTTTACCATGTCTGCAATTCTGGGGAGGGGATACGCGTCTAGGAGCGTAAAGCGATTGATGGTCTGGCTATAATCGATGACCATGCGGAATTTTTCCCCGGTCTTGACGACCACCACCTGAGCTCTCCAGGGACTGTTACTGGCCTCTATGATCCCCTCACTGAGTAGCCGTCGGACCTACGTTCTGATAAATACCCTATCCTGCAGGCTGTACCGCCTGCTGCGGGTGGCTACCGGTTTGCAATCCGGGGTGAGGTTGGCGAAGAGAGGAGGGGGGGGCGATGCGCAGCGTGGCAAGGCTGCAGATAGTGAGTGGGGGCAGGGGCCCGCTGAGGGTGAGACTCTTGAGATTACATTGGAAATCCAAGCCTAAGAGGAGTGGCGCGCAGAGGTCGGGCAAGACATACAGTTTAAATTTGGAATAGCTAGCGCCTCGAATCGTTAGCGTTGCTGTAATGCGGCCTTGGATTTGGATGGAATGGGAGCCCGAAGCGAGGGCGATAGTTTGGTTGACGGGATAAATAGGGAGGGAACAGCGTCTTACCAGCTCTGGGTATATGAAGCTCTCTGTGCTCCCGGAGTCGAAGAGGCACGACGTGTTGTACCCGTTGATCTGGACCTCCGTCATCGAATTTCTCAGATGCTTGGGGCGAGATTGGTCGAGGGTGACTGCGTTGAGTTGCGGGCCGCGTGGTGGGTGCCCGGGGGAGTCGAATTCTTCCGATCGGGCGTCCTGTCGAGTAGATGCTGCTGCGTTCTGGCGAGCTTGATGCAGCAACACTGAGCTGAGTTGCCGGTCATGTGGTGACTGCCCGCGGAGGTTGTACTTCTCCGATGAGCTGTTTGAGTCTGGGGATGCAGCTCGGGCCCGTGGATTGCACGTGGAGGGTGGTGATGAAGATGGCATCCAAGATGGCGGCCCCCATGAATCGCACGTGGTGGGCCGCATGGTGGAGGTTTGCCAAGATAGCGGCCCCCATGGATCGCACGTGGCGGGAGGGGGCGGAGCCTGAGCGTAGGCCGCAGCGTTTCGGGCCCCGCGGGCCTGCTGGTGCTGGGGGGCGATGTTTGTGGACTGTTGGGGTGTTGAGGGCTGGGGCCCTTCTGCCGAGGCACACTCTAGCATAGTGGCCTTTCTTCCCGCAGCTGCTGCAGGTCGCAGATCGGGCTGGGCAGTGCTGCCGCGTGTGCTGGCTTTGTCCACAGAAGTGGCAGGCTGGAGCAGTTGAATAACTGGTTTGGGGAACTGAATAGTGGCAGGGTGGAGCAGTTGAATAACTGGTTTGGCGAGTTGAATAGCTGGCTGGGGGAGCTGAGTAATTATCTGGAGCAGCTGGATAGCTTGAGTAGTTGACTGGGACAGTAGGGCGACCGGCTGTGGCAGCGAAATAGCTGGGGGGCCTTGCGGCACAAGCTTGGGGGTCCTCAGGTCGGGGGCCCATGCGGGGTTAGCGGGATCCGCGGGAAACAAGTTGAGGCTGCGGAAGGAAACTTCCATTGTGATAGCAGCCTCTACGGTAGTCTCTAAGCCCTGGGCCCCATTTTCTAATAGTCTCTGGCGTACACAGTTAGATCGAAGGCCCGCTACAAAAACGTCCCGCACAGCAAGCTCCCTATGTTCGGCCACGGTTACAGCCCGGTAATTGCAGTCATTTGAGAGATTGTTCAACTCGCGTGCAAATTCAGCTAAAGTTTTAGTAGACCGTTGTCGGCGAGTCGTGAACACATGGCGGGCAAAGACCTCGTTCATGGGCCTAATATACATTTTGTCCAAAATCGCCAGCGCTGCGGTGTAGGAACCGGCTGGATTTAGTTGTGTAGAAATTCTGTGGCTTACCCTCGCGTGCAGTAGGCTGAGCTTTTGTTCCTCCGTAGTTTCAGCGGTGCTGATCTCGGCCAGGTAGGCCTTAAAACATTTCAGCCAGTGGCAGAAGGTTTCTTTCGCCTCTGCATCCTGCGGATCGAGTTCTAGACGTCCTGGTTTTAGAGCGGATTCCATGCTTTACTTCGGCAGCTTCTTAAGTGTATTAAATTTATGGAACCATCAATTCAACGAACACGTGTAGTTGGATCTGAACAGAGGCTTTAATACACTTACAACAGAGCCAGCCTATTCGTCGTTGAACTCCAGATGACTGCAGGCTGGCTCTAAGGCACTGATCTTTATACATCGGTCCCAGGGGGAGGAGTCCTGGGCGGAGCCAAGGGAGGAGCCCAGTACAAACTCTCGCGTACTCACAGAGCGACTCCCCCTGGTGGTCGGATAGTGCAACTGCACTTATACTGGTGGATAGTGAACATATATACACGGAGTTATATTGGCAACTATATACAGCATTGATCTTACAACGGGTAGATAACAAACATATATACATGGAGTGATATTGGCAACTATATATAGCGTGAATCACATTCACCACATGGGACATGGGTTGGTACTTGGGGAACAGTGCAGCCTACTCACCCTGGCTGCTCTGAGGAGGTTATGCAGTTTCTTCCAGCACTGTTGGCTGGTCATGATGGTGTTGCCCACAGCACTGACGACCAATGCCACCTGCGACAGGCACGGCAAACGGTGGCAGCGAGCAACCTCCTTCCCAACCCGGGGTATCGGGTCCACGTCCCCCAATCTGGGATATCGGGTTCCCCCCCAATCCGGGGTTATCAGGTTCACCCTCCACCCCCCCCACCCCCTGCGTCCAGCAGCGTCTCCAGTTCCGTCATTCGTCTTTTTGCCATCTTGTTGGCTGGCATGGTGTGTGGCGAGTGAAGTGTGTATGTGCGGCTGCAGCTTCTCAGCCCCTGAGTTACAATCAGCAACTCCGGCACCGTTTCTCATTGGAATTGCTGGTGTTCCATGTGGCGCTGGTGCTAGCCCCTTAGTGGTCGTTGAATTGGTGCAGGTGCTACGCCAATTTTGCTGTTGTAGAAGTCCATAATGCTGCCTTGGCGTCAACATGGAATGGAGAATCCGGCTGCATTTCTTTGTGGAGGTGGGGGACAGTGACGGGTGGGTGGGCGGGTCATTTGCAGTTGCATAGTTAACAAGAGACCCTCAAGGCAGACCATTGAACAGGAATGGGAGCAGATGGAAAGGGAGATTAATGCCTGTAGTTTGGCCCTGAGGATGCAGCTTTCAGTGTTCATAATACCATTTCCATCCCAGTTGGCTAACATTCCAGTTTATACTGACAAACTGCTGAATTGTCAGAAGTGTCATCCATCAGATGAGTTTGGTGTGTTCCATTGGTTGAGATGGATACTGAAGACTTTCTGGCATATTCAAAGAACAACCAAGGGATTTTCAGATCATCATTTCTCCAAACACCAAAGGCCGGAGTAAAATGAAAGCTAGAATTCTCACTTTGAAAGTAATTGAATGAGGAGATTTCGTTGAGCATTTCACAAAATGCTAATTTATCTTTTCTTTTTATAGATGTTGACTGATCTATTGTGCATGCCCAGTAATTAATTTTGTCCTTAAGAGTTATGAACTGGGGATTACATAGAGGTTCATGAAACGCGAGTGAATTAGAAATGAGGATATAGGTCCATATCAGTTAAAATAATTCTGCTCAAGATTTATATCAAGAGCACTTTTTCACAAAGGATATGGACATTGCTGGTAGTGGTGGGCAACCTTCTTGAACTGCTGCAGTTCCTGTGGTCTTGTTATTTATGATGCTTTGATACAACAAAGTGTCTTGCCAGACCACTTCAGTGGGAAAGAGTCAATAGCACTGGAGTTACAAAAAGGTGATACCAGGTAAGGATGGCAAGCTTCATTCCATAAGGATATTAATGAAATCAATTCTGTTTTTACACTTTTTGCTGTTACCAGGCACTGCATTCAAATTCGCAAACTGCAGGTGATGGCTTCGCTCAAGTTTGAGCCAGTGCCTGATGATGTCATTGGATTTGATTTGCATATTTAAAGGTGGATTCCGTCTAATTTGTTTCAACAGCTTTGCTGCCTGTTCATGAATGCTGGTAAAAATCAGAGACAAGAGAATCTGGTCAGAACATCTGGAGATAAAGTGTGACAGCGGACTTAACTGCCTGCGGTAAGCAGTTAAATACGTTAAATTTTGCAGGTTAAATAATTCTATCTTAGCAGAGAGGCTTGAAATCTACCCCTTTAGTACTTTTATACTGCATAAAACAAACGTTTTGGAGTATTTTATGAAGTAATTTGTAATGGAAATATATGCTTATGAAGATAGCATAAGACAGCAACTCACTAATAATGTTGTAATGGGTATATTTGCTACTTCTGCATACATGGTGTAATTAATGATGGCTGGAGGTGCATAAGTTCTTGATTATGCATTCACAGCAAAACATGGGCAGCACGGTGGCACAGTGATTAACACTTCTGCCTCACAGCACCAGGGACCCGTCTTTGATTCTGACCTCAGTTGACGGTGGAGTTTTCATATTCTTTCCATGTGTGCAGGTTAGTTGATTTCATAGAATCATAGAATTTATAGTGTCGAAAGAGGCCATTTGGCCTATCGAGTCTGACCGACCCTTGGAAAGTGAACTCTCCTTAAGCCCTCACCTCCACCCTATCCCGGTAACCCAGTACCTCACCTAACCTTTTGGACACTAAGGGCAATTTAGCATAGCCAATCGACCTAACCTGCGCTTCTTTGGATAGTGGGAGGAAACCGCAGCACCCGGAGGAAACCCACGCAGACACCGGGAGAAAGTACAAACTCCACACAGATAACAATCTGAGGCTGGAATTGAACCTGGGACCCTGGAGCTGTGAGGCAGCAGTGCTAACAACTCTGTCATGGTACTGCCCCATGGCCTTGATTAATTACCCCTTAGTTTTTAAAGGTTAGGTGGGGTTCAGGGGATAGGACAGGGAATTGGGCCGGAACAGGGTAAGGTGCTCTTTTGGAGGGCTGGTGCAGACTCAATGGGCCGAATGGATTCCTTCTGCACTGTAAGGGTTCCATGAATCTATGAACAGGAGAATAAAATTTACCATTATTTGTTTTAAGATAGGAACATAAAAATTAGTTCAGTATAAAGGAACAACATTCTTGTATCCGGATACACGGTGAAGTGATGGAGCCCAGATGATCTGATAATGGTTGAGACATTTAATTTCATTCTCCTGTGCCAACCTGTGCGAAGCCTTGTTCCCACCCCTCCAGAAATGTGATCTTTTAACATGTAGGTTTTAAAAATTAATATTTCTATCAAATTATTAAGGAATACTTTGACTTGAAAATATTTCCTTCTACTGTCATTCAACTTTAAATACTCTTAGAAAAAATACAATGCAATGATCATCTTCCTCTGAATCACCGGAACAGATGTTACGTTTGAGGTAGGAGTATCTGTTATCTTACAAGGATGAGTTCCCAGCCCCCACACTGTCTTATGATGTTTCAGAAAAATTGCCCAATTAATGCCAGCTAAGTTGGATTCAAGAGTGGTAGTTTAGCGCTGTGAATTTATATCCACTGGGACCTATTGAGATTGCGAGACTCATTTCACTTATGACTCTTAATAGGCCTTAGACAAAGGACATGTTCATCTAATCTATGATGACTGGTTTTGGACCCAAGTCCCAGTGGTGAAATAATTATTTTCAAATTCATTGTGCTACCCTTTAAAAAAAACCTAAACAATGAGGCTTGACATTGTTGGAGGGTGCTTTTCTTTAATTTTGAATATGCTAAGCACCATTTATAATTGGCCTCATACTCGTTAAATTGATGACTCTCCTATGTTGTAAACTTTCAACTGAAGGTCATATATCCAGCTGATTTGGTTTGCATAGAAGAATGCAGCAGAGCTGTTGGCAACAATACTAACTCTGAGTCTGTAAGGCTTGTAGCTCATTTTGACCTGTAAATTGTAAGAGAATAAATTAATGACTCACCCAAAGGTTCATATGCTTAATTATAGTCTGATAATCCATCAGAGTCTTCATTCTTCGATTATAATGCTGAAATTTAAAAGCTACTTTGTACAGATAGTTACTTTCAGTAACTCTTCTTTCTGTCTGAAGCCATAAGAAGACCATTCACCAATTTTCAACTCAAGTCGGCTGAGTTTGCAATCTCCACATGGCAAACTCCAAACTATTACTTATTCTTATCAGAAGTTGTTCTTGTTTTTAGCAAGAGGAGCCTTCAATGTGATTTACATATCTTTGCCGCCTCTTGAGTGCTGTCTGAAAATGTCTCACAGTTCAGCAACGTCTAAAGAGCAAAGCAACCGCTGCCCAGCTCAGCATTTTTTACAAAGCATGCTGGTTAAATGTCAGTCTTAAAATTATGTAAATTTGCTTCTTCCAGAATGAATTGTGTGCAGGGTGTGGTGTTGTATGTTGGTTACTTCGGAATGATTACTGAGACATTGGTATGTCTAAACAACAATGGGTCTATTTTATACAACTGAACTATGCACCGTTACCCATGAGTAGATGTTACACTGCTGAAGCCATGAACAGTGGTGAGATGGAAGGACAGAAGATCAGTGGCATCACAATATCTCTGTTGATTGGAGAAATGGAAGTGGAGGACTTCCAGTTACCTGGAGACAATATAAAATATAATGCATGCAAGTCATCATATTAACTTGATTTCAGCACCAAATGAAATATGATACACTACATAATGGTAAATTGCAATATACTTGCCTTGTTAATGCTAATTTGTATATTTTCCCTACCTCAGGGTGTCACACATGCAGCCGTAATCCACAGAAACCTTGACTGATGCATTCTGAGAGGAGCTAATTTCTTCTGAGGCTACACTGTCATAGGACTCGTGCTTACAATGCACCAGCTCAGATTCTCATACTGCAGTCAGACCAGTTTGATAGGTGGTTGGGTTTTCATCTATGGCTCACTTATCAGAAGCAAACAACAACCGACAGTGGTGACTGATATTGCAGCCCCCTCTTTACTCTGCTCAGCTGAACACAGATGTTCCAATCCATAGAGCATTGAAAGAAAGGATATTTAATATGGAGCACCAGGAAATAAAGAGATGGTGTACTGACAGGCCTTCTAAGCACATTGCTCACAATTGCAAAGTGAAAGCAACAGTTCACCTCAAATATGATGAATCTAACATTGAAGGACATTATACCTCCTGCTTGGATAAAGTGACCAACTCTATGGAACATTAATCACTTAACCCTTGAACATCGTGACCACGGCTGTGCAGAACCTGGATCAGAAAAAATGTAGTTTTGACTTCATTGTGCCTCAATGATCTGTACCAAGTTGCACTCCATCAGAGAGATTGGCATGAAGTGGCCCATGAAAGGAATGACAGTGAAAGGGGACCTGGAAATGGACCCTCAACTCAAAATGCTTCAATTTTTCAATCCTTGCCCCCTCCCACTTTTGTCAGTACCCTCAGGACTTGTACTGCATAAGAGCAGTAAAAAAGGAAGAGAAAACCTTATGGGTTGCACAAAGTGTATCAGAAAGTGATATGTTGTGAAGGTTCCTTCAGTAGAATCAAATATAAGTTCTCATTTTCACCATTTACTGCTATGCATATTCTGGTTTTCACTGGCAACCCACCTTTTGTCTGATTATGAATCGGAAGATATGGAAGCCAATGGGAGGATATGAAAGCTGTAATGACCTCCAATGAGCATTATTGGTTGGCCAATTGGAGTATGAGCTCCCTCAATGATAGCTCATTGAGGGGGCCATATAAGCACCTGTGTAGGCTTTGTGATCGAGTCTTCAGTTGACTGGAATGCTAGCAGCACTGTTTGGAGCTGCTCTTGTATATAATTATTGGCAATAAATATTGGTGTGGTGACGGGACTCCTGCCTCCTGTGGATTATTACAGTGGCGACGAGGTAAACAAAGAACTTTGCGGAGACCAGCTGCCGCACTCGGAGGGTAAGCCTTGATATTTCAAAAAGCCATTTTTTGGGAGGTTAGATGCATTCGACCCAACTATTGAGGACTGGTCCCAGTATGTGGAGAGAATGTGTTATTTCTTCCGGGCCAATGATATAATTACGGACGAAAGGAGATGGGTTATCCTGCTGTCGGCGTGCGGACCCTCAGCTTTCGCCATTATACGTAGTCTAACTTATCCCAATGCGCCGGACACAAATTCTTTTCAAGAATTAACGGAATTGATGAAAGAGCACTACGACCCAAAACCACCCCTCATTTTGCGTAGGTACAGATTCTACACAGCGAAGCGGGAAGGCAGAGAGTCAGTCACAATTTTCTTGACCCACCTGAAAAGGCTGGCAGAAAAATGTGAGTTCGGCCCGACAGTAAATGAAATGCTTCGGGACTGGTTAGTGTGTGGCATAAACAACCTCACAATACAGAAATGCCTGTTGGCGGAAACGCAACTAGACTGCAGGTAGGCGTTACAGCTCACACTGTCCCTAGAAAAGGCAGCAAGTGGGGCACAGGAACTACAGGACACGCCAATGGAGGTAGATACCTGTGAGAGGGACTACCACAACGGGTCCAGCTACCAGATAGCCACTCTCAGGAAAAGCCGGAGGAATAGAGGGCCAAAGGAAAACCCCAGAACTGCCCCCAAGTCTGCTAGGACTAACTGGAGACAGAGGGAAGTATCGGCTGAGGCTCCCCCAACAGAGAAGGACCGTTTCTGGTACCAGACAGAGTGGGGTAACAGCGACAGAAACCCTAGAAGGAGGTGGCAAAAGAGGAATAGCAGGTGGGGATGCAGGGAAGTACACAACCTAGACGCCCCATCCTCCTCCGAAGGGGAACAACTATATAATATAGCGATGAAGAAAGCAGAACCTATTAAGATTACCCCACGGGTGAACGGTCGGCCGACAATAATGTAAATAGACACGGTAGCGGCCGTATCAGTAATGGGAGTGGCAGCATTTTTAAAAATCAAAGATGGACTCCAGCCACTAACCCTAACAAAAACATCAACAAAACTTAAAACCTACACGGGGGAACCCCTGGAAGTTCTAGGAACGACTCATGTACCCGTGGTATATGAGAAACAATTGCTCAGATTACCGTTGACGATAGTAGAGGGCTCCGGACCAAGCTTAATTGGACGGAACTGGCTGAAAGACCTAAAATTAGATTGGATGAAACTTTTCCAGAGTGGAAGAGGGCAGTTGAGTGGAGTACTCCAAAAATACCCGGAGGTCTTCCAAGAAGTTTTGGGGGAAATCATAGGCGCCAAAGCAACTTTGCACTTGGACCCAGAAGCCCTTCCGAAATGTTGTAAGGCCAGGCCGATACCTTTCGCGTTAAGGAAGAAAGTAGAGGTCGAAATAGAAATGTTACAGCGCGACGGCATTATCAGACCAGAACAGTTCTCGGAATGGGCAGCGCCGGTGGTACCCATTTTGAAGCCAGATGACTCGATACATCTCTGTGGAGATTTCAAACAGACGGTAAACAAATACGCACTGCTGGACAAATACCTGATCCCGAAAATAGACGACCTATATGCCAAATTGGCAGGTGGGCTTTTGTTCATGAAACTGGACATGAGCCACGCCTACCTGCCGTTAAAACTGGACAAGGGACTCCCAGAAGTTCGCTACGTTCAACACCCTGAAGGGCCTTTTTCGTTACACTAGGCTACCTTTCGGAGTGTCATCAGCCTGCGCTATATTCCAGCGTACGATGGAAAATATTCTGCGGGGACTACCGCAGGTGCCGATTTATTTGGGCGATGTCTTAATCACGGGTAGGATGAACAGGGAACACTTAAGGAACCTGGAGGAAGTGTTCAGGCATTTCACAAAGGCAGGTGTATGGCTTAAAACAGAAAAATGTGTTTTTCTGGCCCCACAAGTGACGTACCTGGGATATAAAGTAGACGAGTCGGGCTTACGCCCATTGAAAGACAGAGTAAGGGCAATAAAAGAAGCCCCAGCTCCCACCACGTACCAGGAGCTACGATCATTTCCAGGGTTGGTAACCTATTATGGAAAATTTATTGAAAATAGGGCGTCCATCCTAGAACCCCTCCACCAGCAACTAGAAAAGGGGCAAGAATGGAAATGGTCCGCCTGCCAAAACCGAGCATTTAGGGACATTAAGGAACAGCTGTCATCCGAAAATGTCCTAGAGCATTATGCAAGGAAGGAGTCGGTGGTCACTTGTGACGCATTCCCTTACGGGGTAGGAGCCGTCTTAGCCCATAGAGGAAGGAATGGGGAAGAACGGCCAATAGCCTATGCTTCGAGGACCTTGGCGATGGCTGACAGGAAGTACGCCCAAATCGAGAAGGAAGGACTGGTGATGATATTTGGAGTAAAAAAATTTCACCAGTATCTGTACAGGCGGAAATTCACCATAGTGACGGACCATAAGCCGTTATTAGGGTTATTAAAAGAAGACTTTCTAGAAAAAAGTCCAGAGTGATTTGCGCCCATTTTCTCCCGGGCATGTGGACATAGCCCCATTTTCAGAGAATTCCGCCCCGATTCCTGGCTGGCTGAAGGCAGCTCACTTGCTCTCAGTGACCCAGTTTCACCTCTCCTGATCCACGGTTCTCCCTAGTGATCTGTGCCTTTATGGTTCAGTGTCACTGGAAGCTGGGGTTGATCAACAGGGCAATTTGTGCAGAGAGCGCACAATAGCAATGAATGGGTAAGTGACAGTTGCCCTGCACATTGTGGGATATGTCCTTATGAGAAACTGATGTGTTCAGTCACTGAGTGGGTTGGAAACCTTGCAGAGAGCACATGGAGGAAGCTGTAGGCTGAGCAGCCAACCTTTCTGTGTAACAGGAATACTGTTGTCTGACCAGTATTACAGGACAACATCTAATCAGAACAAGGATCCATAGAAAGGACGCAATAAATGTTCAGTTACAGAGGTGGATGCTATCTATAACTGCCGAACACCAATATCCATGCAGCACAACTATACCTTCTCAACTTTCCTTACTCTGCTGCTACATCATGATGCATTCCCAGGATCTACAGCAGAAGTGGAGACAGCCTGTTGTCTGCTGTGCCTTGTTCTCTGTGATAAACCTGACAGGCATCCTCTGGAGGACTGAGAAGAGGAGGGCTCAGACTTGCTTTCTGGGTGCTGCTGTGTGGCAGTCCCATCCTCTTTAACCTGTGCAGCTGGAGCCAAAGTGGTCCCAGGACGAGGAGATTGGGATCAGGCGATCACCTGGCTGGATGACCTCAGTCTGCTCACCAGCTTATCCTCCTGCCTATGGATTTCTGAGGGAGCCTGGCTTCTTCCTTGGAATGTAGGGGCAGCTGGAGTGAGCTCGGAATGCTCCATCATCCACTGTTGATGGTTCTCGTGGATGCCCACAAGCGCCTGCACCATAGAGTACATGTGCAGTGTGGGACAGAAGTCTTGCACTATGGTCTCCACTGCCCTCATTGTGTTGACCTGACTGCCTCAGGGTGTTGGCACTGTCTCCTTGGACAGAAGGCGGTAGGATTATTCCATTCTGCCTTTCAATCCAAAGAGAATAGCTGACATCCGTTTCTGATATTCTCGGCTTTATTTTTGGAGCACCAGCAACTGAGGCATGACCAAATCCAGAGACATATCATCTGACTGGGCCTCAGAGGATTCCTGGCCTCCAGCAATCCTCCGAGTGCCGGCATACCGGGATGTCCCTTCCTCCACCTGGATCAGAGAGAGTGAGGTTCTCACCTGTTTGTGATCTTTTCCAAAACTGGGTCCCACTGAGGTATGTGTCTCTGCGCTACTGGAGGGAGTAGGTGAAAACTGTGATGGTTCTTCAGTCTCCATGTGAGAGAAATAATCTTCGCTGGTGTCAGAACTTTCTTAGATCAGGCTGGTGCATTCCCAGGGCTGCACCCCTTAAATGCCCACGAGAGAAGAGCAATTTCATTAGTGCCTGGCAGGGGGCTTCGCATACAAGAAACATGAATCACGTCACTTTGGTGTGATGGATGATGGTGTGCTGGATCCTCACTTGGTTTGCAGGTGCCCACCTCATCATCAGCACAGGAGGGGTTGAGTTCCTCCCTGGGCAGCTGGAGGGCTCTCTCCTCACATTTATAGAGGAGTTTCAACTCAGGTATCCCTCCAAAAGTCTGGGATGTCTCCACCTTTTTGTGAGCCAACTTGTCCTGCATGATAACAGATAGAGAGAGCGTGGGCAGGATGTTTGCCAGGACAATGCTAATGATGCCGGACTAGTGTGAATGGTGAGTGGGAATAGTGAGGTAATGCGGAGATAGCCCACAGGGCAGATGAAGGTGTGTGGGAGAATGAGTGGTGGTGTCCCTTGAGCTGGCTGTATTTAGATCTCTGTAGATATGTGATGGATGTGCAAGTGAGAGTTGAGCTGCGTGATTCTCCCTTCCGGGGTCTAAGTCCCCACGCCGGCGGGAAAACCGGCGCCAATGACTCTGGCGTCAACAGACCCCCAAGATGAGGAATTCTCACCTGTCTCAGGGGCTAGGTGGATGGCGGAGTGGTTGGCGCTGCTCCAGCCGGCGGCAAAGGGATGGCATGGTTCCGCAAATGCGCAGATCGGCTGCCATATTTTGGTGCATGCCTGTGGATCCCGGCCGAGAGTGATGGGGGAGTAGCTTACCTTGGGAGAATGGAGGAGATAATTCATCCTTTTACAGAACTGGATACCTGTCCTCCAAGGCAGGCAGAGGCCACTGTTTCCACTGCCTCCCATGCTGTGTTGGTGTCACCGCTAGTTGGTATGCTCCCTGTGCAAGCATAGATGTTTTCATGACATGTCTCCACTACATGCAATAGTCTTGTGACGGTGGCATCTGAGAACCTGGGTAGTGATTATTTTGCAGCCATGCATATCCGTGGACTAGAGGGAAGTGGCGGTGAGTGCTGGGGTGGCCTTTAAATGGAGCGCCCCGATGATTATTGCACTCAGCTGATAGTTGGGTGGGTGAATCAGAGGCTGCCTGCCATGGTGATTACATGAATCCAATGGAAGAAATGTTATTCCCTCCTCCCCCCACCCAATCCCTAAAGATATGGTGCAAAAATTACTACACACAGTTGTTTTCCACCCACAATCACACTCTCCGAAATGCAGGGAAAGTTCCATCCATAAACCCACATGGTGGCACAATCTGCCTGGCATCATTGCAGATCAGGTTCATATAATTGTCAGTCCCAGCAAACAAATCATTAGAAGCTTAACAAAGGAATTTGTCAGCCATTTATTGGGAGATCCTAGATATACCTCCAGCAGAGCGCTGAAACGATCTGGTGGCAACGATGCAAAAAGCAGCAGTCACTTTGACAGTCATTGGTCCAGTGGAAGATACTTCTTCCTCCATCAGGCTGCAGATACCTACCATCACATGACATGACAACTTCAGCCTCTTGGAAGAACTGCGGCTCGATCAGGCCAATAAATCTTAACCTCTGTCTGCATGCCATGTTTCATGGGTGATGGCGCTTGTAAATTGCATCCATCTGCTGTTTTTTTTCTCTGATATCCATCTGCAGTTTTCAACAGCAATCTGTTGTTGCTGCTGCTGCTGCGAGTCATATTGCTCCTCATCCAAAGCCTAGTCTAAGGCAGCCAAGATTCCACCAAATGGAGTTGAATCAGATAATCTCCAAGGTGTAGAAAGTAAACTCTCATCAGAAATAATGTAAGTAAACCCTTTCCCATTAGTAGATAGGAAAGCATCTGAGTTTTTAATGGAGTATTTACCTGGCCTATATTCAGCACCATCAATTGCTGCTGAGTTTTCACCTTGGTTTAAATGGTAGTTTTAGGAAGCTCAGGAATTCCATGTATGTATCATTAAATTTAAAAGCCTGTTGAAATATCAATCCACTTGAGCATTTAGCGTGTATTGACAGGTAACTCATGTTTCCTGAAGGGGTCGCATGGGGTTAATGGCATGTTGTAGCCAGTTTCTGGATGCACTCATATTTTAGCCAGTTTCCATGGCCTCCACACACACGCTGAAACCCATATGCTCCTCAATGTCAAAAAAAAACTCTGTCTTTCTCTTCTATTTGTCTTAGCTTTGAGACCTTATGGTGTTGTTGCTAATGCTCATGCCTTTTTTTGCACAAAGTGCTGTTCATCCATCATCCCTGTGTTCATTGACTAATATTGTCTCTGGTTTATGCAACACCGCAAATTTAAAATTCTCATTCTGGTTTACAAATCCGTCCATAGCTTCACACCCAGGAGGAAAAAAGACCCCAGTAAAATGGGGGAAAAAAAGAATATTGGTCCAAAGTGTTTTTCCTTCTGCACCCTCCCCCCCCCCCACCCCGTCTTTGAATTAGTTTTCAACTCCACAGCTCTACGCAGCTGCCAAGACTCTAATGCTTAGAATTCCCTCCTTATATTTCACCAGCACTCCCAACCTTTCTTCCCGTTCCTATGACACTCCCAAAAAACTAGCTTGTTGACGGAAACTTAAGACTCATTGCCCTAATATCATAGTATCTGGTTTGATGTCAAATTTTGTGTTACAACACTCCAGTGAAGTGTCTTGGGTTGTTTCATTATATTGTGGCACAATATAAATACAAGTGATTGTTGCTCTTTGAGCAAGTGGCTCAATACCACCTCAGGCAGTTCACCCATTTTAAATCAATGAAGGCAAGCGGACCTTAGGTAAGCCCAAGGAATGTGGAGTCGGAGTAGATTCCATGCAATTCCTCACTTCAAAGTAACATATTTTGAAATTTTGAAAAAAAACACCAGCCACTTCAAAGAGAGTTAAGTGCCGTCAATTTCCAGCTCAGTAGCTCAAAATGACTCAAGCATAAAGGGAGTGTTTGGATAGGAATGTACTTAACTCTCTTTGAAGTCGTTGATGTTTGTAAACATTGTGGTTCCAACACTTCAGAGTTACTCATCAATGAAGGGAGATAAAATGCAGCAATGTGTTTGTGGAAGCTGTCAATTGCAGAAATTAATGAATGGCTTGCAGCTACAAGATCTGAGGGGTTTAAACACAGGTCACTGCTTTTCTCCTTCGAGGAATGGACATATGATGCTTACTTTGTCTGAGCCAGCAGGTGTATGCCCAGGTGAGTATGACAACAGTAATTTGTTTTCACTGCCCTGCCTGGACTGCTCTCTAGCTTCCAGATGGGGGTCTCTTTTCCAGAGTCTGTGGGGGGTGGTCTTTTAGTTAGGGACTTTCTGCGGGGTTCCTTTAGTTAGAAGATGTCTGTGAGGGTCCCTTTAGTTAGGGGGCCTCTGTGGGGAGTTTCTTCAGTTAGGGGGTTTCGGAGGGCGCTCTTCAGAGTATCTCTGAAGTCGAGTCACCCCTGACTTGGTCCAAGGGGGACCCAGAAATCTGGGGGTTGGGGTGGGAGTGCTGATTTGCGATGCGGAGGGGGCTGCTTTGCAATGCATTGAGGGACCAGCCACAGGACCTCACTACCGGGCCATCCACTCAAAATGGCAGTCCGATAGTGGATTCCCTCAGGAATCACTTGCATACCTTGCTATGCATAAATTTGCATGGCTGAGGGTTGGTAATCACTTCAACTCTGGAGGGAGAACATAGTCCCCCAAATGGGGAATCCTGCCCATTGTTTACATTTGAATTACCTCTGGGGTGCAGATAATGTATAAGGGCTATTGCGTTTGCTCGTGGCTAAACACATCAAGGGACATCTTGTAAGAAGAGACACACGAATGCCTTCTGCTTTGGGTACAGATGATGTAGTTAATGGGAGGAGCTCAGTCTGTCTCAAACGGCAGTTGGTCCGAGAATTCCCATCTGAACAGAGGTGTTTCAGTTTGGTCCTGAAATGTTCTCTCTCCAAATGTTATTCACAGAGACAAGCAAGTAGAAACCTGATTGTTAGCTTTATTGATGTGTGGTATTTGATACGATATATATTGGAACAAAGAAAGAACAAAGAAAAATTACAGCACAGGAACAGGCCCTTCGGCCCTCCAAGCCTGCGCTGATCCAGATCCTCTATCTAAAACTGTTGCCTATTTTCTAAGAATCTGTATCCCTCTGCTCCCTGCCATTCATGTATCTGTCTAGATACATCTTAAATGACGCTATCGTGCCTGCCTCTACCACCTGCACTGGCAATGCGTTCCAGGCACCCACCCCCCTCTGTGTAAAGAACTTTCCACACATATCTCCCTTAAACTTTTCCCCTCTCACCATGAACTCATGACCCCTAGTAATTGAGTCCCTCACTCTTGGAAAAAGCTTCTTACTATCCAACTTGTCTATACCTCATGATTTTGTAGACCTCAATGAGGTTCCCCCTCAACCTCCGTCTTTCTAATGAAAATAATTCTAATCAACTCAACCTCTCTTGTTTTGCTTAATTGGAATATAATGGCAGGTTTTGGAAATAAGTTAAGGTTTTTTTATTTTCGGTGATAACAAAGATGGGCTTTTACTTCATGGTTTAAACAAAGATTTTAATGCACTATTGGGAACTTTATATTGAGAAGAACCTTTACAGGACAATTACATCCCACAAATATAACACCAAGGTCCACCCCTTGAAATATATAAAGGATAATCTTTAGAAACAAACGTTGCACAGGCAGTTGAGAGAAACTCGGAAGGCTGGATCCATGCTGCTTTTGGTCCAACAATTGGGTAGTTTTGGGAGACATCAAGTTAAAGCAAGCTGTTTTTTTCCCACGGAGAGGAAAATAAATAATAGAAAAAGAGAAGAACTGTACATGCATGCCAGCAGCCTTGCCTGACCTGGGTTAGTACTTGCTGCTTGTCACTGCCCCATGTTTTTCTGCATAAATAGTGTGTTACAACCATCTTAAACTCAACATACACATTCATTTGGTTGTAATCTGCCCCAATCCATCAATCAGATTGATGGATAACAACAAATTGTGTTTAAATTAAATTAAAATCTCTACACCCCATGCATCAGTGGAGGAGTAAATGAATGTTGTGCCAATTGAGTGGATTGCTTCTTCCAGATGGTGTTTTCACTCTTCCGTGTCAATTGAGATAGTCAATCAGGCAAGTGGAGAGTATTCCATCTCACTCCTCATTTGTGTCTTAAAGATGGTCATGAGGTTATTCATTTTGTTAATTAGAATATAAAAGCTGACTAATTTTTAAAATATGTGAAACTTCTGAATGTTGTGTTTCAGGGAGACTCCGGATACTCTAAAAGGGATGCAGAGAGCGAGCACACAGGTACACAAAGCAATTAGGAAGGTAAGTGGCATATTGGTTTTTATTGTAAGGGGATTGAAGTACAGGAATAAAGAGGTTTTGCCACAATTTTCCACTTTTTCTGAGGAGAAGCCACTGCTGTAACTGTGATTGAACAGCTTGGCTAGAGGTGCAACAAGTTTTTAGAACTACAGCTGAGATGTTGTCATAGCCCATAGCCTTTGTTATATCCAGTCTGTTCATCCATTTCTCTATATCACATGGAGTGAATCAAATTGGCTGAAAACTCAGACGTTTATCAAGGTTTGGACATCAGGAGGAGGCCAAGATAAAACATCCACTTGGCACTTTTAGCTGAAGGTGATTGTTATCACTTCATCCTTGCCTTTTGCATCACATGCTGAATTCTGCAATCAT
Organism: Scyliorhinus canicula; assembly: GCF_902713615.1. Lineage (NCBI taxonomy): Eukaryota > Metazoa > Chordata > Chondrichthyes > Carcharhiniformes > Scyliorhinidae > Scyliorhinus > Scyliorhinus canicula. Next base: position 71,367,699 of record NC_052152.1, read on the forward strand.
TAAGGATTCTGCTATCATTGAGTGTCTCCCACCATTTATGAGTTTCTTCCAGGATTGCAGAGCTTTGATCTGATCTATTGGTTGTTGGATAGCTTAACTCTGCCTGTTGCAAGCTCCATCCACTATTTAACATGCATGTGGTCCTGTTTTGTAGTAACGCCAGGTTGGCACCTCATTCTTAGGTATGCCTGGCACTGCTTTTCTATACACGTTATTAAATAAGTATTTGTCACCTGGTTTAATGATACAGGTTGAGAGAGGAACATGCCAGAACATGAGTCTACAGATTATGGTTCAATACAGTTCTGTTGCTGTTAATCACTGAAAGTGCCTCACAAATCCCCAGTTATAATCTATCCCATTTAGACCATGGTAGTGCCACACAACTCAATGAGTGTGTCTTCAGTGAGAAGACAGGATTTTCACTCTACAGCACTGTTCAGGTGTTTGTCCTGCCAAAACTATCAGTAGGTGCATCTACAACAGGTAGATGGGTGAGGATGAGGTAAAGTAGATTTTTCCCTCATATTGATTCTCTCACTAACTCCCGCAGACACAATCTGGTAGCTATGTCCTTCTGGACTCCAATGTCTTGGTCAGTGGTAGTGCTAACAAGCTGCTGTTGGTGATGGACATTAGTGTTTCCCACCCAAAGTCCCCCTGCTATCCTCAATACTTCTTCCAAGTAGCCTTCAAAGTGGAAGAGTACTGATTCATCAGCTGAAAATTTCCTTACCCATGTTTAACCTGATGCCATATATGACTTCATGGGGCCTGGAATCAGTGTTGAGGATTCCAAGAGATAATCTATCCCAACTGTATACTTCTGAGCCATCGAAACTGTCAGATCTGTCCAGACGGTGGAACAAAGCATACCCAGGGAAGGTGATGGTATGGCTTGGTTGCTGCCTGAGACGTATGGGCGGAATTCTCCGCTCCTGTGGAAAATCGAGAAGGCCGTCGTGAACTCGGCCGAGTTTCACAACGACCTCAGAGGCCGCTCCTCTCACCTTATTCACCCCCACCCGGGGGGCTAGGAGTGGCGCTCCGTTATTCTCGGCCGCCGGGCCTTGTTGCTGGCGCCAAGGCCCGGCGCGCATAGAATGACGCGGCCGGCGCTTCTAATGACGTCAGCCGCGCATGCGCAGGTTGGCCGACGCCAACCCGCGCATGTGCGGTTGCCGTCTTCCCCTCTGCCGCCCGCAAGACATGGCGGCTTGATCTTGCAAGGCGGCGGAGGGAAAAGAGTGCGTCCCTTTGAGACGCCAGCCTGATGACTGGTGGGCACCGTTCGCGGGCCAGTCCCCTCCCGAGCACGGCCGTGGTGCTCACTCCCCTCTCCGCCCCCCACAAGCGTCAAACCAGCGTTTGGTGCCATGTTCACGACGGCAGTGACCAGGTGTGGTTGCCGCCGTCATGAACCGGTCGCGAACAGCAGTCCGCTCGGCCCATCCGGGTCGGAGAATCGCCGGTCGCCATGAAAAACTGCGAGCGGTGATTCTTCCGAGCGGGGGGTGGAGAATCGCGGGGGGCGCCAGGGGGGCGTGTCATGAGTCGTCCGGCTCTCCCGCGATTCTCCCACCCGGTGTGGGGAGCAGAGAATCGCGCCCATGATTCTATGAGTATGACTGTGTCAGGCAGTTTTCCGACTGGTATGTGGGATGGCTCTCCTAATTTTGTCATAAATCCCCAGATTTTCCCCAATCACTTTTGATCCTAAATCTCTAATTCGGATCATGCTTCGGAAATTAAGCACCAGTCTATTTAAATCATCCTGTGTCATCATCTGGCACAACTATTTTAATATGAAACAAGAAATCGAAAGGTTGGTGTGATAAAAGGATTATCTTTATTTATTAAACATCTTACAAGCATTAGTTATGTTCTTTTGCTCCACAAAAATAATTACAGTAGCTGTCTCAAATAAAGATCTATTCCATTTCCTGCAAATTATTTTCCAATTGTTTTGTTGTTTGAAATAAATCCTTGTGTCTAATTTCTATCACACTTTGAAACAGTTTTAATCAACAATGTCAATGAGAAACATGTTTCGTATAACCATAAAAATCTGTGATTATTTTGAATGTTCATTATCTCATTGCTGACCCATCCACGCTTATTAAGAAGCTTCAAGTGCAATAGATTTGGAGGAACATCAACACCACAAGCAGACAAGGTCAGGAATCAATTAATTCAGCACAAGATCATCCATAGATACCAGGAAATGTCACAGTATTAAAATCAAACTCAAGTGGTTCATTTTTCATGTTGTAGATAGAAGGAGCAGGTAGATTTTGGAGTTGGGTTTAGATTTCCCTTTTAGAGTGCAGCCAAGTTTACCTGCTGACCTTTATACAAGGCACAGTGCGAAAATCTTCACGCATGTTAAAAACCGTGCAAAGAGAAGAGTGATGAAATACTTGAAATGTTCCAACTAATTTCCATGAATATATTCTGCCATAAATGGTGATGCATCCTGCCTTTTTTCCCCCCTCTAGAATCTCCTTTAAAGGGACTCTCAGGTAAGAAATAGGCTGGGGTTTGATTTTCAATGTGAAGCTTTTCATTATGAGTGCTTCAAGGACCTTTCCTCATACCTCAGTCAAGTGACTACTCTTCATGTTTTATGCATAGGCAGTATTAGTATCCTTTTGCAACTTAAACATATGTTCACAAAATTACATGTGTGTGATACATGCATGCACACACTTTCCAGTAAAATCACAAAGCAGCAGTTAGAAGTTGGAATCCTTGATGAGTTCTTTCTTTCGTACTTCAGGACCACTGAAGTCAATTGCAACACACCAACTGTCAACTCAATTAAGATCACAATAGGTCGGCACAGGCCAATCGCTGAGCCAGAAATAGCAATAGAAGCAAAAGAGGATAACAGCTAATTTTTCTTCCCTCTTGGGAAGAACAGGGATGAGAAAAAGAGGAATGAGAACTCTCGAGAGTGAAAATTCTCTGCAGAGTATTGTCCTTTAACTCAAAGGGTAGAATTTCATCCAGACAATAGGGGTCTCGTCCACTGCCTGGAGAGCCGGTGAGAACCCGTGCCATTTCCTTCGGGAAGGCCTGCCTCATTGAGCCCAGACATGTACTGGTGCCCAGCAGCAGCCCTTCCTTAGGATTAAGGGTCCCAGAGGCAGAAATCCTATCCCCAAAGCTGCCAGCCGATCCTTCATGCTCAGCTCCATTAAGGACAGGTTTGAATTGGGAAACAGATTTCTCACATTTTAACCCCCTCTCAATCCAAACTCACCTGTTTCTTTCAGTTAAATTTCAGCCCATTCACTCAGATTTGTCTTGCTGTGTCATCCTGAATATTCCAGGATTTACTGGGTACATTTCAGCGGACACAAGTTAACATCCGCTGAATGGCGCATTTAGCAGGGTGTTACTTGGTGCCTGCAGTGCCGGAAAGACCCCGTTATTCAACGATGCCTGGTCGTATTTTGGCCTCAGTAAGGAACTCCTCATCAAAGCCACTCTTCAAGTCATTTCCAGAAGACTACTCGCAGATCGGGGTGCCATTTTTAAAGGCAGTCCTGATCTTTCAACCCACCTCTGCGGCCTCAGAACCTCGTCACTTCACCCAACTCACATTTTCCAGGATTATTGAGCCCCCACCTCTTATGGACAAGCCCCCCCCCCCCCATCCCCAGGCCCAACACCTGGCTTGGGCAACCTGCCCCTGAACACCCTGGCATTGCCAGTCTGGCACCCTGCCAGTTCCCCTGTCAGCCTGACTGTGCCACCCAGGCATCTTGGCAGTGCCAGGTTGACACTTTAGGGTGCCAGTGGCAAGATGCCAGGTTTGCACTGCCGCAGGTTTCAGGGATGCCAGAGTGCAACCCTGCCCAGTGCCCGACAACCCGGGGGTCTCAACTCCCCAGCAAGGACGTCCGAGGTGCCATCATGTCTGTCTCACAACTTTGTGAACCAGTACCAAATGACGCTCATTCGAGGCCTTGCTGGCGAGGCCGATGAATCCCAGACCCCAGGTGAATTGGGCGAGTGCATATTTAAATTAGCCTAAAGGATCATCTAAATATGCACACCCGGATCTCACCCAAGAGCCAATTCGTGACATGCTGTGAGATTCCATTAAGTCTTGCAAAACGTTTCAAATGTCTGGATGAAAGCTTCTTGCAAGATTCAATGGCCACGCCCCAACATCAAGTCAGACGAGACAACTAAATCACGCCCACTGTTTTTATTTCAGCTTTTCAGAACCTGCAGTATTTTTGCTTTCTTTCATATATATAAATGTAAAAATAGCTGTCTTGTTATCGACATCTTTGTAAAAGAAAATGTCTTTCCTCAATTCATCTGGCAATCAAGAACCTTTTAGAATTTAAACAAGAATGAATATTGTGCTTTCATATTATTTTGAAAAGCATTTCATTATTGTACTGGCACCTCCGTAAAAGTGTACACCACGAGGATAAGTCTCTTCAGAGATAGATTGTAATTATTAAATCACCTGTGCCAAAATTGTGCCCTTCAGGCAGAATAATGTTGTACAAGAAGCACTCTCCATTCACTACATACATAATTTATTATGTGTCAAATTAGAGGGAACACGTTAAGTATGAAACAGTGAATAAAGAATATAATGATGCATTTATTGTCCTCACAGGTTAGTATTTTTTACCCACAATTCTCCATCATAAATAATAGAATGCCATAATTTTAATCAATTATTCTGCCTTGACAGATCCTCTTGCAAGATTTGCGATGCTTGGAATGCCTTGTGGGATCTAATGTGATCTCACAAGGTGTTGTGATCTGGATCTCACCTTCGTTAGGCGAGGTCTGAATCAACACAATTAAATATGCCTGGACCCGATTCTACGGAGGCCCAGGAACTGACAGCTGTGCCTGATAAACCTCGCCATAGCGGCGTTCAGCATTCGTCCACATAAATGTGGGCCAGGCGCAACAATGACTGGGGGTGTCTCCCAGGCCACTGGAGGTCCCTGGGTGATCAAGCTCTTGGCAGGGTGGTAACCTGCCACTCCCGCTGCTACCCAGATACCATGACACTGCCAGCCTGGTACTGCCACCTGGGCACCCTGGCACTGCCATCTTGATACTGCAAGGGTTCCCTGGTGGCACTGTTTTGCTGATAGCGGCACTGCCAGATTGCCAGCCTAGCATCCTAGCAGTGCCAAGGTGCCCAGGTGCCAGGTTGCCCATGCTAGGGATTGGGTCAGAAGGTGCCCAGCCCTTAAGAGGTGGGGTGAGGGGTGCTCGTGAACCCCCAAAGAGGTAAATTGGGGCAGAGAGGGGACCAGGAAGTCACAGTGAGTATTCCAAGAGCGGTCAAATGGTCAGGGCATTTACAAGTGGCACCCCGATCTCTTCCGACACTGACAAGCTGAACTTGCCATTGCAGGAAGTGAGGTAAGTGCGGCCTCACTTGGGAAACACAGTGTGGGAAACAAAGTTTTTTTTTTAAATCTTGTTGACTCTTATGCCAAGTATTAGCTTTCTGACTGTTCTACTATCAGCTCACACTGACAGCAACCTGCCACACAAAAAATGAAAACCTTAATGTGCAAGCCAGCTATAACTAACAGCAGTTGTCTTGCAATTGCAAAATCTGGCAATATGTTTTTCCAAAAAATTACAAATGTCAAGATTGGTCAATTCTTTTGGATATTTAGTTAAATATGGCTTAATAATCTGATTCCTGTGATGAAGGAAAGGGGAATTTGAAGTAAAAAAAATTACTGTAGAATTGACCACTGTCATGTTATTATAATGAGGTCATACATGGGCATATTTACTGTGTAAGGCACAAAGTAACAATGTTATGAACCTGGGTTAATGCATGGTCAATTCCAGCCCTACATGCCTCAGAATCACAACATAAGTGAATTAACCAATAATTCCTATAAAAATACCCAAAGCCCTTTACTGCCCAATAATCACAGGTTTGAAAATGTAAACATGATTAATGTTGATTTATAAAAGACCTATCATGAAAAATGTAGTAAATACAACTGGTTAACTATAGTCTAACCCCTGACTCCACTTCAACTGCCTCACCCTCTTCCCACACATGCAAGACAGACAAACATGGGCGGGGGGTGAAAAATAATCGGAATGAGAGTCTTTGCTTTTTTAGCGCACTTTCTTCACAGAAAGCATGCTGATTAATGTTCTTGGTTTTACAACCTGTTGTTATGGGCCAGGGCTTAGAGAAGCCAAAGTGTATCATGGAGTTCACCTGACCCACAACTTTTAATAGATTGTGGTATGGGGATCACACGGCCACTCTACAGGTGTAGTACAGCAGAAATGGAAAAGTATTTTTTAAAGCAAAACAATGTTTATTCTATGAACTCAAGTTAACCTTTTTAAAACAGTGAACATCTTAGCAACCATCAATTCAAATACAACCCCTAAAGAATACATCACTCATCACTGAGTAATCCTTAATAACTTCCCAAACAACATCCAGAAGACAAAAAAAAACACCTTTTCACAGAAGCATATTAGGCTTACATTCACAACTGAGAACATTTCTAATTACGAATTCACCAAATGATCAAGAGATAGTCTTTTCATGGCAGAGAGATCAACAGTACACCTGCTCTGTCTGGCTTCAGCTCCAACACTGAAAACAAAACTAAAGCACACCCTGCAGCAAACAGCCTAAAATTAAAGTAAAAAAACTGACAGACAGTCCAGCTCCACCCACACTCTGGCATCACTGATAAACACCCATTTCTTAAAGGTACATTTCTTAAACACCCATTTCTTAAAGGTCCTCTCACATGGCACTGTAATGATGGTCTGTGTCGTTTAAATGCATTACTCAGTTTTTCCTGGAGAGGCCCTTTTCTTCACATCAAACTTTGCTTTCAGTTGTGACTTGTCTTCAGTCCTCTATCTTTCCGGAGAGAGAGTTGATTGGTCCTTCTTTTGCTTGCACAGCCTCTCATGGTTCTCCTGCACATAGATTCATCCGCACTCTCTGCTAGTTCAGAAACACAGCCTTTCTGGAGAAAAACAGAGAAGGGAGATCTTAACAGATCTTCCTCAGGACTGCCTGGAGTCAAATTGAACCCAATGCAACACTGGAAGCTCTGAACAACATTCCAGTGGGATCAGATCCAATCACCACCTGTTACCAGGCAGAGCACAGCCTGTCAGACCAATTAAGTGTCTCCGAGCAAATCAATCAAACCAAGTTCCCACTGATGCAGGCCAGTCTGCAATTTCCAGCATAGCCTTCTGGATTCTTCTGTTTGAATTAAAGGTACAGGCTGCTTTCCTTAGAAAATGTAACAGCAACAATAAAAGAAAGAGAAAATAAGGAAATAAACAGAAAAGACACTTCCAACAATCACTCATGAGGAATTGGATAAACGCATTTGTAATAATTCACAGGAGGTAGGAGTCCCATCACCACACCAATATTTATTGCCAATAACTAGATACAAGAGCAGCTCCAAACAGTGCTGCCACAATTCCAGTCAACTTAAGACTGCTCACAAAGCCTACACATGTGCTTATATGGGCCCCCTCAATGAGCTATCATTGAGGGAGCTCATACTCCAATTGGCCAACCAATAATGCTAATTGGAGGTCATTACAGCATTGAAGAATCTTTTACACAGCCAGTGGCAATGACCTTGAACTTGCTGCCTGTGACGGAGTTTGGCAATAGACACAATAATTTTATTTTATTTTAATTGGATAGAAACCTGAGAGAAATAAAGCTGTGAGGATACAGAGACAGAGCAGGAGAATGACTCTGACTGGATTGCTCCAGATAATAATAATCTTTATCAGTGTCACAAGTAAGATTGTATTAACACTGCAATGAGGTTACTGTGAAAATCCCCAAGTCGTCACACTCCGGCGCCTGTTCGGGTACACGGAGGGAGAATTCAGAATGTCCAATTCACCTAACAAGCACGTCTTTCGGGACTTAAGGGAAACCGCAGCACCCGGAGGAAACCCACGCAGACATGGGGAGAACATGCAGACTCCGCATAGACACTGACCCAAGCCAGGAATCGAACCCGATTTATTAAAACAAAGCACACAAGTGCAGCAGTTATATTTAGATATAAAGCTTGAAGATATCAGGATATAAAGGCAGGATTCTCCATTTGGGAAAAATGTTGATGCCTGGACTGTATTGCATGTGGTTCACATTCCCGTTGGGAGCACTATTTGGTAAGCGGGTCAGGACATGTAAATGGGCCAGCACTCTACCGCTGCAAATTCACTGAAATTCCCCGCCCAGCGGCTGTCCTAACTGGGGGAGAGGGGAAATGTGGGTGTGGTTGGCTGCCACATTTGTCAGACCGCCGCCATATGTACATATACATTAAGTGTAAATTGACCCTTATATTATGCGAAGCACACCATACCATAGTTGGCATGGGCAGATAGGTTAAAGTGTGCAACAAATTTTTTCAAAAGATCATTTTGCTTGCAGCCCTGTTGGTACCTATTACAGAGCTCCTGCACTGCCAGTGCTTCAAGAGCCTCTGATCTATCTGCCTGGCTAGCAGCTTCCGAGTGCAGGACCTTCTCTCAGTGAGGGATGGGAATCCTACAATCTCCTTGTTGTTCCAGCAGCTGCACGTCATTGCTACTGGAGAACATTTTTTGTTGGACAGTTTTTGACAAAACCTTTTAGTCAGCCCCTGCCTCCTAAATCTAGCTCTGTGTGTGGGAACAAATGGTTTGCGCAAAATCCTGGTAGTCAAGAAAAGGTATTTCAGCATGTGCCACATCGCTACCTGTGGACGGACAAATACTTATTGTATTGTAGCAAGTGCCAGCAGAAATCAATCAGTAGCTAATTGGGTTTTGAGTGAGTGGAAGTGGTTAGGATGGGAAGATGAAGGAAAGGGAAGATTTGTGATAGAGTGGAGGAAATGACAAATCAAATATCAAAAGCTTTCATGGCATAAAGTCAATGAGAATGGCAATAGCATACCTAAAGAAACAAAAGACGTGTCTTGATGAGGTATGAATGGCAGGTGCTTGATACATATTTTGTTTTTTTACTTATTCCATTATTATTCCCTTTGGCTTTGTACCATTAAATGTTTTTTTTTAAATAATCGAAGCTGACCTCCCCCTATCACACTCTCCCCACTTTCATTTGCTCAAGATGAACTTTCATTAGTTCTGATGAATGGTCACAGATCTGAAATGTTAGCTCTGGCTCTTTCTCCACAGATACTATCAGAGCTGCTGAGTGTTTGCAGCACATTTCATTTTTCCTTCAGATATCATTCTGTGGCATTTTATTTAAAAAAAACACATTTATATGTAGTATTTGTAGTTTTTATAATAATAACAATAACAGCAACATAAACATGGTACATAAAACATCTCTATTACGCTCTATGCACCCCCAATCAATGAAACGATAGCCTAACATCCCCCCCCCCCCCCCCCACCTAAATTTCTGCCTCTGTTGACGTTTTCATTTTCTCCAAGAAAGTCAACGAATGCTGCCACCTCCGGACAAACCCTAACATTGACCCTCTTCGGGCGAACTTTATATGTTTTGGGCATGCCCGAAGCTTGGAGGGTTTTGGCAGGGGTTTGTTAAGACTATGTCGATGATACTTAAAACACGGGCAATGCCAAGTCCAGAGGTGGCGATCTTTGGAATGTCGGAAGAGCCGGGAATCCAGGAGGAGAGAGAGGCTGATGTTTTGGCCTTTGCCTCCCTGGTAGCCCGGAGACAGATACTGTTAACGTTGAGGGACAGGAAGCCCCCAAAATTAGAGATCTGGGTTAATGACATGACTGGGTTTCTCAGTCTTGTGATATTTTACTTTTGATTGTAAACTTTATCTTCATAAAGATTTTGAAACATGTCAACTATTTTCTTTTTTCAACAATTTTTAAACACAGTTTAATAGAAACTAGAAGTGAAACAAAACTATTCAGTCAGGACACTTGATTTATTTACTGATGCATTCTGGAAAATCAAGTACACGACACGTGCACAGATTGCAGTATCATAGCTGTGGACAAAATATCAGATCCAACCTTGAGTTTTTGGTGGAGATTGGAGCCTTCAAATAAAAACTTTAATGGATTTCTCTAAAGGGTACAAAAGTTAATTTGATAGTTAAATTTAATCAAGTAATTGTAATTTTTTTGAGAGTATTTATGTTGTTTAAACTTTAACAGCACATTAGAAAAGTCAGTTACTGATTCAAAATTATACCAATGAAAAAGATTCTATTCAATTTTTTTCTGAAAGCATTTACAGAGAAATGGTAATATGATATTCCCTGTAGGGAAATTGTGCAAATATAGGGTGAACAGTTTACATTGGTGGTTTACATTGTAAACAGGTCATACGATTTTAAATTAGAAATAAGTAGATAAAAAAGCACAATAGCAAGCACACCTTTTAAAAAAGAATGTATTGAAGCACATTTGTTTTCGCAAGACAGAGGCAAAGGCTATTACATAAGAACATAAGAACTGGGAGCAGGAGCAGGCAATTCAGCTCCTTGAGTCTGATCGATCATTCGACAAGATCATGGCTGATCTCACCTTGGCCTCAACTCCACTTTCCTGCCCATTGTCCATAACCCTTCAACACGTTACCACTTAAAATCTGCCTGTCTCCTCCTTAAATTTACTTAATGTCCTGGCATCCACTGCACTCTGCAGTGAATTCCACAGATTCACAACCCTTTGAGAGAAGTAATTTCTCCTCATCTCTGTTTTAAATCTGCTACCACTTACACTAAAGCTATGACCTCTCATTCCAGATTGCCCCACAAGAGGAAGCACCCACTCTATGTCTTCTTTGTCAATATCTTTTATCATCCTGCATACCTCAATTGGATCTCATCTCATTCTTCTAAACCTGAAACAGTATATGCCTAAAGTGCTCAATCTCTCTTCATAAGACAAACCCCTCATCTCTGGATCAATCCAGTGAACCGCCTCTAATGTAATTACATCACTTCTCAAATAAAGGGACCAAACTCGTACACCGTTTATTCACTGCTATCGCCAGACCCCTAAATCATCACAGCAAAGCAGTGACCTGATTGGCTGGTAAGGAAAGTGCTCCAATTAGCAGTAGCTGGGAGAAATTTAACTCTGTGTGTTGGTAAGTATTGTGATTGGTAAATAGAATCCTTATTCCTTTCACTTATTCATTATTTGATATTATATTTGTAATCAGTTAAGATAAAGTGTAAAAATGGCAGGAGATCCCAGACCCGTGTTATGCTCCTCGTGCTCAATGTGGGAGTTCAGGGACACGGCCGATGCCCCTGGCTCCTCCATGTGTGGGAAGTGTGTCCAGCTGCAGCTCTTGTTAGACTGCATGATGGCTCTGGAGCTGCGGATGGACTCACTTTGGAGCATCCGCGATGCTGAGGAGGTTGTGGATAGCACGTTCAGTGAGTTGGTCACACTGCAGATTAGGATTGGTGAAGGAGACAGGGAATGGGTGACCAAAAGGCAGAGAAAGAGCAGGAAGGCAGTGCAGGTGTCCCCTGCGGTCATCCCCCTCCAAAACAGGTATACCGCTTTGGATACTGTTGGGGAGATGACTTACCAGGGGAAGGCAGTAGTAGCCAGGCTCATGGCACCGTGGCTGGCTCTGCTGCACAGAAGGGCGGGAAAAAGACTGGCAGGGCTATAGTCATAGGGGATTCAATCATAAGGGGAGTAGACAGGCATTTCTGTGGTTGAAAACAAGACTCCCGAATGGTATGTTGCCTCCTGGGTGCACGGGTCAGGGATGTCTCAGATCGGCTGCAGGACATACTGAAGGGGGGCGGTGAACAGCCAGTTGTCGTGGTGCATATAAGCACCAACGATATAGGTACAAAACGGGATGAGGTCCTACAATCAGAATTTAGGGAGTTAGGTGATAAGTTAAAAAGTAGGACCTCAAAGGTAGTAATCTCAGGATTGCTACCAGTGCCACGAGACAGTCAGAGTAGAAATTCAAGAATAGTCAGAATGAATACGTGGCTTGAGAGATGGTGCAGGAGGGAGGGGTTCAGATTTTTGGGACATTGTAACCGGTTCTGGGGGCAGTGGGACCATTAAAAATCAGATAGTCTACACCTGGGCAGGACTGGAACCAATGTCCTCGGGGGTGCTTTTCCTAACATTGTTGGAGAGGTTTTAAACTAATGTGGCAGGGGGATGGGAACCAGAATAGGAAGTTAGAGGTCAGTAAAGAGACAGCAACTAAAGCCAGTAAGGTACTAGATAATAAACTCAATGTGACTAAGGGGAAGAGTAGACAGGGAAGAGATGATGAATGCAAAGGGACAGGTGGTTTGAGATGCATTTGTTTTAATGCAAGAAGTGCAGAAAAGCCTTTTATTCATATATAAGCAGCAAGAGGGTGATTAGAGAAAGGATTGGCCCACTCAAAGACAAAAGAGGGAATGTATGCGTGGAGTCAGAGGAAATGAGTGAGACTCTTAATGAGTACTTTGCATTGGCATTCACCAAGGAGAGGGACATGACGGATGTTGAGGCTAAGGATGGATGTTTAAATACTCTAGGTCATGTCGGCATAAGGAAGGGGGAGGTTTTGGGTATTCTAAAAGGCATTAAGGTGGACAGGTCCCCAGGTCCGGATGGGATCTATCCCAGTTTCCTGAGGGAAGCTAGGGACAAAATAGCTGGGGCCTTAACAGATATCTTTGCAGCATCGTTGAGCACGGGTGAGATCCTGGGGGACTGAAGAATTGCTAATGTTGTCCCTTTGTTTAAGAAGGGTAGCAGGGATAATCCTGGGAATTATAGACCTGTGAGCTTGATGCCAGTGGTAGGCAAACTGTTGGAGAAGATACTGAGGGATAGGATCTATTCACATTTGGAAGAGAATAGACTTATCAGTGATAGGCAGCATGGTTTTGCGCAGGGAAGGTCATGTCTTACAAACCTAATAGAATTCTTTAAGGAAGTGACAAAGTTAATTGATGAGGGAAGGGCTGTAGATGTCATATACATGGACTTCAGTAAGGCGTTTGATAAAGTTTCCCATGGCAGGTTGATGGAAAAAGTGAAGTCGTATGGGGTTCAGGGTGCACTAGCTAGATGGATAAAGAACTGGCTGGGCAACAGGAGACAGAGAGTAGTGGTGGAAGGGAGTGTGCGTCTAGTGGTGTTCCACAGGGATCCGTGCTAGGACCACTGTTGTTTGTGATATACATAAATGATCTGGACGAAGGTATAGATTGTCTGATGAACAAGTTTGCAGATGATACTAAGATTGGTAGAGTTGCAGATAGCGAGGAGGGCTGTCACAGAATACAGCAAAATATAGATTGATTGGAGCGATGGGGAGAGATATGGCAGATGGAGTTCAATCCAGGCAAATGCGAGGTGATGCATTTTGGAAGATCTAATTCAAGAGCGGACGAAATGGTCAATGGAAGAGTCCTGGGGAAAATTGATTTACAGAGAGATCTGGGAGTTCAGGTCCATTGTACCCTGAAGGTGGCAATACAGGTCGATAGAGTGGTCAAGAAGGCATACAGCATGCTCGGCTTCATTGGACGGGGTATTGAGTACAAGAGTCGGCAGGTCATGTTACAGTTGTATCGGACTTTGGTTAGGCCATATTTGGAATACTGCGTGCAGTTCTGGTCGCCACATTATCAGAAGGATGTGGATGCTTTAGAGAGGGTGCAGAGGAGGTTCACCAGGATGTTGCCTGGTATGGAGGGTGCTAGCTATGAAGAAAGGTTCAGTAGATTAGGATTGTTTTTGTTGGAAAGATGGAGGTTGAGGGGGGACCTGATGGAGGTCTACAAAATTATGAGAGGTATGGACAGGGTTGATAGCAACAAGCTTTTTCCAACAGTGGAGGTGTCAATTACAAGGGGTCACGGTTTCAAGGTGAGAGGGGGAAAGTTTAAGGGAGATGAGCGTGGAAAGTTTTTTACGCAGAGGGTGGTGGGTGCCTGGAACGCTTTGCCAGCGAAGGTGGTAGAGGGAGGCACGATAGCATAATTTAAGATGCATCTGGACAGATATATGAACGGGCGGGGAACAGAGGGAAGTAGATCCTTGGAAAATAGGCAACAGGTTTAGATAAAGGATCTGGATTGGTGCAGGCTGGGAGGGCTGAAGGGCCTGTTCCTGTGCTGTAATTTTCTTTGTTCTTTGTTCTCTTTTTTTCTAAATGACCCTCTTATAGACTGATCTGATCCCTTCACATATCTGCTCTACTGCGTGGTACTACACTCCTGTGTGCTTCACCTGATGCCTGTGTCTATGTAGTTACATTGTGTTTATGCATGACGTACGTTTTTCATATATGGAATGATCTGTCTGGACTGTAAGCAGAACAATATTTTTCATTGTACCTCGGTGCACTTGACAATAAACAAAGCCAATCCAATCCAAATACAGTACTCCAGGTGCGGTCTTACCAATGCCCTGTATAGTTGCAGCAACATGTTCCATACTTTTATACTCTATTCTTTTAGCTATAAATGCTAAAATTCCATTGTTCTTTTAATTACCTGCTGTACCTGCAAACCAGCTTTCTGCATTTCGTGCACCAAAGCACCCTGAAGTTTCTCTCCAATTAGATAATAAGTGCCGTTCCAGTTTTCCGACCATAATGGATAATCATAGAACCCCTACAGTGCAGAAAGAGGCCATTTGGCCCATCGAGTCTGCACGACCCTCTGAAAGAGCACCCTAACTTTGGCTCAATCCCTATCCTATCCTTGTTGCCCCACCTCGGGACAATTTAGCATAGCAATTCACCTAACCTGCACATCTTTGGACTGTAGGAGAAAACCGGAGCACCCGGAGGAAACCCCCGCGGACATGGGAAGGATGTGCAAACTCCGCACAGACTGTTGCCCAAGGTCGGAATCGAACCTGGGTCCCTGACAATGTGAGGCAGCAGTGCTGACCACTGTGCCACAGTGCTGCCCTCGTCTCACACTTACCCACGTTAAACTCTATCTGCCAAATGTTGGCCCACTCACGTAACCTCTCTATTTCCATTTGTAAATTTCTTTATTCCTCATTAGAACTTACTGTCCCACCTATTTTAGTGTCACCTGCAAATTTAGCTGCACTACCATCTGCCCTTATATCCAAATCATTAATATATATTGTAAGTAGCTGCGGCCTCTGGACCAAAACATGCGGCAGCCTGTTACAATAGTTACATCGTGGCAACCAGAAAAAGACCCATTTATTCCAATTCTCTGCCTTCTGTCGGTTAGTCAGTCTTCTATCCAAGCTAATGAATTATCTCTGACCCCATGTAATCTTACCATGTGTATTAACTTTTTGTGCGGCAAGTTATCAAATGCCTTCTGGATGTCCAGCTATACTACATCTACATGATCCCTATTATCCATTTGGTTTTGTACATCTTTGAAAAACTTGAGCAAATTAGTCAAACACAATTTACCTTTCATAAACCCATGGGTTGCGTTTTGACTTACCAAATTTCCTGTTATTACTTCTTTAATAATGGAGCTGGGTTAGCTCAATTGGCTAGACAGCTAGTTTGTGTTGCATAGCGAGGCCAGCAGTGCGGGTTCAATTCCTGTACCCCCTGAGGTTATTCATGAGGGTCCGCCTTCTCACTTTGTCTCTTTCCTGAGGTGTGGTGATCTTCAGGTTAAATTACCACCAGTCAATTCTCCCCCTCAAAGGGGAAAGCAGCCAATGGTCATCTGGAACTATGGCGACTTTACTTTCAATAATGGTTGCGAACAATTTCCCAACAACAGATGTTAAAACTGGTTTATAGTTTCCTCCTTTCTGCCTCCCTCCCTTTTTGAATAAGAGTGTTACATTAGCATTTTTCAAACCACTGGAAACTTTCCAGCATCCAGGGAATTTTGGAATATTCTAACTAATGGACCCACAATTACCCTGCCACTTCCTTAGAGACCTTAGAATGTAGGACCTTGGGACCTGACTGCCTTCAATCCCAGTAGTTTTTTTCATACTTTTTCCCTATTGATGATGATTGACCTGTGTTCCTCCCTTTCAATTACCTCTGCATGACCTGTTATTATTGCAATGGAACTAATGTCCTCCACTGGGAAAACTGATGCAAAATATTCATTTACCAACTCTGCCATGTCTGTGTTCCCCGTCTGATCCTCCAAGGGACAAACATTCACTTTACCTACTCTCTTCCTTTTTTTCCCATACTTATAGAAGCTTTTGCTTTTCCTTTTTTATATAATTTACCTTTACACTTTCTATATATTTTTTAGTTATCCTTTGTTGATCCTTTAAAGTTTCCCAGTCTTCCAGCCTGCCACTGGCCTTTGCAATACGGCATGCCTACGTTTTGTCAGTATGTTATCTTTAACTTCCTTGCTTAGCCATGGATGTGTTTTTCCCCTCTTACAATCTTTCCTGCTCCCTGGAATATATTTTAGTTCAGAGGATTTGAATATCTCCTTAAACAACTGCCACAGCTCATCAACTATCCTCTCACTTAGTCTCCCTGTTGAGCCCACTGGGGCCAAATCTGTCCTCACACCTACATAATTATATTTGCTTAACTCAGAACTGTGGGACTCTAGCTTCTCACCCTCAAATTGTATTTGAAATTCTATCATGCTAGGATCACTCTTCCAAAATGATCCTTACATACGAGGTCATTAATTAGTCCTTCCTCAATACATAATACCATTTCCAAAATATCCTGCTCGCTGGTTGGCTTCAAGAAACAATCTTGAATACATTCAATGGACTCTCCCTCGAGGCTACCCTTGTCAATTTGATTAATCAAGTCTATATGCATAAATCACTCATGGTTATTGTTGTATCTTTCTTACAAGATCCCAGTGTGTCTTAGTTTATAATATGCCCCACGTCAGAATAACTGTTTTGAGACTCATAGATTACTTTGACCAGGGACATCTTTCCTTTGCTTTATCATATTTCCACTCAGACTGATTTCACGTTTTGATCTCCAGTGCCGATATTATTTCTCAATACAGCACTGATCCTTCCTTCACTAGCAAAGCTACACCAACTCCTTTTCCTTTCTGTCTATCTTTCTGAAGTACTGAGTACATTTGGATATTCAACTCCTAGACCTGGTCTCCTTGTAACCATGTCTCAATAATCACCACCAAATTATACACCTTTGACTCTCTTTGCACTATTAATTCATTAATTTTGTTCTGAATGCTTTGTGCATTTAGACACAAGGCCTGTAAGTTTGTTCCATTATTAAATTTCCCTACTCCTATCTGATTCCTTGGTGCAATATGACATTTACATGTTCTCTCCTTCCCTTTTTAAACTGGTCACAATCCACCTCATCACTAACCTGCACCCCTACCTTTTCCTGGAACTTGGATTTTCTAATTTTCCATCCCACGCCACTATTTAGTTTAAAGCCCAATCTATAGCCCAAGTTATGCAATTCACCAGGACTCTTGTCCAAGTATGTTTTAGCTGAAGACCGCCCCATTGGAATTTCTCCCTCCTTCCCCAGTTTTTGTGCCAATGCCCTATGAATCTAAATGCCATGATCTATGAATCCAAATACATTTCTCCCAAATGAATCTTGGAGCCACGCATTTACCTTTTTAATCTCAATGAATCTGTGCCAATTAGCTTGTGACTAATCCACAGATTATTACCTTTTTTCCTGATTTTTAACTTAGTCCCTAGCTTCTCATATTCCCTCAGCAGAACTATTATCCCTGTTCTATCTATGTCGTTGGTGACTACATGGATCATTGGATCCTTCCCCTCCCACTCCAAGTTCCTTTGCAGCCCAAATGAGACACCTTGAACCCTGGAACCAGATAGGCAACACAACCTTTGGGACTCTTGATCTTAGTAACAGAGATCAGTGTCTATGCACCTGATTATACTATCCTTGATTACGACTAAATTTCTATTCTCTCTCCCCACTTGAAATGCTCCCTGTACCACGGTGCTGTGATCAATTTGCTCATCCTCCCTGAAGTCCATACTCTCATGCACACAGGGATCAAGACTCTATAACCTATTGCTCAAGGACAAGGGTTGAGACTCCTGCAACCCTACATCCTAGATCCTCCTATCTTCTTCACTCATAGTCACACTCTCCTGTCCCTGACTACTGGCTAAATTCACAGTAATTAATCTAAGGGGTGTGTGACTGCTTCCTGAACCAAAGCATCCAGATAGCCCTCCCCCTCCCTTATGTATCACAGCATCTGTAGCTCAGACTCCAGTTCATCAACTCTGAGCCAACATTTCTCAAGAAACAACACTTGCTACAGATGTGATCACTAGTAACCACAATTGAGTCCACAAACTCCCACATCATGCAAGTGAAACACATTGCCTGGCCCTGTATCTCTATTTTATTGAATTGGTTTTAAATTTTTTAGTGGCATTGGTATTCATATATTATACAAGCACCTATATGGAATGCAATGGGGACATTCTCTGAGGCCGCTGGCCTATGGTGGGAATATTGATGGACCACTGAATCAGGCGTCCAGATGTCATATCCTGTGCAAGTCTTCTGGCCTACCATGCTCTGCTGGCCCTGATGGGGTGGAACACGCAAACACCTAATTCAGCTTAATTTCCATATCATTATTGGGCAGAAAGCTAAATTCACCAATCCCCTGGGATACTCCAGCTCCCATAGCTGAAAGTAATACTGGCGTGAATTGGTGCCTTTCCTGACAAGTGGGGACCAGGCACCATGAACTCTGAAGGACACTTGCCTCCACGGTGCCAAGCTGGATCCTACATGGAAAGTGGAGATTGGTGGGGTGAGGCTTGGGTTAGAATCATAGAATCAAAGAAAAGTTACTGCACAGAATTAAGCCATTTGGTCCATCTTGTCCATTCCAACCCTAGGACCCCAAGTGCCCTTTCTAATCACACTTTCCAGCACTCAAGTTGGCCTGGAGGGGCTCAGGCAGTGGTCTTTTCCAGGTTGGGGATTATTTGGCAGGTCTTCCCTTCACTAGAATTGAAAATCAATAAATTGTCTTTCAGCATGTCATGTTCTAGTTTGAAGGCTTCCCTCTAATATATTGAAACCCTTTGATGTCTCACCCAGTATGTCAAGTTCAATTATCTGTCAGGTGAAGGTGAAGGTGTTCTCTCTGTGGCCTTAAAATCATTAAATTCTCGCCCAGTACCTCAATAGAAATGATATGTCAGAAGAAAATGAAAGTCTACCCTTTAATGTGGTGGAAACATTTGCAGTGCTATTTTCACAGTCAATTCTACCAAGTGTTATTTTTTTCACACCTCTGAAAGCTTTGAACTGCATTGTTTACAATCAATTTCATGGCCCATTGCATTTTACAAGCCTCTTCATTACCAAGTCCAGACAATTTCAAAGGAGGGTATCTGTTGTTTATTTTTATAGATTTTGGGGTCCATTAAATTTGAAGTGTTTCCTCTTTAAAGCAGATGTTCTTTCCAACTGCATTTTTAAAAAAGAGGCTGTCTCTTTGTTCTGAAGAGCTTCCTAGAAAGTCCAAGTGCTCTGAGTGCTCACCCCATACCTGCTCTTACTAGGAAATCAGGCTCCTGCCGGGCCGTTCGGGAGTCACCCGACCCAGTCCGCCCTGTGCAATCTGGATCTCGCCCTCACTGGGCTAGAAACAGATCTGAATATTCAAATGAGCCTAACCCAAGCAACTTATTCACCCAGTCCCTGGGACTCAATGGCCTTACTGACATGACCTCGCTATGGCGCCTTTTAGTACTGGTCCACACAAACATGGACCAAGCATAATGGTACGTCGGGGTCCCTCAAGCCATTGGAGACTCCATGTGGTCTGGGACAGGGCACGGTGGTATCCTGGTATCTGGACACCTTGGCACTGCCAGGGGTTGGGCCCGGGGGTGGAGGGTGTTACCAGGGGACTCCCCAAGGTTATGGGGATAAGGGTAGTCAGTAAAGTGGAGTGGTGGGCCGGAAAGGAGTGAGGAGCGGGGGAAGATGGGTAAGCCGGTGAAAATGGCACACCGGTCTGCGGACAGCCTTTCCTGCTGGTGAGCTGCAGCATGCCAGCAGGAAATCACTCTCAGTGCGGTCTCGGCAGAGATAAGCTCCCCGAGGCCAACAAATATGGCAAAGTGCCGTTTGATAGTGGGATGTTTCTTGGCACTGCAGTTTCTCTCCGCCAAGACCACACTGAGAGTGATTTCCTGCTGCCATGCTTTCGCTCACCACCGAGAAACACTTCACTGAACGTGCCCGACAGTGGACTTAGTTTGATGTCTGCTGAAACACACCCAGTGTTTCTGTACAGCTGTAGATGTTGCCTTTTTGACTCCTTTTGTACAATTTGGGAATCAAGAACATTGGCAATGGGTTCCTGATCCATAATTTATCAAACAGAGTTTTGATAGAAAGATGGATTAAATTTAAAAATGTAAATCTGCATGTACCAAATGAATAATGTAAAATTCAAGGATAAACCAAAATGCTTTGCAGAGATGTGATCTCATGCTTTTCACTTTTACAATCAAAATATTTTCTCTCATTCTCTCATGACTACCCGTTTACATCAGCAAAAAAGCAATTGCTTGCAAATGAAATATTTAATCAAAGATTATCTGAAACAGAATAGTCTTAACATTTCTTGCGTTTTAAGATTAGTTTCTGTGGTACGGCTAATGCAATTGATGATGGATGCAATCTGAATGCTTTTTCAACCTTCCACATCACTTTAAGTCGTATTTTCTCTCAATCATTTAACCAACATTCAGTTATCTCAGTTATCCCTGTCAGGTTCTTCTTTATAAAGTGCAAGAAAAATAATGAAGACTATTTTTATTTGAATATCTTCCAAAAAGTTCTCATGGATTTAACAGCAACATTGAAAACACATCACAAATGGAGCCTAATAAATTCTTGCATTGTGTTATCGTGGAAATGATTTGTTTGTTTTGGGAGCTAACTGATTAATAAGTGAAGATGGTGAACACAGAATCATAAAATCATAGAATATACAGTGCAGAATGAGACCATTCATCTATCGAGTCGACCTGAGCCCACACCCCCACCCAATCTCCATAACCCAGTAACCCTACGTAACATTTTGGACACCAAGAGCCAATTTAGCATGGCCAATTCACCTAACCTGCACATCTTTGGACTACGGGAGGAAACCAGAGCACCCGAAGCAAACCCACTCAGACACAGGAAGAAAGTACAAATTTCACACAGACACCCAAGGCCAGAATTGAACTCAGGTCTCTGGAGCGGTAAGGCAGCAATGCTATTCTCTGTGCCACCGTGCCGTCCCAGCAGCTATAGAAAATATAAATTATTCCAGATCAGTAAAAAGAACAAGATGAGTGGGTATGATTATCGTAATATATTATTGTTTGGTATAAATTGATTTGAGTTGGCAATTAGATTTATACCATGCGCAAATGTGGTAAAAAGGACATTTTAAAAATAAGTGGGCAATACACATGATGCGTGGGAAGAAGAGATTTTGTGACATCATATTATGTATACCTGCATTGTCTCCTGATGTATATAGCTAGCTCATGCACATACTATATGGAATCAAAAAAGTCTATTGGAATATTAACCTTTATCTGAAGGGGGTTGGAAATCCAAGGAAGTGATTTTTCAGTCATACAAAGCCTTGGTTCGCTTCCATAAGAACTAGGAGCAGGAGTAGATAATTCAGCTTCTCAAGCCTGCGCTGCCGTTCAATGCTACCTTGGCTGATCACTTCTTGGCCTCAACTCCACTCTCCTGCCCTTTCTCCATACCCTTCCACCCATTACTAATTAAAAATCTGTCTACCTCCTCCTTAAATTTACACAATATCCCGGCACCCACTGCACTCAAGAGGTGAATTGCACAGATTAACAACTCTTTGAGAGAAGGAATTTCTCCTTATCTCTATTTAAAATCTGCTGCCCCTTATTCTAAAGCCATGACCTCTCATTCTTCATTGCCCCACAAGAGGAAGCATCGGCTCTACGTCTACTTTGTCAATACCTTTAATCATCTTATATACCTCAATTTGACCTCCTCCATTCTTCTAAACTCAAGTGCGTAGAGACATAAACTGTTCAATCTCCATATGGAGTTCTGTATTCAGTTTTAAGCACTGACCCTCAGGAAATAGATTTTTGCAGTTGACGGGGTATAGCAAAGTAACCCACTAAAAATTGAGACCACAATGCAAGATTACACCTATTCATTGCAATAGAAGCAGAAGGCCAACTTTGTTCTGCCTGTTCAACTGAATGATCTGTGTCCAGCTAGCACTGATTTTTCTGTTGCTGGGCTAGATGCATGTGAATGGATAGCACCACTGAAAGTTAGCAGCTCCTCTTTAAGAGGAGATGTATTTGGCCAGAGCAGTGCTGAGAGCCTTAATTAATTGAGGAAAACCTGCCATGTGAAAGGGTGAGGAATGACAAAACAGAAAAGAGAGTGAATACCAAAGTTTGCATTTGAAGTCTTGGTGGAGGAGAAAGAAAGGAAAAAAGATGTCCCATATCCATCGTAGGAAAAGATACCCTGCATGCATACAGTCAAAATGCTGCTGAAGAGGCAGTCATGGTCGTCACACTCTGAGGAGCTGGATGCGGTGCTGCAAGAAGATCAATGACCTTGTTCGAGTGGTCAAGGTCAGTAACATCTTCAAATGGCATATCCTGTTACCTGCATCAACCTCGCCCATTTTTTCAAATGCTCTCAGTAAACACACAGGGCGCGATTCTCCGCAAATGCGGAGAGTCGTAAAGGCTGCCGTGAAACTGGCCGTGTTTCACGACAGCCTCCGCGCCCCCTCCCGGGACCTGATTCTCCCCCCCCGGTCGGGGCTAGCAGCGCGGCCCCGTGAAGAATGGCATCGCGGGCTTAGCGACCGTCGCTAAGCCCGCGCGCCAAGCGTCACGGCGGCTGACGCGCACGATGACGTCAGCCGCGCATGCGCTGGTTGGACGGCTCCAACCCGCGCATGCGCGGATGACGTCATTGCGGACTGATCCTGCGGGGCGGCGGAGGAACAAAGAGTGCGCGGGTGCGGCCGTGCCAATCGGTGCCATGGTTGTCCGGGACGGCACTTTGCTGCCATTTTCACGAACGGTGAGAGCAGGTGTGTTTGCATTCGTGAAAACGGCTGTAAAGGCCTGGGAACTCGGCCCATCGGCCAGGGGAGAATCGCTGTTCGCCGTAAAAAACGGCGAGCAGCGATTCGTGTCGTGGGGTGGCCGTGGGGGGGGGGAGAGAATAGCGGGAGGTTGGTAAAAATGTCGGGAAGGCCCTCCCGCTATTCTCCGACCCATCGTGGGCAGCGGAGAATCGCGCCCACAGTCCTTGTAACCCAACAGGTGAACTCTGAAACCAAGTGGTACATGCAACCCAATTGAAGTTCTGTGGATTTCTCCTCAGATTTCCTTCAGTTGATTGTCACACAAAGGTTTCCAAACTCCACTCTGAAAAGACAAACGTTCGAATCTTCTGACAAAACAATGCTTTCCCTCAGCTGTTTTCAACAAGATCCACTTCCAGAATTTCAAACTTTCCTTTCAGTATTCCTTTGTTGTGAATAGCCTCAGGCTTTCATGTTTTTCACACAATCTCTCAGGGATTGAGCCACAAAGTGCCAAAAAATTGTTTCACCTATGGCTTCGCAGGCCACAGGTATCACCAACCTTAAGATTGCTTCAGATATCTGGCTTTTCATCAGCAAACTTCATGAAGTCTGCCCTTTTCATCAGCCTTTAACTTTCATTAACAATATAATGTTCCATTCTTGTGCCTCTAACTCAGTTTCCTTGAATTTCTCTTTTCATTCCTGGTTTCCAAAGCTAACAGTCCTTTAATTTCTGATACTTCCATTCTTTCCCATTACTCCATTGTTTTGCTTCTTACAGCGCTTAGAAAGCTGTCTCTCTCTACGTGCTGAGCACCTTTCTGCGAATGATTCACTAGTTGCTAAGTAACAACTCATTCTTTCTCCAGGCTTTTGTCTACTCTTCATGCCATAAACTCTCTAAGCACAATGGAAATACATTTTAAAATCAAAACAGAACTTCCCATACATGCAAACACCTTTGTTCATCATGAATTTTACAACTTCTTACACAGAAACACTAAATTAATTTAATTTCATTCTATACTTTATTTCTAATTTCTAAGAATACACACACAAATCACATAAAACTACCTCTGCTTCCTGACACTATTGCGTCGAGCAGAAGGAGAACATCAAGTTCATGTGAAATGTTGCATAGATAGAGACCAGTGCTACATGCAACATCAGAGGTTTACAGACCTGTGAGAAGTTGGTCAAGATGGTGACCCGAAAATGAAGCTGATATAGGTAAAGTTAAAGCTATTTGATGGAACAATTCTCATGTCAAGAGGACAAAGTTGAAAACCCAAAGCAATATGAAGGAAGAAGATCTGCAGTTCTAGATAATGGACACTGAGCAAAATCCCGACATCTCAGCTGAAATGAATCAAAAGCTTGGACTGGTAACCTCCATTTCGCAGAAGAAGTTTGTAGTCTTTCACAAGCCACCAAACCATTGCCTGCTGAACAGATCCTGACAAATGGCAGATATTTGCACATGTCTTGGATGTCTTCCTGCTGAATATTATTTTCATCATAGAATTTACAGTGCAGAAGGAGGCCATTTGGCCCATCGAGTCTGCACCGGCTCTTGGAAAGAGCACCCTACCCAAGGTCAACACCTCCACCCTATCCCCATAACCCAGTAACCCCACTCAACACTAACAGCAATTTTGGACACTAAGGGCAATTTATCATGGCCAATCCACCTAACCTGCACATCTTTGGACTGTGGGAGGAAACCGGAGCACCCGGAGGAAACCCACGCACACACGGGGAGGATGTGCAGACTCCGCACAGACAGTGACCCAAGCCGGAATCGAACCTGGGACCCTGGAGCTGTGAAGCAATTATGCTATCCACAATGCTACCATGCTGCATTGAGGTGGAAGAGCGTGTGAGACCAACTCAGCACCATCTGAGGAGAGTTCCATCTGTCATGAAGTCTAGCTTAGAGCTTGACAAGATGGAAGTAATCAAGAAAGTGATACCTGCAGACGGGATTAGCAGCATTATAGCAGTGAAAAACATGGAAAGCTGAGAGTGGGCAGAGATCCAAAGGACCTCAATAAAGCTTTGAATAAATCTCATCACTCCATGCAAACCATTGAAGAAATTTTGCTGCAGCTTGTCAAGGCAAATATCTTTACCACTCGAGTTCCAAAGGATGGATAGTGGCAAGTAAAGTTAGTTGAAAGCAGCAACTTTCTGATCACTTTCTGGATGCTATATGGGCAGTACAGATGATTGCTCATGCTCATGATTGCTCATGATTCCCGTAACAGCCTCCCCGAACAGGCGCGGAATGTGGCGACTAGGGGCTTTTCACAGTAACTTCATTTGAAGCCTACTCGTGACAATAAGCGATTTTCATTTTTTAATTTCAGTTTAGCATGTCTTACTGCTCTGGAAGAGTCTCAATGCAGACAACATGCGATGGTTAATGATCTTCCAGGAGTGGAAGTGATCCTGGATGATCTGCTAGCCTGTGGATGTGGTGATATGATGGAAGAAGCCATTTTTACTGACCATGTGAAACAGACCAAAAATAAGAAATGTTACATTGAACTTCAGTTACAGCCTGGAAGGAGACAAGGTAAAAGTTCATCACCATAGTTACCTTCATAACCATTGGCAATGTGGTCCTTCGCTGCTCAGGGCTGCAGTTAAGACTGCGCCAAGTAACATATATCAGTGAGAGTGAGGATGATACCATGGCTTACATATTTCAATTACGAGGACAGGCTGCTAAAATTGCCTTATAATCTCTGAGTATAAGGTATTCAACGGTGATAGAATAACAATTTTTAAATTATATGGAGATTCAGAAGAGTACATACACCCAAACTAGGCTGAAATTTATCAAAAGGTAAGTAGTCCTGCCGAAAGTGAGAGCTGGGCCCTTGCATATTGACAGCAGTCCCTGGTTGATGATGGTCAGGAGCACCATGAGCCTTCCAGAGCTGCCGGCCAAATCAGAGGGCCAGCAGTTTTGGTGGCCTTGTCAGTGGCACCATGGAGGTGGCCACTGCTGTGGCTACAGGGGGAAGAAGAAGAAGGAGCCTCCATGCTGAGGTGCCTACAACAGCCAGGTTAAAAGTTTTATCTAATATGCAGGGGCCACTTAATTGTTATAATTTTCCACCCACCTCTGGATGGTGGTTGCCAGTGCCATTGAGGCCTATGCTGTTGAGAATATCCTATAGCAGAGGGAAAACATTGGACTCCCCTGTGATGCCTTACACCATCATGTTACAAGGCCTGTCACCTCGCATTCTGTCACCATAAGGCTGGTACAGTCAAGCCCATTATCTATTCGGATGAGGCAATCCAGAACAAGAGGACATAATTGTAAAAAGAAATGCTATTAGGAATTTAATCATGAAATAGTTTTACACACAAAGGGGAGTGGAAATATGGAACTCTCTGATCAAATGCTTGTATACACTGAAAATTTAAAAACTGAGAACAACAGCTTTTAGTTGGGTGACGTTTGAAGCATATTGAGTGACGGTAGATAATTAGAGGTATATAAATGAAGTTAAGGTATCGATTGGCCATGAGCCAAGTTAATAGTGGAACAGACATAACAGGCTGAATTACCTCCTCCTGTTCCTATTGCATTGCTCAGAAGACCTCTTCACAATTCAAAGATCTCCGTGCATAAAGTAGAATGCATCGGTGAGAGGAATGGAGCTGTGAGATGCCAAGATAGTGTGAAGGTGCTTATTCATAGAATCGCTACTGTGCATAAGGAGGCCATTCTGCCCATCAGGTCTACCAGGTCTACACTGGCCCTCAAAATGAGCACCCTACCAAGGCCCATTTCCCCCCACCCCCCGTTGGAGGAAATCGTAGCCCCTGAAGGAGACCCACAAATCGAACCCAGGTCCCTGGTGCTGCAGGCAGCAGCACTGACCACTGTAACGCCATCCCCCATGGAAAAGAAGAGTTCGTTGGAAAAAATCCTCTACCATTGTCACCACATTTAATGAGCAACTCAATAATACAAAGAAATACGTGGGAAAGGAAACAGTAACAATAGAAAAAAGTAACTTGTGACCAGATTTTGGAAAATAAATTAGAGATGTGCATTAAGGATAATGACCAATCTAAACTTCAATCATGGAGCTACAAAAGATTGCAGCAGTTGCGACTGAGGTTATTAAGAATGAAAGAAGGAAGCTGATTGTAAAAGAAAATATCTGCTGAGTAGATGAACAGTTTATTTCACACAGCTTTTAAATCCGAAAATTGGATATGCAGGTTTGACATCTGGGTTCATCACAAATGCTTAAATAAAATAGAATACCCCCCTGAACTGAACCAGAGAATTGAGTTTATGTCGTTTGATTGAAGGAGGAGACCATTAGGTCAAGTCTATCCATTGAACTGCTTTTACTCAATTCCCTTGCACAATACATGAGGAAGTTCTTAACTGCTATTCAATCACTGTTACATTTTTTTTTAAATTTGTACCTTGGGGCCATAAATGGTTTTGAGAGACAGGATAGACATCTTTGAAGAGAATTACTAAGCTAGGAGTGGTGGAAATCCATTGCCATTAATAAGGCACTGATAAAGCTGATGTGGAAACATCGTGATGGATTGAGATTGCCTTTTGAGAGTATTCCGAATGAGCTAGATTTTAAAAGCTGCAGCATTCAGTTATTAAAATGTTTTATTTCAAACACTATTACTGCTCCTGAACAAAATAACTGTTACAGAAATAGTTGATGTTAAGGGCTCATTAAAAGAATCATTCGTGTAGAAACTAATAAAAAATTGAGATGCTAAAATGACTTCCTGGACTGTTGGAGGGATAATTGTTAACTAATCCAACAATAGAAATATTTTGGACTATTAGACTAACAGGACTATTAATATTTTCCTGTGTTCTTCTTTCGCAACAAAATTTAACTGACCTAGCCACAGTACCAACTGAGCGATGCTAAACACCCTTGGCTTGTAGAGTTCATCTATTTTATCCATGTTTTCCAGTAGTTTACTGATAATATGACAAAAGAAAGGAACCAGCAATAATGTACAACTTCAACCAACTTTGCATATGCTTTGATTTTATTTTTAATGACTAATGTAAAGGATAAAAGAAGGCAATGATTAAGTCTTGAATTTCCTATGATATTGAAAACTGACTAAGTTTTGTTGTAACTATTTATGGCATTAGAGTAAGCATTTAGTTTAACTTCATGTCTCATTGCCAGATATCTATTTGTACTTCCTCATAATGCCGAACATGTCATGCTGTTATATGTCATATTGGAATGTAAGAGAATATATGTGGGGGTGTGAGAGTGACAATAACCCAAGGATAGTGTCCATCATAGAACTTTACCAATACCCTCACAAACGTTCATGGAGTTGAAGACTCATACGTTGTGCATCAGTCCTCTCTTCTATCTTTCTTTCCAATTAGACCATCAAGTTACAAGCTGGTTACTGGGTGATACAAATTACCTATCTCTTTTGGAGATGGTTCAGGTCTCCTGTTGGATACAAAGCTGACACAGAAGCCAATAATCTGGTGGAACAAACAATCAGCATGCTGCTTCCATTGTCTGGACAGTTAGAGGGTGGTTTGCAGCACAACCTGAACAAATATTTTTTCTTTGTTTTTATAAATTTAGAGTAGCCAATTATTTTTCTTTTCCAATTAAGGGACAATTTAGTGTGGCTAATCCACCGAACCAACACATCTTTGGGTTGTGGGGGTGAAACCTACGCAGACATGGGGAGAATATGCAAACAGATATCAATGGTTAACTGCGGCATGCTGCACAACTTTGCAATCAGTATCGAGGCACTCAGATATGTAATAGCATGAGGACTAGAGTGTTTGATGCAACTTAATTTACTGATGTCCATTAGGTCTAATTAGCATGATTGATTCACATTCACATACTTTGCAAATTAGATCTGCTCAGTTCCCAAAGCCCATGCACACTCGATCACAGCATACAATCTGAACTGCCCTGTTGTATATGGTATACTTTTCAGTCAGAAAAAAAACATTTTCAGTGGAGCAAAAGATCTTGCTTTCCTCCATTCAGAGAACATCCAAGAAAAATGCTCACTGGAAACCATGCTTCAGAAAGTGCTCCCAGGAGTAAACTGGCTTAATATATATTAATGCATTGAGCTTTAAGCTTTTGTTTGTTTGTTAATGGGGTGTCAAATAGTAATTATTGGGAATTGTGCAATTTTTCTCAATCTTGCCTTTAAACCTAAATGGCATTAATGATGTCTGTATCATAGATAATATTAAAGTCTTAGACAAATCTATCAGAGGTCTAACAGTGAGAATAACGCAATAAATTATTGTGCAGGGGCAGCACGGTGGAGCAGTGGTTAACACTGGTGTCAGTCTCTCACTCTCTCCAATTCCTTACAAATATTACACGCGATGGATGATATCTTGGACCTGGCGGAGGCTGCCCTCGTAGTGCTGCTGGCAGGCCAAGTGGCCAGACGCCCGAGAAGGCGACAGCAGCAGCGTCAACAGAGACTCGAGGTGGTGGCCCATGTGTAGTTGGGCTCACCCATTACACCCGAGACTTGTTAATCCTCTGTTGCGTTATTTCGCACTGCGGGTTAGCCTGCACCCTCCTTCCTCCAATTGCACTCTGTCCATCCCAGGCCCAAGATCTCTGCGCTTCCTACTACTAGACCTGCTCCCCACCACTTCCCAGGTTCCCTGCTAACAGATCTTGGGCATCCCCCCCCCCCCCCAAGATATACAACATGCAGGTGATGGATGTACGCTTACACTCAGCAGTCAGGCAGGAGTCAGACTATTGCATAGATTGAGAAGCACCAGAGCTCGGCTCACAGCATGTTATCATCAATCTGTATTTTGTCCGGTTGACAGTGCTGACACAGTCCCATCACCCTGGAGTGATGTAACACAGACCCTGGGAGGGTGGAACAGGACGATGGGGGGTGGGGGAGTGTGGGTAAAACAGTTGTGGGAGATAGTAGGTGAAATGAGGAGACTGGGTATGATGAAGGGCAAAGCCACATTCAATGAGAAGAGGGCAAGGATGAGTGCTGCCATCTGCCCTGCACCCTCCATCTGATCCCGCAGGTCCTCCCTGAGCATGTCCTTCAATCCTTCCTAGTCTGGCTTCTCATCCTCGGTGGCTGTAGGTTCCTCCTCCTCCTCCACCTCCAGCACATCGCCCCGCTGTTGTGTCAGGTTGTGGAGGTAACAAAAGACCTCCACAAAGCTGGTGACCCTCTGGGGGTGTACTGCAGTGTGCCGGAAGCGTGTATCCTCCCCCTCAATGTGGTGCCATCTCCTTGGTGATGCGGAGTCTTCTCCCGCACATGCTGTCCAACATCAGTTGAAAAGACCAGCCATGCTTGCACACCTTGGGCCGTCATCGGCATCCCCCTCTGGGCCCCTCCCTGGCATGATGGGTAGCCGGGTCCTTGGGGTGTGGGGCGGGACTAGCACAGGGGCTGCCGCCTTAAACCTCTGTTTACACTGATGGCGCCACCTTCTCCGGCGTCTGGCCTGCAAGCAGCACCATGAGGGTAGCTTCCGAAAGATCCACAATGCCATCCATACTATGATATCTGTAAGGATTTGGAGAGGGTGAGAGACTGACAATTAGCTATGGCTTCCAACTTGGTCATAGTAGATACCCCAGACCTCATAGACTCTCACATCCACTGCTGTCCCTCATGGTGCATTCCAACACTCCATGCTCATGCACCCCGGGTTGCAGCTATGGCCCCTGGGCACGGGCCCCCAGAATACGTACCCCAGAAACCTGCTGGAAAGTTACCTGGGTCAAACGCTTGTTCACTCCCCAGTCCACACACACACCCTTTTGTCATGGGGATGTCCCTAGTTCCATGGCCCAGTTCTTGGGTGTGATAATGTTGGCTGCTGCTTCTTTGTTGTTGGTGTCTCCGGAGTTATCCGGGGTCAGGAGGGTGGGGGTGTGGGGTGAGGTTAGATCACGCCTAGGGGTTGAAGTGTCCAATCCCGTTCTGAGGCCAGCTAAGAGCCACTGAAATGGTTCTATCTGTTGCTGCTAGCATACTGCCAGTGGTAGTGGATCATCTGTTGAATGGAAAGACCCACAGGAAGGCTGCTTATTTTTACTGAGGAGTTTTTCCAAAGAAGCAGCACCCAACATTATCCCAGTTAAAAACAAACAGCCTTCCTGCGGGTTCAGGGGAATGGAATGGATCCTACTGATTGAGTATCCTGTGGCCCACAAAGGTTGCCATCATCAACAAACATCCCTTCAGTGTCCCCCTGCCTTACTTGTTTCTGCTACCCTAACCTCACTCACCTGGGTTCTAGGGCCACATTTTTGCTGCTGCTTCAGGTCGGATGCCGTCTCTCCAATTGGCTGGCAGCTCTTGATGGTGAGGTCTCCACATTTAATAGGACGTGAGTCCCCATTTCAGGCACTCAATTGCCTGATGACCTCAGAAATAGGTTGGGTCTCCCAGAAATGACTGAGGTGGGGCTGCCCTGTCTTTCCATCCTGCCACTGAGGGCCACTCAGCATTAAATCAAGCCCGCTATCTGAGAAGGTTTCATTTCACCAAATTAATCATTAGTTGCATTATACCATCGGAGGACTCAGACCTACTGTTAGTGAAGAATGGCATCATTGCATTGCACTATCAAAAGTAAAGATACTAATTTATTTTAGCTATTAGGATTTTCCAAGCAATAGTAGGTAACTTTGAAAAGCGTTTTCATTTTGACACTTCTCCTAACTTTTGAATTTGTTTGTGGAATGTGGGTATTGCTGGCAAGGTCAACATTTGGTGTCCATCCCCAATTGCCCTTGAACTGAGTGGCTTGCCTGGCCATTTCAGTGGGCGGTTAAAGTTCAATTATGTTTCTGTGGCTCCTGAGTTACATGCGGGCCTGACCAAGTAAGGATTGTAGCTTTCCTTCCCGAAGGTCATTAGTGAACCAGACACGTTTAAATGACAACCAATAATAGTTTCATGGCTATCATACTCAGTGTAGCTTTATTTTCCAGATCCTGCAGTGCCCCCACCCCCGGGCCTCTAGATGACCAGTTCCGTAATTTACTACTGTGCATTGTCTCTCCCCTAAACTTGATAATGAGCAGAACCTGTTTAAATATGTTTAGTTAGATATTTGCTGAGTAGCATGACATTTGGTCTTCAATTTTTAAGAGATAAACAAAGCACTGAAGGTCGGATATTTTTAGATGAATATCCATTTTCTGCTTAATGTCAAGGCTCATGATGTGAAGATATTCATTTTTGAGGCAGTTTATGGTAATCTGGGACGATGCCGTGTCTACTTTAACTATTATCCAGCACTCCCACGAAACTAAGTAATTTACTGAGTAAATTATTAGACAGTGCCCAATGAAAAATCAGTTCTAATTACACCATTAGATATCAATCCCAATTTTATGCCAATTATGTGACATCACAGCTTAACACAAATGTTGATGGGATGAAACTCATCTTGGGTGTTGGGGTAAAATGGATGGTAATGTTTCAGCAGTCTGATTTACACTGTACCTGATATTCAAATGTCATGCAAGGTGTAAATGTTTTGTTGATTTGCTTATGTCCAAGATACATTTCATACTGATATATTCCAAAATTAATTTCCATCTTTTCCTCCTATTTAAGTGCACGTGCGGCACATATCTCCATATTGATATCTCTAACTTCTATTCATGGATAGATTGAAATATTCATGGCACACCAATAAATGATATTACTGTGTCATCCATTGGCCACCATATGTAAATTCATGATATTGTCTACTGCTTGTGCTGAAAAGTTTCCCTTTCTGACTGTGACCAAAATCTGCTTCAGAATTGAAATATTTACTGAAACTAGTGTCACACTGATACATTATAGACTTATGAAGTGTACACCTAAAATGGCTACTTTTCTTTAAAGTAATATGGGCGCAATTCTCCCAAAACAGGAGAAATCGTAAGGCTGGCGTCAAACCAGGGCGGGTTTGACGTCAGACCCCCCTTCCCGACCGGGAACCGATTCTGGTCCCCAGTCGGGGCTAGCAGCCCGACGCCGTAAGCTCCGGCATCACGGGCTTAACGAATTTCGTTAAGCCCGCTTGCCGGAGTTAGCGCCGGCCGACGCGTCATATGACGTCAGCCGCGCATGCGCGGATTGGAAGACTCCAACCCGCGCATGCGCGGATGACGTCATCGCGCATTTGCGCGAAACCCGCGCATGCGCGGGCCGGGTTGCCCCTCAGCCGCCCCGCAAATGGATACTGTGGGGCGGCGGAAGGAGAAATAGTGCGCGGGCATCGGGCCCGCTGCCCGCGATCGGTGGGCACCGATCGCGGGCCCATGGCACCCTTGGCACGCCCGTGGTACTGCCGTGCCAATCGGTGCCATGGTTATAAAATGCGAGTGTTTACGGCCGTTTTTACGAACGGCCAGACCAGGTGTGTTTGCCGTTCGTAAAAACAGCCGTAAAGGGCTGGGAACTCGGCCCATCTATCAGCTGTGAATCGCTGCCGGCCGTAAAAAAACGGCGGCAGCGATTCGTGTCAGGAGTTGGGCGTGGGGGGGGGGGGGAGAATAGCGGGAGGGCGTCGGAACAGCGTGGCCGTAAAATTTTACGAGCCACGCTATTCTCCGCACCGTCGGGAGTGCGGAGAATCTCGCCCTATGGACTTGAGAGATCAGATGATCTTTTCCTTCCTGCTAATACACATGGAACTACAAGGCCCCTGAAGATAGGTTCAATGTCCAGATAAGGCTTGAAGAAGTCATTAAAATGCAAACAACATTTCTGAATACATCTTTCAGAAGTCAAGATCCTTCCTGTGGTTTATGGCTGCACTCCTCCAACTTATGTTTTAAAAACTGGTCTCATAATACTGCTTGCAGACTTTTTGGGTGCAATGATCCCGAAAAATTTCTGCAAGTCCAATTCTTGCTGGTGGGTCAGTACGATCCAGATTGCGTTCTACCCACTCTTAGAAGTTTTTTGGAGCTTGGGGAGATTCCGCCGGGAAAGAGATATGTGGCATCGAAAGACACCAGACAGCCCGACAGACTGCTGACCCCCCCCTACTCACCAACAAAGACCTCCCCCATTTGCTGACATCAGTCCCCCACTCCCAATCGCCACTACCAGCGCTCACCCCGCACAAATGAGCAAAACCCTGCTATGGGGTCACCAATGTCAGCCCCCCCCCCCTTTCAGCCTTTCCTCCTTCTTGCCCTCCCTTCAGGCTCCCTTCAGGGCCTCCCCCTTCAGTCTCCCCCCTCCCCTTTTCAGGCTCCCCATTTTTAGGCCCCTCTCATACCCCACACCTTGAAGTGCCAACCTGGCAGTGCTAGTTGGCATTGCCAGGGTGCTGGGGAAGTGCCAGGGCACTGCCCAGCCATGCTCCTGACCACCCGGGGGCTCAAATGACCTGCAGGCCCCACTGCAAGGTCATCACGTCTGGTCTCTGCTTGTTGAAGCCAATAGAGATTCAATTTCCGGGAGCTGGGTAAATCCAGCTTAAAACAGAAAATGCATGTTTAAATTAAAATTTTAATATGCTAACTTGATGCATGCCCCCAGCGAGGGCATGATCCAGATCGTTCCGGGCACCATGGGTTGGGACATCGCGTTTGGCTTGGCACACCGCAAGAAGCTTGTTTTTGTGCTCTCCCGCTGTTCATTGGGAATAGTGGGATTGGCACCTGGTGTAAAACAGCCGGAAAATCTCGCTCTGCAGATTTTTGGAGCAGACAAAGAAGAAACATCCAGACCAGCAAAGGCTGATGACCCTGCCTGAGAAAGACTAGTAGGCAGAGACCAATGTTGGTCTTGACCTCTCTACCTGAGGAAGAAGACCGGGGGCTGGATTCTCTGATTTTGAGACGAAGTGCTGACGCCGATGTGGAAACAGTGGTGTTTTACAACAGCAAAAATGGCGCAACAGGTGCCCCGGTTCAGCAACTCTAAATGGGTTAGCACCACCGCCACGTGGTACACAACTGGTTCCAAGCAAAATGGCGCTGGATTCACTGTGTCCGTGATTGGTGAGCATGAGGCCCACACACCGCAGCCGCCTTAAATGATCCATTCCTCCACACATACAGTCGCAGCCAACAAGATGGCTGGAAGGAGAGCAGAGCCATGGTTCAGGATCGCTGAGCTGGAGACACTCCTGGATGCCGTGGAGGAGAGGCGAATGACCCTGTACCCCGGCCCGGGAGGAAGGCCAACAGGCGCCACCATTTGCCATGTCTGGGCGCAGGTGGCGGATGCGGTCAGCACCGTGGGCAGCGTCGCCCGGACTGGCATGCAGTGCCAGACGAAACTGCATGACCCCTTCAGGGCAGCCAGGGTGAGTAGGCGGTGCTGTGCCCCTGCCACAAGCCCCACCCCACACACCCGTAACCCGGCCTCCTCCCCCCCGCCAGGGGGAACGGCCTCTCCCCCACCCTGTCCCAGATGCCCGCGCCTATGCCAGTCACAATGGCTGGTTGCCCTGACTGCTGATACCACCATCTACCCAACCGACCCGTCTAACAGTGTTGCTGGTTGAGGCACCTTTGTACATTTGCAAGCTGCAGCCCGTCCGTGTCCATGTGGTGCCCACTGTCTTTACGAGTGGTCATTTCAGAAGTCCACAGATCCCCCATTTTGATCCTTTAGACGAAGCATAGTGGATCACACATCGGATCAATACCTGCCCTGCAGCCCCAGTCACCTGTCCGTCAGGTAAGACCCCAATTCTACATGCACAACTTCCTCATACATAGTACACAATAACAAAGACTAGTATAAATGTACATTCCATAATGGACCTAATACGATCAGAGAAATGGAAGTGTCCGTACTGTAAGGTACAAAAAGCAGTCAAATGCAGAGGTGGGTCAATATCGAAAATCGAATACAGAAGTGGAGGAAACTACAGAACATTTAGACGGCAGTGCAGATCAATGTAAACAGGCTTTCCTTAAGAAATTACAGTTCTACAATGGTCATATACAAGCCAACCTGGATACTCAGTGCAAAACAAGTATGAGTCCCCGGAGATCATTGGCTTGCCTGGATTAAAGGAGCTCGTACAGTAAACGTGAGTCCCATGTCCTGGCGCTTCAAGATCTCTGCTGCCCACCTACGGAATTGGACCGTGAGAATGATGAGGTCAATCAAGGTAAACAGGAGCAGCATGAGAGCCAGGTGGGGGCAGAGTCGAACAATGGTGTGTCTCCGAAGGTCAGAGCCCCAATCCCAGGAATCATCCCACCAAGTTCTGGCCTTGCCTTCTGCATCTGTCGGGTGACAGTCTGAGGTTGCTGTCTCCGGACATCCTGGGGGACCAAGCATAGTTTCTGTTATTATCGAATGCCTAATGTCTGCATTATCATGTTGCCACCATACATGACCTCCCCCTTTTCACATTTCATTGCAACATGTATGAACCCAGTACAGCCTTCTCTTGGCTGAGGCTTGGCGTGTCGGAACCTGTATTTGCCCACCCCTTTCTTAACACAACTATATGCTTGTTGAAGTCTGGCTTAACCAGCCGAACTTCAGGGTGGCCAGCTGTATACGGTTTCGTCCCAGGAGCACAGAGGTAGGCCTGAGGAAGGGGGGAGGCCGAATTTTAGGGCAGCCCGATTCCTCCACAGCAGCAATCACCATGGGGTTGCTAAGAGTAAATAGCATGTGGAATCTGTCATAAGCGACCTCTGTAGAAGAGTGAAGCATGAGTTGTGACCTGAGTCACTGAATACATTTTTCATCCCACAACCAAACGGTGGGGTGTGGGGCAATGGTTTTGGTCTGAGACCTGCCCAAGTGTTTGGTACTGTAAGTAGCCATTCAGATAGTGGATGTCGGAGGGAAGGAGGGGTTAGTAGTGAGAGAGGTGCGTATAGTCCGCGGGAGGCGAAGAATGTGTGGGATCTCGGGTAGGGCGGGGGAAATGCCGTTCCTCCACTCCCTGAGGTTTTTGAATGGTTCCATGGATCCCAGGTAGGGCAGGGGAAATGCTGTTACTCCACTACCCGAGTGTATTGAAGAACAGGTTGAGAGTATATTCCTAGGAAGGGGCTACTTCCCAGGTCTGGATAGACCAGTGGGTTATAACCGCCAAGAACGCAATGGCAATATGTTGGGTGTCCAAGGACTGATGACAGGACGAGTGTGTGTTGTTGGTGAGGGACCACCCCCTATTCTGTGGAAGGTGCTTTGACCCCCATGTACAGCAACAGTAAAGATCGGACTCGGATCGGGGGTGAGGAGGGAGAAGATGGTCAGGGAGTGAATATGGCAATTGCTCTGAGTAGTGGGCTTTAATTGTGGAGCTGTGTGGCAGGCACACAATGTAGTATGGGTTAGTGGTCTGTTATCCGTGGGGGGGGAAAGACGGCTCAGCCTGAGTGCTGATGATGAAAGTGCTCTCAGAGTTTGATCAGTGAGAGGCGAGGGACAGTTCTAATTGCAAATAGCATGCAGCAAGGAGAAGAAGGGATGGAGAGACAAAGGTGAAACAACGCACAAACAGAAGAGGTGCGTGCGTGGAGCACAGATAACGGGGCAGGTTCCATCAGAAATGGTGTACCATGCTTATTGGGAGGCGTCTGATTGTTATCATCTGGACACCTCAGAATGTTTGTGCTCCACACACTTCAGAACACTGCTCTCTGCAGTTGTTCTTGTAATACCCCCGTGGGAGGTTCATCCTTGGAATCATCTATCTCCCCTGGTTGCCAGACCTGCGTCTGTCGGTTGCTTGCATTCATTAGGTTCAGGGTTACCGTGTCCTGGTCCTCGAATCATTCGGCTAATCTGACCAATCGTCTGGCGTGGTCCCATGTCCAACAAGGAGACTGGGGAGTGTGAGTGGTTGTGGCCGGTTGCGTTGTGGGTGGGAACTGCTTTGTGAAGGAGTCAATGATAACCAGTACATCCTTAAATCAATTTCTGCATGGAGGGGGTGGGCCGATGTAATCCACATGGGGATTCGTCCAGGGATCCGCCACAGGACAGGCATGTCCTATAAGTTCTCTCCTGGCATCACTGTCAGGAATATTCTGGTCGCAAATGAGGCACTCTTCAATGTAGTGAGTGACATCCTCCTTTAGTTCCGGGCACCAACATAATGGTTGTCCGTAGTGGTATCCATACCCAGGTGTCCGTGTCCGTCATGGGATAGGTATCTGAGCTGGTTTCAGTCCTGGGTAAAGACTGCATCATTCCCGCCCTTCAAACAAATCCATCCTGTATGGTTAGCCCGTCCTTCCATGTTTTTTATGAATATTTTTATTCTCCATTTTCACATTTTCCTTCAAAATTTACACCCCCCCCCCCCCCCCCCCCAACAAGCAGTAAACGGTAACAAATACAAAGTCAATACCCTTAACATCAACAACGATCCCATCCTCCCACCACCCCAACCAACGGCCCGCCTGTATATGCATCAAATAAAACAAACCTTCCCATGGTGGAAAAGAAAACAAAGGAGAAAAAAAAGGAGTCCGGAATCGCCCATGGTCACCATTAACCTATAGAGTCCCCCCTTCCCCCCCCAACACTCAATGCCATCCAGCCTCTGAAAGAGTACCGTAAATGACACCCAAGAGTTGTAAACCACCCCCCCCCCCCCAACTCCTCCCCTCCACTTCCTCTTGCAAAACTCCTCCCCCCAACCTCGGTTCCTTCCCCCCAACTTTCCACCCCGGCTAGACTCATCAGACCCTGTTCTGCCAGGTTCCGATGGCCGCAGCCCCTCCCCCCACCTTACCCCCGTGTGCACTGGCCGGCTTAAACCAGCCAGCATGGAGGCCCCCGCCCGGGTCTCTTTCCCCCTTGCCCGGCCCCAGGAAACCCCAGAAGTCCCCTTTAGCACACAAGCCCCGCATACACACCCACACCCCAAAGGACCCTCATTACGACTGAAAGTCCCATTTCTTCCCTTGTCCAAATATACACAAAGTTGGCTCCTGTAGTCCACACACCAGCACGCAGTGAAACAAAAAAGAAAAATTACAGTCATGAGGCTACATCGGTACATGACCATTTCTGAATTCTGCCACAGTCCTTCTGCCTTTGCAAACTCCTCCGCTGCTTGCATATGGATGATAAGGGCATAGTGTAGGTTAGATGGCCTTTAGATTTTTTCCATGTCGGTACAACATCGAGGGCCGAAGGGCCTGTACTGCGCTGTATCGTTTTATGTTCTATGCTTCCGCCATCCCAAAATAAAAGTCCTTGAACTTGTAGGTCACCCTCAGCTTCGCTGGATATACAATGCCGCACTGCACCTTGCTAACGTACAATGCCCTCTTCACCCCGTTGAAGGCAGCCCATCTCCTCGCCAGCTCCACCGTAAAGTCCTGGCATACGCGTATACCAGCTCCAGCCCACTGCACCACCCGCTTCTGCTTAGCCCAGCACAGGACCTTCTCCTTTACACTGTACCTAAGGAAGTACAGAGTCACTACTCTTGGCAGCTCACTCGCCTTTGGTACAGGCCTCCACGACCGATGAGCCCGATCCAGTTCATATCGGGAGGGATCCTCCCCCTCCCCCAATAGCTTCGCCAACATCGTGGCAAAATACTCAGTCGGCCTCCATCCTTCCACTCCTTCGGGCAGCCCCACAACCCTCAAATTCTGTCACCTGGATCTGTTTTCCAGGTCTTCCATTTTGCCTTGCAGGTCCTTCTTGACCTCTATAACCTTCCGCATCTCCTTCCCCATCGAGGTAAGTTGATCACTGTGCTGCACTGTGCTGTCTCTTCCACTTCCTTCAGCGCCTCGCCTTGCTCCCGCACCTCCGCCACTGCGCTTGCCACTGCCGTCCTCACCGGAATAATCGCCTCCTCCACCAGTACTTTCAAAACCGCCCCCATCTCCTTCCTCATTGCCTCCATGTGTTTTGTGAACTGCCTTTTGAATTCCACGGCCATCATCTTAGTTATTTTTTCAGCCGTGAGCAATGCGGCCTCCCCTGGTGCTCCAGCCTCCATTTTCTTTACCAACCCAGCGGTGACCTTTCCACTCCCGGACGGACTTTCAGCTGCTTTTTTCACGGCCATTTTTTTACTGATCCTCGATATTTCCCTTCCCTGTGCTTTCTCCGAATTTTACTGCCTTCACTGCCACTAGGACCGGGAGTTAACCCCTGACCATGCCATTCCCAAACGGGAGCCCTCCAATGCACGGCTGCCTCCTGCTCGCTGTCACCAGAAGTCCCCTGTCCTCCCATGTTTCGTAGGGGGCTGGGTATCACCATTCAGGATCTGTCCTCGGGAATTATCTGTGCATTGGGACTGAACTAGATCGGCTATGTTAGTCTGGGAGATGTCAATCGCATTCATCGGCTCACCTCCGGGTGGCTGCCAGAGATGTCCATTACGGGCATTCGCCCTGGCTAGGGGGTCGGTCTAGCAGTTGCCAGGTAGGGGCTGCGGGGATTGCTCTTCACCTCAATGATGCCGTAGGTGTGGCCAGTGGCTACTTATAGTTCGGCGTGGTGTGGTCATTTGTCCATCCTCCTACCAAGTATGCCCAGCCGCCCCTGGGCCTATCTCGGTGCCTAATAAAGTCTGGCCACATGTGCCAACCTCCTCCTTTGATGTATCTCCATATTACGCTCTCCCATATGGGACACCTGTCTCCTCCTGTCATCCGCGCCTCTACATCTCTACCTTTTGTCCGAGCTGCCATATTGACGTTAGGGAACAGGGGGTAGAGGGCTGATTAAACAGTGAGTACGGCTTGTGGCTATGTTCCGGCACTAATCCCTCAGAAGCTGCGTGAAAATCTGCCGGGTTGACCCTATCCTCCCTTGTTAGGTACGCATGCAGTTTGCCCACACTTCCAAAATCCAGTGATTTGTCCAATATGGAGTTCACATCTGTGGTTCATGTTTGATCTGTGAATAATCCTCAAGATTAGGGACGTTTATGTTCCCTTCGATGAACTTGGATATTGGCCGTTTTGTGGGTCGATTGCCTACCTAAGTCAGGCTCAGGTGGAATCTCCAAGACTGTCCTGTGGGATATTTCAGAGCAACAATTATAACTCCCAGCCGAATACCACCAGGGTTGCCAGATTTGTTGTACCTTCTGAACCACAGTGTGTCTCCAACCCGTATACAATGGACAAATGACCACACAAGCTGCATGCAATAATATTAGTTAAACACACAAACCAGAATTAATATTAGTCAATCACACACACATACAGGTTGGACTCTAAACTAACACACATGAAAGATCAACTTAACTTCCAAGTGACTGGCATGTGCAGAGCAGATATGGCCTCATCTGGAGTCTGTCGTCTGGCAGTGCTGGATATCTGTTGCTGGTCATCTGTGTCCCCGGCACTGCTCGCTCTGTGGGTGGCGTGGATGGTCCCCTCCGTGGCTGGTACAGGTATCACTGTTGTTGTCATTGGTGGTCGAGTGAGCGAGTGGTGGGCTGTGCAGCACTTTTTATCCCTTGCAGGTTTTGCATGCTTTTGGGTGGTCCCAGGTAGATGTCCAATAGATCGATAAGGCCTATAATCGATATAGATCGATGGCCGTGGAATTCACTCTGATCGATCTCAACCAATTGGTGGTGAACACCTCGATGGCGGGGCGGGTTCCAGTCAGCATGTAGGACTTCCCAAATAAGGAAACCGACGCCACCAAGTTGGCCACATATTGTTAGTTTCTACCTGCAGCCCATTGTCCCGGGATGGCCTGTCAACGGCATTTTCCCTGTTTCAGTTTCTGCAAGGTCCGGGCTGTAGCCCTTGTATATTTGCAAGCTGCAGCCTGTCTCTGTGTTGGCCAATTTCCCATCTATCTGTGTGGGTGGCCATTTTGGATGTCCACAACACTCATCCTCACCCCCTCACTCCCCTCACCCTTACCCCCCTTACCCCCTCAACACCAACTTGTTTTCCATCGGTGTCCCTGGTCCTGGCGCCCGTCACTGCTGCCAAGGACACTGTTGGCTGACAATGCCCTCACTGGGGGCTGCCTTGGGTGTGGTCCTGGGTGGTCCCCCGGTGGGGGGCTGCCGGTTGGGTAGTGTGTTCAGTGACGAAGGGGGCAGGCACTGTGGCGGGGAGGGGGGGAGGTGCCGGTGTGGGCGCACCCTCACAGCCGGTGCCACTGTGTAGATCCAGGGGCAGGGGTGGGTGGGGAGTGGGTGTTCCGCAAGATGGCGGTCGTGCCTGTGCATTGCCCCAGTCCCGTGAGGGACACCCCGGCTGCTTGGCTCACTCCCTCCCCTCCCCTTCCCCAGCCCTGGCAGGGATTTCCCAGCGCAGCCGGTGTCAAGGGCCAGCAGCCTGTAGTCACTCCATGATATTTGCTACTGCCGCTCTCTCACTCAGCAGCCAGATTTGTGAGAGCACATGTGAACCATGCCATCGGGAAATCGGCCAATCGGGAAATCGGCCCATCGGACGCGGTGAATGGCAGAGGCCCCGGAGCATCGGGTGTCAGGCCCGCTAATGATATGCCGACTGTACTTTCAGCCACCCGGAAAATGCCGCATTTGAGCCATTTTCAGGGTCCCGGGGCATCCCAATTTGGCTTCAAACCGGCGTCTAACGCGATTTCGGAGTTGGAAGCTATACTCCAGCCAATCGCGTTTCACGATTCGGCAAACAGAGAATCCAGCCGCAGGACTTTACAAAGCTTTGATATTGCACCTTGTCCGGCATGGAACAATCTGCCCCCACAAACAATAAACAACGGTGAATCTTCCTAAAAGTTCCAGAGGTTTTTCTTCAATTGTTTCAAGACTTCACCCGGGGGGGGTAAGCAAGTGTGATAAAGAACTCTTGAACTCTTAAGACCTAAATGCATGCTACATTTGTAATCACAATCTTTTCTTGAGAATGTATGTAACTGTATGAGTGCGCAAGTGGATGCGGTTGCCCATATATTCAGGTGTTGAATAATAATAAACATGCATCTTTCTTTTTAAACTTTCGAGTATCCTGCCATTTGTCTGTCTAAGTCAGTTACAACACTCAGGAGGTTCAAGCATTTCATTTTAAATCATATGCTGTCTTCAGTCAGTCAAGAGGTGAGAAAAGGGGAGCCAGCCCTATCATCTCTACCCTGTCTATAACACAAATGAATTAAAATGTATGAATAATTCAATCCAATAATATGAATTCCTAACCCCAAGAAAATAATTGTGCTGTATGGAATGTTTCCCAGTGGAATCAGTCATTAAAAGCTCAGAAATGAATGATTGGGGCAAGGATCTACTGTCTCCTACAGCAGAGACAACATCAATCCTGGTACATCAGTATGAACACAATAACAAAGGAATCTGTGAGTTCGGTCATTAAAATAAATGTTATTCTTATTGTGGGGATGACCATGCAAGAAAACTTTGCTAGCCTCAGCATATGCTATTGTTGAAATATCTGCAGCTTCCTGGTGGGTCTAGCAATTAAATTACCACAATGGCTTAAAATATTAATGTTCATGGATTTGATCATAAACCCAAGCACAGCACTGTTTAAGTCTTCTCACCCTGGATATGACTAAACTAATTCTGATGAATAGTGTGGAGGTCAGACTCAGAGGTAGAAGGACACAAACTGCATGCTGACAGGTGGGGTAGATGGGGGAATATGCAGAGCTTGCAAGTTCTTATTTTAGAGTTTGTGGTAGCTTCCATTGTTGACATTCTTCAATTAATTTTATCTATGACATTTCGAAAATGATAATGGATTCATTCATATCGAATCAATCGCAAAATTCTAATCATTTCCCAGTTACAATCATAGTTTCAACCCCTTACATTACCCCATATCCATCAGATGAATGTTCAACAATGGATGAACTTTCATTTTACTGAAATTATTGGCAGATCTAAAAATTGACCTGGTCTAATTGTGTGATGCGGGAGGCTGTTAATCTGTATGAAAAGGAAAGATAATTAGCTTACGCAGGACATAAGAAAGCTAAATTGGCTCAGATATTAAAAAACCCTTATAAATGAATGAATTAGAAACAAAGTGGGACGTCCGATTGTGACAAATATCAACATTTGACTAAACTGGAGTCCAAACTAATGCTATTTGCTCACCAGACTATAGGTGCAATCTATCAAATGAAACGAGGAACAGAGCCT
This sequence comes from Scyliorhinus canicula, assembly GCF_902713615.1. Lineage (NCBI taxonomy): Eukaryota > Metazoa > Chordata > Chondrichthyes > Carcharhiniformes > Scyliorhinidae > Scyliorhinus > Scyliorhinus canicula. The sequence continues at coordinate 71,411,898 of NC_052152.1, forward strand.
GCAGACGATCGGCAATCAACCGAAAGAATCAGAATGTGCCGCAGCGATTTCAAATACAAAAGATAATGAAGAACATAGCATTGAACTTCTAAAGATTAGTGAAGTATTTAAAGATTGCTACTACAATGCGAAGTAAAAAGAGACTGGGCTTAGTCAAGTTCTTTCAGAAGATACTTGACTTTAATTTGATATGCTGAACCAAAGAACTTTGAAAAATCCATGGATTTACCAGGGTGAAAGCAATTAAATTACCAAAGAGTGAAAAGTGCTGTGAGGCAATGATTACACTAATGGGTTTTTAAATGTTCTTGCAAGTGTTAAGTCCATTACTACTCAAACCAGCACATAGATGTAAGAAATGGATAGATTATCATACTCGATGAAGACAGTAAGGATTTCAGGGGATGACAATAAAAAGAAACAACTGCTTAGATACAGAAATTACCAGCGAATCTAATTTTTAAAATAAATTTAAAGTACCCAATTCTTTTAATTTCCAATTAAGGGGCACAGAGGCGAGGACATCTGGTCTCTCCAGCGCAAAGTTTAGTGCTTGTACCATTTGTTTTTTTTGTAGAAATGTGTTGTGAACTGTTTTAATAATCAGAGTATCCACTCCCCCCCCCCCACTCCCCGTACATTGGTACTGAGGGGAGGGTACCCTGTTTCTCCAACACAAAATTAGCGTTTGTATCATTTGGCCTTGTATATATTTTTTTACTGTTTTAATAAAAAGATATGGCCAATACCTGACACATCTTTGGGTTGTGGGGCTGAAACCCACGCAGACACGAGGAGAATGTCAATCTGGTTTTTAAACATGGATTGGGCACAGATGCAGAAACACTTGCATCGAAGCTGAATTTCAACTGACAGAAATAATTCATGTTGAGAACATATTGGTGAAGGGTCTTTTATTTAATTTGTTGTATTTATTGTTGCCTCCCAAATTTCCTATTCCTTGTATTGGCACAACATTTGGATGAGTATCAGCTAATGTCTGAGCCTGATGTGGAGTCGTTGACATACAGGCACACTTTTGGATGAGTCAAAGAACAAAGAACAATATAGCACAGGAACAGGCCCTTCAGCCCTCCAAGCCTGTACCAAGCATGATCCCAACCTTGGCTAAAACACTCAGCACTCCCTTGTGCCGTATCCCTCTATACCCATCCTATCCATGTATTTGTCAAGATGCCTTTTGAACGCTGTTAATGTATCTTCTTCCACAACCTCCCCTGGCAACGTGTTCCAGGCACTCACCGCCCACTGTGTAAAAAACCTGCCTCGTATGCCTCTTCTAAACTTTGCCCCATGGACCTTAAACCTATGCCCTCTGGTGACTGACCCCTGCACCCTGGGAAAGAATGCCTGCCCATCCACTCTATCCATGTCCCTCATAAACTTGTAGACTTCTATCAGGTCACCCCTCAATCTCCGTAATTCTGATGAAAACAGTCAGCGTCTAATGGAAAAAGTCAGAGCATGGCATGGTAGCACAGTGGTTAGCCCTGTTGCTTCACAGCGCCAGGGTCCCGGGTTCGATTCCCGCTTGGGTCACTGTCTGTGCGGAGTCTGCATGTTCTTCCCGTGTCTGTGTGGGTTTCCTCCGAGTGCTCCGGTTTCCTCCCACATGTCCCGAAAGACGTGCTTGTTAGGTCAATTGGACATTCTGAATTCTCCCTCTGTGTACCTGAACAGGCGTCAGAGTGTGGCGACTCGGGGATTTTCCCAGTAACTTCATTGAAGTGTTAATGTAAGCCTACTGTGACAATAATAAAGATTATCATTCAGCCTCTCCGCATAGCTAACGCCCTCCAGACCTGGTAAACCTTCTTTACACCCTCTCCAAAGCCTCCACATCCTCCTGGTAGTGTGGCAACCAGAATTGTGCGCAATATTCCAAGTGCGGCCTTATCAAGGGTCTATACAACTATAGCATGACTTGCCAGTTTTTATACTTGATGCCCCGTCTAATGAAATCATTCTGGAAACTATGGGTGGGATTTTCTCCACCCACTGCCCCCATGTGCGGTTTGTTTTGTGGCAGCAGAGGTGGCCCGTCATTGGACGGCAGCGGGGTCTTCTAGTCCCGCTGCTGTCAATAAGGTTTCCCATTGTTCACGTACTCTGCAACCGGAGGATCTGCTGTGGGAGAGTTGCTGACGGCAGGACATGGATCCTGCTGGCATGAACATGTGGGAAATCCCGCCCTACATGTCGATTAACGTTTTTGTGTTCACAGCAGTGAATGTTGGCCAAAAGTATACAGTTCCAGTGTTAAATCAATGTGTAAAATTGGCTTATCAACAGTAGTGCAATTTTCAAACTGGGACAGCTGAATAAATGTGCAGCAATAGGAAGGGACCCCACTCTCACGTTTGCCATTTGAAGAGGTCATTAACGACTTACAATTCAGTTGCTGGTTCAATTTGTCTGACTCTTGTTTGATTCCAGACATGTCTGGTGCTTTCTATGGTAGGTTAAGATTGTCAAAGTCTGCAGGGAGTGACCGTAAAGCATTTTCTGCTAACTTCAAGGTTTCTGCACAAATCAGTTGTTCCCAGACATGGGTGCGCATAGCCATTCCCAGAATACAACATCACTTGGAGAATGAGCAGAAGCCATGTAAAGCAGGAAGGTTTTCTGGCTTAGGGAAGAGGAGAGGAAGAAATGTTCTTAACAGGAAACCACATCTGCCCAGGGAATTTAAGCAGTAATTTTCCTGCCTCAAGCTCATCAAAAAAACTATGCATAATTGTTTACGTATGTCCTCATGAAATCTGTGCCATTGCAATAAAGTTTATGTGCCTGACTGGAGCTGGAGACACTTACATCTCCATTTGCTGTCCATCTTTGCATGAGTGAAATCACTGATGCTCTTTGTTCATGGAGTACTAACTAGGTTTCACTCTTTCTTTCTAGAGAGAGGCAGGCGGGACAAGCATGAAACATTAGCAAAATTATAGATTTCCCAATGGAACAGGGTACCATTGACTGCACACACCTTGCTTTGTGGGAATTGCATGTTAGATCTGCTTTAAATTGCAACCTCAAGGATTCCACTGCCTCAAAGTTCACCTGGTTGTTTAATAGGATTCAAACCAGTAAGTGAAATCAAAACTAAGACACAGAGCCTCCCCTTGCTGAACAAGAAATTGGTGACTTTGTCCAATTTCAACGCTCCCCGCCCAGACCCATTATTGTGGGCTAAACCCCGACCTCTGGTCCGGAGGTTTATTCTGGATATCAAAAATTAAAGACTACCAAATTGAGGTTTGCATTCAGCATGTTTATTTATCATTCCAAAATCTTACACTCAATATATATGATACTCACGCATCCATGTGGATTTGTCCAAGAGCTGGAACAGAGCAAATGAACAGTTCTCTCCTTCTCCAAGCAGTTGATCAAACTACTTAATCCTGAGCTAGTTTACTATTGGGCCTCAGGGTACAATTTCCTGTAACCTATCTATGTATGCTACTTGGATGATCACGTCTGGATAGGCTGAACCTACCTCTTTGAGGCTCGGTGATTGGCCAGCATACACCTCAACGTCAGTCACAGTCAGTTGACCTTTCACCAGTCTCTATCATCTATTTAGTTATTAGCAACTTCATCAAGTTCTGACCACCTTGTAATCTTGTTCTTCAGCCCTTACATGACAACAAGACATAAACTCACCTCCGTCAACTTCCAGATCTCCAAGCAATTAGCCTATATGGCACGTCAGTTACACGTTTAATGATAAATTTAGAAATTTTTTGGCAACTTGTAGGTTCCATGCATCACTTCCTTTTTGCAATAGCACAGTTATTCCACACTTGGCACATCCCCTTCTTCCTACATCTAGACATTTGCTCACAATAAGCAGCTTTTTATACATACCATTCCCTCTTCACTAATTTACACATAGTGCACAAGTTGATGGGGGTTTGCTAACAGTGTCCCAACTATCCCCTATTTATATCTTCAATTATCCATCACCTGCTTCCCTTAACAATGTAGTTGACATTAATAAGCCTGAACAATGTAATTGTTAAGCCATAGACAATAATGTCTGGCCATGCACAATTAATGTGCCCACTATCTTGGCAGCAGCCAAAATGCCTTCAGTGTGCGACCGTCACTGTGTCAGCTGCATTTGAGCCAGCCAAGATATGGCTACTGCACAACACTGGCACAACTCAGGCAGCATGGTGTTATAGAGATTAGCACTGTAGTCTCATGGTGCTAGGGACCCGGGTTCAATTCTGGCCTTCGGTGATTGTCTGTGTGGAGTTTTCACATTCCCCCGTGTCTGCGTAGGTTTCATCCGGTTAATCCGGTTTCCTCTCACAGTCCAAAGACGTGCAGGTTAGATGGCCTGGCCATGATAAAATTGTCCCTAGTGTCCAAAGATATGCAGGATAGGTGGGGTTATTGCAGTAGGGCAGGAGAGTGGTCCTAGGTAAGGTGCTTTTTCAGAGGGCCAGTGCAGATTTGATGTGCATATTTCTGCACGGTAGGAATTCTACGGTTCAATGGCTATCTGTTGACCGCATATCTCATCATTCAGGTGCACAACCTAGTCTGGCCTACATGTGATTCCGGATTCACAGAAATGCATCCTATGTGCCCTGTAAATGACCCAACAAGCCTCTCATTTATATAAAACTGTTACAAAATTAGATGGACCACACAGTATCAACCTACGTACCGGAATGACAATGGCATACACAGTCCTGTTGACCCTGCAAAGTCTTCCTTTCTAATATTTGGGAGTTTATGCCAAAATTGTTAGTGCTTCCCCACAGAAGCCAGACCAGAGCCCAACAGTGGCTAAGATACTGGACATTTTGTTTTAATTTTTAGACTGTGTGGAAAGATGGATTTGCTCCAGGAGTGACTGCTGGAGAAATAGGGTTGGGTTATTTTTCAAATACATTTTTCAAATAACAAAAGAAAAACAATATTTAAACTTCAAACCTAACAAGAACAGCTTACATGCATCTCATAACCCTAGCACATGATTTTCCATTAAACAGCACACTAAATGAGTATACAGCTCTCAACTCCACTTACACAAACTGGCAAAAATGATATTTGCATTGCAGAACATATTCTGGCAGGTAATGAGGCTCTTTCAGATGCTGTCTGAAAGCCTGTCTCTGTGGCAGTTTTACATGGCCTCTCCCGATCGTTCTCCAAATCCATCTTCCTCCCATCTGTTTGAACAGGATTCTTTTATCTCTTTGAGCTCCGCCCAGCCCCTCAAAGATGGTTCTGTCCAGATGTATTAAGACTTGAACTCATCATTGTTATCTGGACTTTTGATTGCCCACTCCCATGTACACCAAAGAACAGGGCCATGCTATGAATATGCAACTAACCTCCAACTTATGGACAAAAGAGACCACAAGACTCCATAATGGGCTAATGGCTGGCCAGACAAGAGTGTACCGGTGGACAATGGATCTTGAGTGGATCACCCTGGCTGAATAGGGGTATCCTGTTATTACCATTAACAAGTTTAAGTTGGAATGGGATAATGTAACTCAGGGCAGGAATGGGCATATACCTCTTACTCAGTGCTAGTTTTAAGCTCAAGTTGTTAATGTCTATATAGTCCACTACATCTTCGATCCAATTTCCTGGCATCTCTCAGCAGTCACACGAGTCAAAGCAACTAGTCAAGCCTGACATAGTCATACTTACAGAATCATATCTTACAGAAAATGTCGTAGACACCACCAACCCTGGGTATGTGTTGTCTCACCGGCAGGACAAACCCAGCAGAGGTGACAGTACAGTGGTTTGCAGTTGGAATGCAGTTGCCCTCTGGGTCCTCAACATTGATTCAGAAATCCATGAAGTCTTCAGACAACAGATCAAACATGGGCAAGGAAACCTCCTGCTGATTATCATCTAGTGTTGCCCTTCCTTAGTCAATGAAGCAGTATTTCTCCATGTTTAGCACTAATTGGAAGAAGCACTGAAGATGAGATCTTTGCACCCTGTACAGGCCATTTTCTCAGGGGCCAGTGCTCTCCAGCGTGTGCAAAATGGCCTTGAGCCCACAGTCATGTGTAATATGCAGATGTCTCCACCTATCAAATGATCTGATGACTTACACTTGCCACATTTGTGAGCAGTTTAGGTATTCTGGATCTGATGGGGCTATCTTACTAACCTATATCAGATTAAGCCACCAAAAGAGGGAAATCTGTTTTTCTGATAAGACTCAGAATAGCTCTTACGAGGGGAGGTTACTTTTCTCTGTCTTAACCTTGTAATGCAGAACAAGGCCAGCAGCGCGGGTTGAATTCCTGTACCGGCCTCCCCGAACAGGCGCCGGAATGTGGTGATGAGGGGCTTTTCACAGTAACTTCATTGAAGACTACTTGTGACAATAAGCAATTATTATTATTATTAAACAGCTAAACAGGATTTCAGTTACTTTCTTGTGGAAGAATTTCAAATACATTCCTCATGACTAAACCTCCTACCTCTGTCGGTCATGGATCCTTGTCATTTAAGACTTCCTAAATGAGTGTCTAGGATCTAAAACGTATTGAGAGTCAGACTGCACAGTTTAATTTCTAATAATAGTATTTTTATTATAAAATACTCTCAATTGATACATTCAGAATTGCAGAGTTAAAAATATAAATCAGTTAACAGTCCTTTGTTAGCTGCTAACAAACTAACTCCTCTAAGAGAAGGATATATTTAAACATGGAAAATCTTAAAGTATCTCATATACATTTTAATACATTTCTGAGAAGTTTAAGAGAAACATATTTACAAAAACCATGATGATCTTTGTTTGACGAATCAGGTGGAAGAATAGAACTTTGGCTGCACTGCAGCAGGAGAGGGAGAGAGTGTCAGTTCTGCGAAACTGCTCCTCTTTTTATGTATAATTTCTCCTATTTAGTGAAGGGATTTCCTGTATCTTATCTTTTGATACTGTCTAATTTCCTATAGCCAAATGGTCAGGTTTGTGGCTTTATCAACAATATGTGATTTAATGATCTTAGTGTCTGCTTGAATGCCAGGTGTCTAAGATACATGGTCGGACAGGGAATTGTTTGAGACACATTTCTACTTCTGTCTATTTTCGATATGTCAAGTTTCTTAGATATGTAGATGTTCAGACAGCCACTCTTCCGAATGGTGTGATTTTTTTTTCTTTATTTTATACATTTAGAGTACCCAGTTAATTTTTTCCAATTAAGGGGAAATTTAGCGTGGCCAAGTGACCTACCCTGCAAATCTTTGGGTTGTGGGGGTGAAACCCATGCAAACATGGGGAGAATGTGCAAACTCCACATGGATAGTGACCCAGAGCCGGGATCGTACCTGGGACCTCGGTGACGTGAGGCAGCAGTGCTAACCATTGTGCCACCGTGCTGACGTGTCTGGTGTTATCGTAAGTGTCAAAAGTTATATAAGCGAAGAAAAAAGGTTGCTAATTTATTTTAGTTGCTATCTTCGAGTCTCCTTCCCACGGTCTAGCTTTTGGTTATAATTGCAGGAAGTTAATTTAAAGAATTTACGGGCTGTGAATTCAAGGATCTTCCTCATCCCGCATTTGTCTGGAATGGCTTAATGATCCTCAGGGTCAGCTAAAGTTCTTTTTAGATCATGGTGACTTTTGAAAGACCTTTTGTTGAAGTGGTTTTATTCTACTTTCTATTAAAATACTTGATGTATTTATTTATGCTTCTTATACTTATCCTTATTCTAAACCAAATTCTGCGGACAATGTGATCTCCATCACACATTCTGCAGGATTTGGTGTTTTGAGGACTTGGAATGTATTCATTGCCAATGGTTTTGAAAGTAACAGCCACACTCAACTTCTATGCAGTGGCTCCTTGTGCAGCTCTACTGGGGATCTCTGTGAGATCTCCCAATTGTACAGCCATAAATGCAATCAGGAGGTGAGAGCCATTTTTGAAAATACCCACAATTTTGCTAACTTCAACAGGGATCAAGCAATCCAGGATACAACAGTACTGGGCAACAGCACATATTCTCTCACAGCAACTGAGACAAATAACAGGAGAGAAAACTCGCAATGAGGACTGTGACAGGAAAATTGCTGAAAAGAATTGACAAATTGTATGATGGCATCGGGAACAATGGAAGATTCTTGGGACTGAATTTGTGCACACACAGACGTCAAGAGAAGTAATGCCGCTGATGTGAAGGTTCAACAGAAATTTTGACAGAAGCTGTGAGTAAGAAGACTGACAATTGGGGAAGACTTGTTTGCTTTGAAGTGAGTGGAATCTGCGCTGCAGGGACCGTGCACATGGCAATGCTATGTGGGCTGTGGGTAACTGGGATTTTTAAGTCTGCCAAATCTGTATGGGCCACTATCAATTAGTGGATTCAAAGAACAACGTAAAACAACTTCTGAAGAAGTATGAGAAAGTGCTCAAAGATTCACAAGGCTCCATGACTGGAATCGAGCTACCCCTAAAAATCAAGCATGATAGCACACCCAAATGTCTCAAAGCTAGAACCATACCATATTCCTTCAAGCCTTAAGTTGAAGAAAAAGTAGAAAAATTAACGAGGACAGGAGTCATTGAACCTGTTGCTACAAGTGTTGGGCGATGTCAATCGTTCCTGTATCAAAACAGGATTGGTCAATGAGAATTTGTGGAGATTTTAAAACTACTATTAACCCAGTTTTGGGAGTAGATCATTATCTGCTCGTGCTGATTGACGACTTGTTTGCTCGACTTGAGCTTGATCTTTCACAGGCATATCTGCAGATGAATGTGGCTGCTGAATACAGCCACTACTCACCATTGTGACGCTAAAATCATAGCTTTGTTTACGTTAAAAACTATTCTGTGGTCTTTGTAAACAATATGGCAACATCCTGAAATAAGCAACAGAATGAACACCACAGATATGATATTGGATCTCCGCATCAATATTAGCGTTAGATGACTCCACAGGATGTGAGGCATTGTTGAAGCTGAAAGGCAACTCTGAGAGTTGGTTGACTAGTTCATTCTTGGTGACGACTTCAATTCCATGTGTATTGGGCTGATCATCAGGTTTTCCTCTCCATGAGAAGGTATAACCACCGAAATCTCCCTTCAATTGCCCTTCGCCTACTCTTTGGGCCTCTTGCAGGACAGTAATGTCAATGTTGAACTGCTTGAGTTCACGGGCAAGAGTACAGGTCTCCATTCCAGTCAATTGTTTTTCTCATGATCGATGAGTGTTTGTACATTCCAGCGTCCGAAATTGAGTTTAACTTTGATTTTCTGACCGTGGGTAGTTGAGCCTGCTGGAAGCAGTTTTCCAGCCTGGTTGGGAATAGAACAGACTATTTTTAGGCCACCTTTTCTAGACCTTTCCCCATGAGTGATGAGCAGAGTGGATCCTGAAGAGAGCTGCTCAGTCATGAAGAAAACTGCTGAAATGCTCTCCTGTTCCTATTCCAAGAGCGAGACAACTGAATCAAACTCCACCGCCTACATGTTGGTCTGAAGCTAGGGACTTCCAGATCTCTCAGTACTATCCCTGTCAGCATCACCGATCACCGCATGGTGGGAGGCGTGTTGGTTTCCTCTCAGTAAACGCCTGGTTTGGGCATCATTTAATGTGGGTATGCCTTTGCATACAGATGTGCTGTCCTTTACAAAGTGCAGGTTCAGTTCCAGTGGCAAGGGAACCTGATGACTGGAGATCTCTCTACTCTTGCAGTCTTCATCCACCATCGCAGCCATTGATATCAAATGAGCATCTTCCGCCTGATCCGGGTTGAAGGTGTGTTTTGGATTGTGCTTGATCTGGTTCTTCTCCTCCAAACCTACCCTTATGGGTGACCCTGTCAGGAGTTTCAGACTATCGATGACATTGCTCTCGGGACCAATTGTGTGTTAAAGGCTCTCCACCATGTCAAGGTGGCAATCCAAGGAAATGTACCTAATATTATTACCCTGTTGTTTTTACACATCGCTGAGATTTGTCTACATATCTGCTCTTCTTATTGTAATGGGACACTCATTGTGGTGTGATGGTAGTACACTGCACAGAAGATAGGCCCCAGATTGAGACAATTGCCATAAGTGGGTGCAGGAACCAAGGTATCACACGTGATTAACAGTAACAAAGAAGAACAAAGAACAAAGAAAAGTACAGCACAGGAACATGCCCTTCAGCCCTCCAAGGCTGCGCCGACTATGCTGCCCGTCTAAACTAAAATCTTCTACCCTTCCGGGGTCCATATCGCTCTTTTCCTATCCTCATCATGTATTTGTCAAGATGCACCTTAAACGTCACTATCATCACTGCTTCCACCACCTCCTCCTGCAGCGAGTTCCAGGCACCCACTACCCTCTGTGTAAAAAACTTACCTCGTACATCTCCTCTAAACCTTGCCCCTCGCACCTTAAACCTATGCCATCTAGTAATTGACCCCTCTACCCTGGGAAAAAGTTTCTGACTATCCACTCTGTCGATGCCCCTCGTAACTTTGTAGAACTCTATCAGGTCGCCCCTCAACCTCCTTCGTTCCAGCAAGAACAAGCCAAGTTTATTCAACCTCTCCTCATTGCTAATGCCCACCATACCAGGCAACATCCTGGTAAATCTCTTCTGCACCCTCTCTGAAGCCTCCACATCCTTCTCGTAGGGTGGCGACCAGAATTGAACAGTGTACTCCAAGTGTGGCCTAACTAAGGTTCTATATAGCTGCAACATGACTTGCCAATTTTTATACTCAATGCCCCGGCCAATGAAGGCAAGCATGCCGCATGCCTTTTTGACTACCTTCTCCACCTGCGTTGCCTCTTTCAGTGACCTGTGGACCTGTACATCGATATCACTCTAACTGTCAATATTCTTTATGGTTCTACCATTCACTGTATATTCCCTACCTGTATTACACCTTCCAAAATGCATTACCTCACATTTGTCTGGATTAAACTCCATCTGCAATCTCTCCACCCAAGTCTCCAAATGATCTAAATCCTGCTGTATCCTCTGACAGTCCTCATTGCTATACGCAATTCCACCAACCTATGTGTCGTCTGGAAAATTACTAATCAGACCAGTTCCATTTTCCTCCAAATCATTTATATATACGATTAACAGCAAAGGTCCCAGCACTGGTCCCTGCGGAACACCACTAGTCACAGACCTCCAAAACTTCCACTGCTACTCTCTGACTTCTATGACCTAGCCAGTTCTGTATCCATCTTGCCACCTCACCTCTGATCCCGTGTGACTTCACCTTTTGTACTAGTCTGCCATGTGGGACCTTGTCAAAGACCTTACTGAAGTCCATATAGACAACATCCACTGCCCTACCTGCATGAACTATCCTTGTGACCGCCTCAAAAAACTCTATCAAGTTAGTGAGACATGACCTCCCCTTCACAAAACCATGCTGCCTCTCGCTAATACGTCCACTTGCTTCCAAATGGGAGTAGATCCTGTCCCGAAAATTCTCTCCAGTAATTTCCTTACCACTGACATAAGGCTCACCGGCCTGTAGTTCCCTGGATTATCCTTGCTACCCTTCTTAAACAAAGGAACAACATTGGTTATTCTCCAGTCCTCCGGGACATCACCAGAAGACAGTAAGGATCCAAAGATTTCTGTCAAGGCCTCAGCAATTTCTTCTCTTGCCTTCTTCAGTATTCTGGGGGAGATCCCATCAAGCCCTGGGGACTTATCCGCCTTAATATTTTTCAAGACTCCCAACACCTCGTCTTTTTGGATCTCAATGTGACCCAGGCTATCTACACACCCTTCTCCAGACTTAACATCCACCAATTCCTTCTTCTGTTGTGGGCAAAGTTTTGGAAAGGTTTGTAAGAGATAGGATGTATAATCATCTGGAAAGGAATAATTTGATTAGAGATAGTCAACATGGTTTTGTGACGGGTAGGTCGTGCCTCACAAACCTTATTGAGTTCTTTGAGAAGGTGACCAAACAGGTGGATGAGGGTAAAGCAGTTGATGTGGTGCATATGGATTTCAGTAAAGCGTCTGATAAGGTTCCTCACGGTAGGCTATTGCAGAAAATACGGAGGAATGGGATTCAGGGTGATTTGGCAGTTTGGATCAGAAATTGGCTAGCTGGAAGAAGACAAGGGATGGTGGTTGATGGGAAATGTTCAGACTGGTATCCAGTTACTAGTGGTGTACCATAAGGATCTGTTTTGGGGCTGTTGCTGTTTGTCATTTTTATAAATGACCTGGAGGAGGGTGTAGAAGGATGGGTGAGTAAATTTGCAGATGACACTAAAGTAGGTGGAGTTGTGGACACTGCAGAATGATGTTACAAGTTACAGAGGGACATAGATAAGCTGCAGAGCTGGGCTGACAGGTGGCAAATGGAAATTAATGCAGAAAAGTGTGGGGTGATTCATTTTGGATGGAATAACAAGAAGACAGAGAGTACTGGGCTAATGGTAAGATACTTGGTAGTTTGGATGAGCAGAGAGATCTCGGTGTCCATGTCCATAGATCCCTGAAAGTTGCCACCCAGGTTCAGAGAGTTGTTAAGAACGCGTACGGTGTGTTAGCTTTTATTGGTAAAGGAATTGAGTTTCGGAGCCATGAGGTCATGTTGCATTTGTACAAAACTCTGGTGCGGCCACATTTGGAGTGTTGCGTGCAGTTCTGGTCGCCACATTATAGGAAGGATGTGGAAGCATTGGAAAGGGTGCAGAGGAGATTTACCAGGATGTTGCCTGGTATGGAGGGAAGATCTTATGAGGAAAGGCTGAGGGACTTGAGGCTGTTTTCGGTAGAGAGAAGAAGGTTAAGAGGTGACTTAATTGAGGCATACAAGATGATCAGAGGATTATATAGGATGGACAATGAGAGCCTTTTTCCTCGGATGGTGATGTCTAGCACGAGGGGACATAGCTTTAAATTGAGGGGAGATAGATATAGGACAGATGTCAGAGGTAGGTTCTTTACTCAGAGAGTAGTAAGGGCATGGAATGCCCTGCCTACAACAGTAGTGGACTTGCCAACACTAAACGCATTCAAATGGTCATTGGGTCGGCATATGGACGATAAGGGAATAGTGTCAAAGGGCTTTAGAGGGGTTTCACAGGTTGGCGCAACATCGAGGGTCGAAGTGCCTGTACTGCGCTGTAATGTTCTATGTTCTATGTTCTCTCTGGTGAATTCTGATGCAAAGTATTCATTCAGTACCTCACCCATTTCCTCTGGCTCCACAGATAGATTCCCTCCTCTGTCCTTCAGTGGGCCAACCCTTTCCCCAGCTACCCTCTTGCTTTTACATGTAAAAAGCCTTGGGATTTTCCTTAACCCTATTTGCCAATTACTTTTTGTGACCCCTTTTAGCCCTGCTGACTCCTTGCTTCAGTTCCTTCCTACTTTCCCCAGCACATCATCAGCAGTCAGCATGGACAGGAGGAGATATGAAATGATTGTGTCTCTATTTACATTTGTGAACACTATATACATGTGGTTAATACCTGTGCCAATGTCGTGCAACTACATTTTTTTTTACTTTCCTTACCCTGCCGCTAAGACTTGGTGCTCCCCCAACAGCCACAGGTAGTTTGCAGACTGCTCCACCTGGTGCTTGTGATGATTTTGGCTGGCGTCCTCTGGAGACCTGAGACCTGAAAGGCCCCAGACTGCTTTGGATATCCTGCAGTGGGGGGGGGGGGGGGGGGGGGGGGGGGGTGCAACTTCATTTGTCTGTGGAGCTGGAGGTGATGGGGTCACAGGATTGGCTGTATGCTCCTGGAAACATCTGGCTACGGGGTGTCGAGCTGCTGGATCTGCTCCATATGTATCCCCGAGGTTCATTGGCTGACTCCTTGAGGAGGTGGTGCAGTTCGAGTGACATCTAGGTGCCCCGCAACCATCTTGGGTTGACACTGATGGATGCCACCAGTGACAGTGATGGAGTGTAGTTGCTGCAGCAGTGCAGGACCTACTAGTGTGGACCTTAGTGCATTTGCATACTTAGGGTGTCACCTCAAACTGAAGATACAATCTGAGGAGTGCAGCTGGCACCTCTTGCTGATTTTCCTGTGCTTGCCTTTGCAGCTCCAGCAACTGATTTGGGACCGTGTCCATCAGACTTGGTCATCGCAGAATCATGGCCTACTGCAATCCTGTGAGTACCAACAGCCTCTGGTGTCCCTGCCTTTGCCTAATGTGGACCAGATCGTGTGCTGTACTCACCAGACTGTGACCCCGGGGCTACACTAGAACAAGGTCCCAACAAGGTTTGTGGCTGTGCTGGTGGAGGATATGGGTGAATGCTGTGACGGGCCTTCAAAGGTGCTGGCCTCATGAAATGAAATGAAATAAAAATCGCTTATTGTCACAAGTAGGCTTCAAATGAAGTTACTGTGAAAAGCCTCCAGTCGCCACATTGTGGCGCCTGTTCAAGAAATCTGGTACGGGAATTGAGCTGTACTGCTGGCCTGCCTTAGTCTGCTTTAAAAGCCAGATATTTAGCCCAGTGTGTTAAACCAGCCCCAGTATCTGAGGTATTGCCATGGCTGGAACTGAGGGTCTGGCTCATGGATAGTCTCTGCTGCTTCCCAGATGTGCCCACAAAATAAATGAGAAACAATTAGTGCATGACAGGCGACTCTGAAACAGGAGAAAGCACTCACAATATGGTTGTCTACTGGACGATGCAGGATCCTAACTTGGTTGTATCACACTTACCTCACCGTCAACAGAGACATCCTCTTTAGTCATCTCAAAAGCTCTTTTCTCAAAGTTCTTGATATTCTTGATCTCAGGAACTCGATCCCTGGTCTGTGACCTTTAGCTTGGAGATGCAGAGAGTGTGAGCATGACGCATGCAAGATGATAAGGATGTCTGGCATATGGCTGGCAAGTGTTGTTCTGGATAGGATTTTGATGAAAACCTCAGAAAAAAATGAGGCCAGATGGAGATGTGAGGGTGTGTGAGAATGAGTGACAATGTCATTTGAGGTGGCAGCAGGTGAGATCATAGAACATAGAACATAGAACGATACAGCGCAGTACAGGCCCTTCGGCCCTCGATGTTGCACCAACATGGAAAAAACTAAAGGCCATCTAACCTACACTATGCCCTTATCATCCACATGCTTATCCAATAAACTTTTAAATGCCCTCAATGTTGGCGAGTTCACTACTGTTGCAGGTAGGGCATTCCACGGCCTCACCATTCTTTGCGTAAAAAACATACCTCTGACCTCTGTCCTATATCTATTACTCCTCAATTTAAGGCTATGTCCCCTCGTGCTAGCCAACTCCATCCGCGGGAGAAGGCTCTCGCTGTCCACCCTATCTAACCCTTTGATCATTTTGTATGCCTCTATTAGGTCACCTCTTAACCTTCTTCTCTCTAACGAAAACAACCTCAAGTCCATCAGCCTTTCCTCATAAGATTTTCCCTCCATACCAGGCAACATCCTGGTAAATCTCCTCTGCACCCGTTCCAAAGCTTCCACGTCCTTCCTATAATGAGGCGACCAGAACTGTACGCAATACTCCAAATGCGGCCGTACTAGAGTTTTGTACAACTGCAACATGACCTCATGGCTCCGGAACTCAATCCCTCTACCAATGAAGGCCATCACACCATAGGCCTTCTTCACAACCCTATCAACCTGGGTGGCAACCTTCAGGGATCTATGTACATGGACTCCGAGATCCCTCTGCTCATCCACACTACCAAGAATTTTACCATTAGCCAAATATTCCTCATTCCTCTTATTCTTTCCAAAGTGAATCACCTCACACTTCTCCACATTAAACTCCATTTGCCACCTCTCATGTGGCATGTGAATGTGTGATGGGCTTGTGGGTGTGTGAGTTGAGAATGATGAGATGCAAGTGGGGAGGGGGTGGGCTGGGGGGAGGGGGGGGAGGGACTACATGCTGAGCCAGAGGGAGGCAGGATGTAAATAGGGTAAATTAAGGGAAAGACAAGACAAACCTTTCTGCATAATACAGTAAATAAACATGGCCAACAATGTACATAACTGTTTATAAATTTTGAAAATGCCAATAAAAAGATTTTTAAAAATGAGAGAATGATGAAATGGTTGACTTCAATTTGCAGAATGGGAGAGATCATTCATCCTCTTCCTGTACTGGGTGGCGGGCCTGTTGTGCAGGGCATTTGCACTGCCCGCTGCTGTGACCACCTTCTAAGCCAGTCTGGTCGCCTTGGTGGAAGGCCTGCGGCCAGAGCAGGGATGGAGAATATTGCAGCAGGTCTCGAGTCTGTCCAACAGACACACAAGTGAAGCATCAGTGAATTTGTGCTCAGTGTGCTTTCTGCCTTTGGAAGCCATGAATTCTCTGAAGCTGCCCTAGGTTGCAGAGAGTATGAAAGCTGTGCAGGGGCATCATTTACATATGGTGCCTGAAGTTAAGAAATGCTAGTCACTGTGGGGCGGGGGAATGAGGTGCCACTTGCTAATTAAATGGTGCATTCCACGTGAATTAATAATTGTGAGTGAAATGGTGTGCTCCACGTGAATGAATAATTAATACAGTCTGAAATATTGCGTGAAAATCTGCTATTACAGCCAACAGGTGGAACACCTTTTTATGCCCACAAATTCATTTAGTGTGTTTCGTGGAAAATCCCAGCCAAGTGGAGTTAGAGTCCAATAAAAAAAATGATTAAAGAATATACATCTTTTGATTGTCCTTGAGATGTAGATTTTAAAGACTGCAGCTTATTTACATTCGCTGCTTTCTTGGATGTGTTCATATGTCGAAGAGTTTACAATTATTATAATATCTCGGTTCAGTGGTTTCTGGTAGAGTTGGCTTCTCTAACCGGGTGACGCGCTTATTCCCAATGAATGAAGCGAGCATGAGCAGCTCCAGCTTATTTCCTCTGCTGAAAATTTTCTAGACACCATCTGTGTCATTTGCAACCTCTCTTATTAGCTGGCAGCCTTGTCTTGAAGTACTTCACCCATTGTGTATTTCCAAGAGGTTTTGGGTGTGCCTCTTGGTCGCAGCCACTGTTTAAATATATAGTACTTTGCATATTTTTAATATCAATTTTTTAGATAGTTATGAGTTTCAATGGGTATCTGGATTGGAGGAAATCTCTCCCTCTTTGCACTCCTCTGAAGGCGATTGTTGGTTTCTCATCTTCACATAGGTTTGCACTGTCTCAGTTCAAACTGCAAAACTTCAAGTTGGAAGATGAACAAAAATAAAGGGCAAAGCCCCTTGTAACACCTAGAACAAATAAAGATGTTTGTACTTGTTGGGGGCCAATCACCTCAGTCCCTGGACGTCAATGCAGGAGTTCCTCAAGGTAGTGTCCTAGGTCAAACCATCTTGAGCTGCTTCATCAAATGCCTTCCTGCCATGATTAGGTCAGAAGTGGGGATGTTTATGAATAATTTTGCAATCTTGAGCACCATTTGTGACTTCTCCAATGCTGAAACAGTCCACATACAGTGGGGCGGCACAGTGATTAGCACTGCTATCTATGGTACTGAGGACCCGGGTTCGATCCCGGCCCTGGGTCACTGTCTGTGTGGAGTTTGCACATTCTCCCTGTGTCTTCGTGTGTTTCACCCCCACAACCAAATGATGTGCAGGTTAGGTGGATTGGCCATGCTAAATTTCTCCTTAATTGGAAAAAAAATAATTAGGTTCTCTAAATTTATTTTAAAAAAACAATCCATATATACCAAGACATGGAAAATATTCAGGCTTGAGTTGACAAGTGGCAATTAACATTCATGCCTCACCGGTGCGGGGAATGACCATCTCCAAGAAGAGAGAATCTAACCATCTTCCCCTGACATCCAATGTATTATCATCACTGAAATCCCAGCTATCAACATCCTGGGGTTTAACCAATAAACTGAACCAGCCATATAAATGCTGTGGCAAGAGCAGGTCAGAGGCTTGGAATTGTTGAATGCGTAACTCGCCTCCTGACTCCTCAAAGCCTGTCCACCATCTATCTACAGGGCACAAGTCAGGATGTGAGTGTGACTCCCCACTTGACCTGATGAGTACAGCTCCCACAAAACACAAGAAGCTTGATACCATTCTGGACAAAGCAACCTGCTCGATTGCATCACCTTCAACATTCACTCCCTCCACTACCCACGCATAGTGCCACCTATAAGTTGCACTGTGGCACTTCACCAAGGCCCCTTCAACAGTACCTTCTACACCCACCCTACCACCAAGAAGGACAGGATGCATGAGTACCCCATCACTTGGAAGTTCCCTCAAGTCACACACCGTCCTGAATTGGAAATATATTGTCATTCCTTCACTTTCACTGCATCAAAACCCTGTAACTCCCTCCCTAACAGCATTGTGAGTGTACCTACACCACATAGGCTGCAGCGGTTCAACAAGGCAGCTCATCAATAACTTCTCAAGGGTAATTAGGGATGGGCAATAAATTCTGGCCTTGCTAGCAACATTCATATCCCATGAATCAATAAAAAAATTAATGCACACGACGAAAACCATGGAACCACATAGAACAGAATGAAGCAGAGCATTAGCATGCTGGAACAATGATTCTCCTGTCTTGAACCTTCTGGAGGAACTCTATAACCCATTGCAGAGCAGGTGTCAAGATTTTTGATAGTCTGATGCATTCTGCACAACATTGTTATATTGAGGGGGCTACCCTTCCCACCCCAACAGTGACCGCTAAGAAGCAGGATCATAAGAAGAAGAAGAACGAGGAAGAAAAGACTCAAACACACAGCCCCTTTCCGGCTGGGGTATCAGTTGATAAATTATTTGACTGATATCAGTAACACAGTCCAAATTCCCTCATCACTAAGAGTGCCATGGCTTACCTTGCCTCTGTTGCTGACTATCATTATTTGCTTAGTTATCGTGCAAAGATAAATATTCCAAACCATAGTTATGATTGAAATCATGTTATAATAATAATCTTTATTGCACAAGTAGGCTTACAGAAACACTGCAATGAAGTTACTGTGAAAAGCCCCAAGTTGCCACATTCCGGTGCCTGTTTGAGTACACAGAGGGAGAATTCAGAATGTCGAAATGACCTAACAGTATTCTTTTGAGACTTGTGGAAGGAAACCTGAGCACCAGGAGGAAACCCATGCAGACACACAAGATCGTGCATACTCCACGCAGACAGTGACCCAAGCCGAGAATTGAACCAGGGACCCTGGAGCTGTGAAGCAATAGTGCTACCCACCGTGCTACCGTGTCACCGATAAATAATGTCCTCCTGAGAGAGGAAAGCAGTTTGTTCTTCCACTGCCACTCCACTAGAGCGATGCCTCAACAATCCTAATAATCCGTCAGAGGACAAATTGCTGGACACCCTGGAAACCCCTCTTTTAACATTAATGCAGAATCATGGCCGCAGCAGTCTGAGCCTGGATGGCAGTCAGCTGATCTGGCATTATTGAAGTTTCCTCTTCCACTGCAGCACATGGAGGCTAGGTGACTTCTACTTGTGCTGCAAAGCAAATTGAGATATTGGTGTCATACACATCGTCATACTTGGGTCAGCAACTTTGCTGATCGAGTTGGTCACGATTTCCATGTTGGAAAAGATAGGCCACATGCACTGTACAAAGCTATGTGCCAGGTTGGTACAAAACTCCTCTGCGCTCTTTTTTTTATGCCTATTTAATGGAATTTTCAATTTTTTAATAAAACAAAAAGTACAAAACAAACAAAAGCAAAAAGATAGCTTAAGGTATCAATGTGCAGCAGGTACAGCATAAAATACCAGTCATTACAACATGAGGAACAATAAGACCAGACGGATCAGGGCCAAATCCCCAACAAGTTCCTTCCATGGATAAACAACCAGGCTGCACCCACACAGGTCACAGGCAACATTTTATATCTACTTCTCACCCATCGTTACAAAACAAAATGACAATATAAGAAAACAATATCCCGAGAACCCCAGTGCGAAGGGAAAATTTACTAACTCTTACTGTACAATATAAACTCTTCTTCAGATCCAGACTGAAACAGGCAGCCATCCTGTACCTTTGAGTTGGCAAAATGACAAAAGCAAAGAGAGAGAACCGTATACAGCCAAACCTTAATGCTAAGCAGAGGGTCTCCCATTGAAGAAGTAAAAAGAGACCAAGAACAAGAAACCGAGCTTTGATAAACCCATCTCCCAGCCCCAGATCAAAGAACAAGACAAATCATTGAACAACAGCACCAGCACCACCCTCAAAAGGGTAACAGGATATTATGGGGCCAAGAACTAAAAAGGAGGATAGAGAAGCCCCAGTCAAAAAAAAAACAGGGGGAAAACGTTTGTGAAAATGTAGCTACTCCCACCCTCCCCCCCCCCCCCCCCCCCCACCATGCACTTTAAACACAGGTAAAGTCACCATGGTTCCAGATGACCATAGGCTGCTTTTTCCTTTGATGGGGGAGAGCTGACTAGTGGTGATTTAGCCTTAGGATCAAGCAAGGGACAAGGTTTAGAAGATGGGGCCTTCATAAATAATCTCAGCCAGTATGAGAATTGAATCCATGTTGTTAGTGTTGCTCTGCATCATGAACCAGCTGCCCAACCAACTAAGCTAAACCAGCACCCAATAGGTCTATAGGGTTTTCGATCACTCTCATCGATCTCAGCCAATTAGGGGGCGGATACCTCGATGGCTGGCGGCTCCTAGCTATGATTGTCCCAGGCACGTAGACCTTTCCAAATAAGGGGGGGGGGGGTAGCGCCGGTTCATCTGCAGTCGTTGATGGTCCTTAATCCGAATGCTATTGTCTTGGGCAAAATGGTCATTGATTCTCAATGGTTGTAAGTTTCAGCCAAGTCTGGTTTCTTTGCACAATACACAGAGGCTGTGTACCTGTCTGTGTCCCAAATTGACCACAATTCCTATGGTCCTTTGCAGGTGGCCATTTTACATGGCTACAAGTGATTATCTAACTCCTCTCCATCAGTTAGCAGGTAGCGGCACTATTATTTTCCACTGCTTCAGCAGCAGCCGACGTATACCCGAAGTCTCATCACGTCTGGATTCTGATTCTAATCTACCCTCTAAGAACGGTATAATGTCAGTGTGGTGGTATGATTAGCATAGCTGCCTGCCATTGGTGCAGAACACCGGCTTACCATTGGCACTGGTCGGTCATGTGCCTCTCGACCGATTGGTTGAGACCAGTCATGTGACGGCTCCCCGATTGGTCGAGAGGCTGAGTTAACCCCGCTAGGCGGGGTATAAATACCCAGTACTCCCGGCGGTCGTCCATTTACTGTAATCGACCGCAGGGCTAACATCTAGCTGATTAAAGCCATACTTTTGTACAGCAACTCGTCTCGCGTTCAATTGATGGTACATCAATTTAATCAGCTAGAATTTTGAAGATGGAGCTCCGGATCAAGCCCGAGTGCCTCCACATCAGCTCGCAAACTCAGAACGCATCGGAAATCTTCAAACATTGGCTGGCGAGTTTCGATGGCTACCTGGCGTCTGCAAGCAGCCCCCCCACCATGGCACAGAAGCTTCATATTCTCCACTCCAGCGTGGGCATGGCGGCCTACGCGATGATAGGGGAAGAAAAAGATTACGACGCGGCCATGGATAAGCTGAAAGGACAGTTTCTTAAGCCGGTAAACAGAGTGTTCGCCCGACATCTGCTGGCTACCAGACAACAGCTCCTTGGTGAGACGATTTTTACCAGGCCCTCGCTGTCCTGGGGAGGAATTGCACCTGCCTTCAAGTTTCAGCCACTGAGCACATGGAACTTTTGATTAGAGATGCTTACGTAGCTGGGATGCAGTCTGCCGCTATCCGCCAGCGGATGCTGGAAAAGGACGACCTCAGCCTAACTGAGGCACGGACTCTCTCCATCTCCCTGGAGGTCACCGAGTTAAACGCCCGCGTCTATGTCCCCAGCCGCTCTGCAGCGCCCTGGGCCTCCTGGCACGCTTCCCCACCGCCATCCGCCGCTCCCGACCCCCATCAGGCCTGCGTCGCGGGACGCCCTGACAAGTCCGCGGGGCCCCGCTGCTATTTCTGTGGGTTCGCCAAACACCCTCGCCCGCGCTGCCCGGCCCGCTCCGCCCTCTGTAGGAGCAGCGGGAAGAAGGGCCATTTTTCGTCGGTCTGCCAGGCAAAATCGGTCGCTGCTGTACCGCGCAGTGACCGGGGATCCCCCCCTCCGGGCCTTTCTGGGCCCTTCCAGCGCACCGCGCCAATCTCTCCCCCCCGCCCCTGGGCCCCTGTGCCCGGCCTGCGCGCCTCTCTGCCCCCGCTCTCAGCAGCTCCAATCGGCCCGCCGGCACCGCTAACCCCGCTCCCACAAACCACGAGGGTCCCGCGGGCACCGCCATCTTGGGCCCCGGACGCCACGTGTGGGTCCTGGGCGCCGCCATCTTGGGGCCCCGACTTCACGTGCGGGTCCTGGGTGCCGCCATCTTGGGGCCCCGACTCCACGTGCGGATCCTGTGCACCGCCATCCTGGACTGGCACACAAGGTCCTGCCAGCACCTACTCAGCCGACGACGACTACGACGATGAATCTTCTCCACGGCTCGCGGCCATTCAGCTTGACCAGTCACGACCACGCACGCTCGCCAAAACGACAACGCTGACTCACCTCAACCGCCACGAGACGGGCTTCCTGCTGGACTCCGGGAGCACGGAAAGCTTCGTACAGCCCGACACGGTAAGACGCTGCGCGCTCCCTGTCCATCCTGTAAAACACAAAATCGGGTTAGCCTCAGGTTCGCACTCCACCCGCATCACCGGGTGCTGCATCGCGTACCTCATGGTCCAAGGGAAGGTTTTTAAAAATTATAAACTACTTGTCCTCCCTAACCTTTGCGCACCGGCACTCCTAGGACTGGACTTCCAGTGTAACCTGCAGAGCTTGACCTTCCAATTCGGCGGCCCTATACCCCCCCTCACTGTCTGCAGCCTCACGTCCCTCAAAGTGGACCCCCCCCTCCTTGTTTGCTAATCTCACCCCCGATTACAAACCCATCGCGACCCGGAGTAGACGGTACAGGGCCCAGGACCGGACCTTCATCAGGTCCGAGGTCCAGAGGTTGCTGAAGGTAGGGGTCATCGAGGCCAGCAACAGTCCCTGGCTAGCCCAAGTGCTGGTGGTCCGGACTGGGGAGAAAAACCGGATGGTCATCGACTACAGTCAGACCATCAACCGGTTTACGCAACTGGACGCGTATCCTCTCCCCCGTATTTCCGCCATGGTAAATGAGATTGCGAAATACAAAGTCTTCTCCACTGTGAACCTCAAGTCCGCCTATCACCAGCTCCCCATCCGCGCGAGTGACCGCAAGTACACCGCGTTCGAGGCTGATGGGCGCCTCTAACACTTCCTCAGGGTTCCATTTGGTGTCACAAATGGGGCCTCGGTCATCCAACAGGAGATGGACCGAATGGTCGACAAGTACGGATTACGGGCTACCTTCCCGTACCTCGGTAATGTCA
Organism: Scyliorhinus canicula; assembly: GCF_902713615.1. Classification (NCBI taxonomy): domain Eukaryota; kingdom Metazoa; phylum Chordata; class Chondrichthyes; order Carcharhiniformes; family Scyliorhinidae; genus Scyliorhinus; species Scyliorhinus canicula. The sequence continues at coordinate 71,435,351 of NC_052152.1, forward strand.
CCATCTGCGGTCACGACCAGCAGGACCATGACACCAACCTCCGAAAATTTCTCCAAACCGCAAAACTCCTTAACCTCACTTACAATAAGGATAAGTACGCATTTAGCACCGACCGTCTAGCCAGCCTCGGCTACGTAGTGCGTAACGGAGTGATAGGCCCCGACTCTGAACGCATGCGCCCCCTGATGGAACTCCCTCTCCCCAATACCCTCAAATCCCTTAAACGCTGCTTGGGTTTCTTCGCTTACTACGCTCAATGGGTTCCCAATTACGCTGACAAGGCCCGTCCTCTCATTCAGTCCACGACCTTCCCGCCGTCGTCAGAGGCCTGCCAGGCCTTTAGCTGCAACAAAGCAGACATCGCTAAGGCCACGATGCGTGTTATCGACGAGTCCCTCCCCTTCCAGGTCGAGAGCAACGCACCATAAGTAGCTCTGGCGGCCACCCTGAACCAAGCGGGCAGACCCGTGGCCTTCTTCTCCAGAAGCCTCCAGGCTTCCGAACTCCGCCACTCCTCAGTGGAAAAGGAAGCCCAGGCCATAGTCGAAGCTGTGCGACATTGGAGGCACTATTTGGCCGGCAGGAAGTTTACCCTCCTCACAGACCAACATGAGTGGCCTTCATGTTCGATAATGCACAGTGGGACAAAATTAAGAACGACAAGACCTTACGGTGGCGGGTCGAGTTGTCCACGTACAACTATGAGATCTTGTATCGTCCTGGGAAGCTCAATGAGCCTCCTGATGCCCTGTCCCGCGGTACCTGCGCCAGCGCGCAGATAGACCGCCTCCGCTCCCTCTGTGCGGACCTCTGCTATCCAGGGGTGACCCGTTTCTACCATTTCATAAAGGCCCGCAACCTGCCCTTCTCCATTGAGGACGTCAGGGCAGTAACCCGTGACTGCCACATGTGTGCAGAGTGCAAACCACACTTCTACCGCCCCGAGCGCGCACATCTGATCAAAGCATCCCGCCCCTTTGAACGTCTCAGCATTGACTTCAAGGGGCCCCTTCCCTCTAGCAACCGCAACATTTACTTCCTGACGGTAATCGATGAATACTCCCGCTTCCCCATCGCCAGTCCCTACCCCGACATGACCACATCGACCGTCATTAAGGCCCTCCTCTCCATCTTCTCCCTGTTCGGCTACCCCGCGTACATACACAGCGATCGGGGGTCCTCATTTATGAGCGATGAGCTGCGTCAATTCCTGCTCAGCAGGGGCATTGCCTCTAGCAGGACGACCAGCTATAACCCTCGGGGTAACGGACAGGTCGAGCGGGAGAATGGTACCATCTGGAAGACCATACTACTGGTCCTCCAGTCCAGAGACCTCCCTGTTTCCCGATGGCACGAGGTTATCCCTGATGCCCTACATTCTATCCGCTCACTCCTCTGTACCACAACAAATCAGACATCTCATGAACGTCTTCTTGTTTTCCCCAGGAAGTCGTCCTCCGGATCCCCTCTCCCGACGTGGCTAGCCGCCCCCGGACCCATCTTGTTCCAGAAGCATGTGCGGGTGCACAAGTCCGACCCGTTGGTGGAACAAGTCCAGTTACTCCACGCTAACCCGCAGTATGCGTACGTGGAGGATCCCGACGGTCGGCAGGACACGGTCTCCCTTCGGGACCTGGCACCCGCCGGCGTGCGGCCCTCCCCCACTTCACCACAGACCCCCCCCTGTTCTTTTTCCCCCAGCGCCCCACCAAGGGCACCCCTCCCCCATCCATGGCGTCTCCACCACCAGCCCGGGTCACGGAGACAGTTCAAGGGCCATCGCTCCCGGAGTCCAGGACATCAGCGGAACCACCACCATCGGCTGAACCAACGTCACCAACTCCACTGCAGTGGTCTGCCAAGACGTCACGGGCAACAAAAAGGCTGATCGAGTCCATTTAACCTTCAACACCACCATGGACCTTTGTATGGACAGTATGTACTGTTGTTAAATGTCTGGGCCAGTGGGAAGCCAAGGATACATTTTTTTTTCCTTCTCTCACTACTACTCATACCACCAGTTCTCCCCCCCCCCCACCAGCTCTCGTTGACATCCCCCCCCCCACTTCTTTCTCCACAAGGGGTGAATTTGGTGGTATGATTAGCATAGCTGCCTGCCATTGGTGCAGAACACCGGCTTACCATTGGCCCTGGTCGGTTATGTGCCTCTCGACCGATTGGTTGAGACCAGTCATGTGACGGCTCCCCGATTGGTCGAGAGGCTGAGTTAACCCCGCCTCCAGGGCGGGGTATAAATACCCAGTACTCCCGGCTGTCGTCCATTTACTGTAATCGACCGCAGGGCTAACATCTAGCTGATTAAAGCCATACTTTTGTACAGCAACTCGTCTCGCATTCAATTGATGGTACATCAGTCAGTATCTGATCTGGTGGCTGCAAATGTGAAATCATGGGATGGTGCTCTGCCCTTATAATCTCTCCTCTTAGTCTTGCTCTCCTGCCTGGCCAAGCTGCAAGTCTTGGGTACAAGATAAGTGAAATGCAGAAGAGAAATATTGTGATACCAGCAAGGCAGCAAAATAAAAGGTGCATGCTTATATTATTTGTAGCTTGTAAATCAGAAAAGTGTGTGGGGTAGCAGGGATGTGGATTGTGAGAAAGATTGTGTTGGAAAATACTGTGATCTTCGATGATATCAGTATCACCATGTGATGAATGTATTGCTGTAACAATTCACCTTGTGCTTATCTGTATTACCCTGTTGCCCATGTGGGCTCCACCTATGGACCATTGTATGTTATTACCTATAATGTAGCATGCTGGGGCCTGTGTGGGCTCCACCCCAGACTCCACCCCTTGAGGGGAGGTATAAAGAGCAGTCGCTCTGTAGGCGGCTCCCACTAACAGACCAGTCGCAGGCAGGCACTGTTCTAGTTGATTAAAGCCACAGTTCACTTCTCCTCCTTGTTTTGTGTGAATTGATGGTCGCATTAATTTAATCAATTACAATGCTACTATGGAATTGGCCCTCAAACCTGACCTACTGGAACTCAATCAGCAGGCTGCGGAGGCGAAAGAGATTTTTTCGCACTGGCTCCGGTATTTCAAGGCCTACCTCGCCGCCTCCTCCTTGCCTTCCACCTCCGACGAACAGAAGCTGAGTCTCCTCCACGCACAGGTGCGCCATCGAATCTCTGTTCAACTCGAGGAAGCCGCCACCTACGCAGATGCCCTCATGATGCTAGAGCGCCTCTACGTAAGGCCCGTGAACGAGGTATACACGCGGCATCTCCTCACCACTCGCTGCCAGCGTCCCGGGGAATCGCTGGAAGAGTACCTATCTGACCTCAAAGTCCTTGCACGAAGCTGCAAGTACCAGGCCATTACGGCCACTGATCATATGGACCTCGCCATCCGGGACACCTACATGGCTGCAGTCAGGTCCAACTACGTGAGACAGCGCCTACTCGAAAAAGGTGCCCTAGACCTGGAAGAGATGGTAAAATTAGCCTCTTCTCTGGAAGTAGCGTTCCAAAGCCTTAATGCGTTCCCATCCGACCACGCGACCCCCTCGTGGACCCCCGACCAAAGATTACCCCCAGGCCTGTGCCGCACGGCAGCCTGCCCACCATGGGGGGGCTACCCTGATATTTCTGTGGCCAGCCTCAACACCCCAGGAAACGCTGCCCGGCCCGGAACCCCGAACTGCAGTGACTGTGGGAGAAAAGAACAGTTTGCTAAAGTTTGCCTGGCCAGGTCCAAAAACTCTAAATCGCAGGCCCGACCCTTAGACTCACAGGCCCACAGATCCCGCAGTGTGGCAGCGTGTCTACCGGTTCCGACTCCCACCCCCCTGGACGCATCGTCGGCCTCGTATTGTCCGTGGGGGGCAGCCATGTCCAAGCCCACACAACACGTGCGACTCACGGGGGCCGCCACCTTGGCCATCCTCACCCACGCGGCCCACCACGTGCGATTCATGGGGGCCGCCATCTTGGATGCCACCTTCCTCACTGCCTGACACGTGTGACCGATGGGGGCAGCAATCTTGGGACCGCCCCAGCACCTTCGATCATGCCGACTACCCGCAACTCAGCGCGGTCACCCTTGACCAGTCGCGACCCAAACACCTCCGGAGCTCTATGATGACCGTCCGGGTAAACGGACACGAAATGCCTCTTCGACTCCGGGAGCACAGAGAGCTTCATTCATCCGGACATGGTAAGACACTGCTCAGTCCCAATCTTTCCGGCGCATCAAACCATCTCCCTCACCTCCGGGTCGCACGCGGTGCAACCCTCGCAATACAGGGCGCCAAGTACGGCAATTTTAAATTATATATACTCCCCGACCTCTGCGCTCCTCTTCTATTGGGACTGGATTTCCAATGTAACCTCAGGAGCCTCACCCTGAAATTTGGCGGGCTCCTACCCCCGCTCACCGTATGTAGCCTCGCGATCCTAAAGGTCGACCCTCACACGCTCTTCGCAAACCTTACTGCCGACAGCAAACCAGTCGCCACCAGAAGCAGGCGGTACAGCATCCAGGATAGACTTTTATCAGGTCCGAGGTCCAGCGACTCTTGCGGGAGGGAATCATCAAGGCCAGCCCCTGTAGTGCCCAGGTGATGGTCGTCAGGACCGGGAAAAAGAACCGGATGGTTGTAGATTCCAGCCAAACCATAAACCGGTACACGCACCTCGATGCGTACCCCCTTCCCCGGATTGCAGACATGGTTAATCAGATCGCGCACTACCGGGTGTTCTTCACGGTGGATCTGAAGTCTGCGTACCAGTAGCTCCTAATCTGCCTGGAGGACCGCCACTACACGGCATTTGAGGCAGACGGCTGCCTCTTCCACTTCCTCTGGGTCCCCTTTGGCGTCACAAACGGGATCTTGGTTTTCCAAAGAACGATGGACCGAATGGTGGACAGTAGGGGCTGCGGGCCACATTTCCGTACTTGGACAACGTCACCATTTGCTCGCCATGATCAGCAGGACCATGATGACAATCTCTAGACATTTCTCCAAACTGCCCCAACCCTTAACCTCACTTACAACAATGAGAAATACGTTTTCACCACGACCAGACGAGCCATCCTCGGCTACGTCATGGAAAACGGGGTCCTTGGAACCGACCCCGACAGTATGCGCACCCTCCTGCAACTCCCCCTTCCCCACTACCCCAAGGCCCTGAAAAGGTGCCTCGGGTTCTTTTCATATTACACCCAGTAGGTCCCCAACAATGCGGACAAAGCCAGCCCACTAATCAAGGCCACCATCTTCCCACTGGGGGCTGAGGTCCGCCAGGCCTTCAGCTGCATCAAGGCAGATATTGCCAAAGCTGCGATGCACGCGGTGGACGAGTCCGTCCCCTTCCAGGTGGAGAGCGACGCATCAGAGGTTGCCCTCGCCGCTACCCTTAATCAGGCAGGCAGGCCAGTAACGTTTTTTTCACGAACCCTCACCACCTCCAAAATTCGACACTCCTCAGTCGAAAAGCAGGCCCAAGCCATCGTGGAAGCCATGCGGCACTGGAGGCACTACCTCACTGGTAGGAGGTTTACCCTCGTCACCGACCAACGATCGGTAGCCTTCATGTTTGATAATACGCTGCGGGGCAAAATCAAGAATGATAAGATCTTGAGGTGGAGGATCAAACTTTCCACCTATAATTATGATATAGTATATTGCCCTGGGAAGCTCAACGAACCCCCAGATGCCCTGTCCCGAGGCACGTGCGTCAGCGCGCAAGATGACCGACTATGTGCTATCCACAATGAACTCTGCCACCCGGGGGTCACCGACCTCTCCACTACATCAAGGCCCGCAACCTGCCCTACTCCACCAAGGAGGTCAGGGCCATGACCAGGGACTGCCCAATCTGCGCGGAGTACAAGCCGCACTTCTATCGACCGGATAAGGCACACCTGGTAAAGGCATCCCAGCTTTGAGCGCCTCAGTATCGATTTCAAAGGGCCCCTCCCCTCCAACAACCGCAGCACATATTTCCTCAACATCATTGACGAGTTCTCCCGCTTCCCCTTTGCAATGGGGCAGCACGGTAGCATGGTGGTTAGCATAAATGCTTCACAGCTCCAGGGTCCCAGGTTCGATTCCCGGCTGGGTCACTGTCTGTGCGGAGTCGGCACGTCCTCCCCGTGTGTGCGTGGGTTTCCTCCGGGTGCTCCGGTTTCCTCCCACAGTCCAAAGATGTGCGGGTTAGGTGGATTGGCCATGATAAATTACCCGTAGTGTTCTAAAAAGTAAGGTGGAGGGGGGAGTTGTTGGGTTACGGGTATAGGGTGGATACGTGTGTTTGAGTAGGGTGATCATTGCTCGGCACAACATCGAGGGCCGAAGGGCCTGTTCTGTGCTGTACTGTTCAATGTTCAATCCCTTGCCCCGACATGAAAGCGGCCACCGTCATTAAAGCCCTACATAGTGTCTTCACCGTGTTTGGTTTCCCCACATATGTCCACAATGACCGGGGCTCGTCGTTCATGAGCGACGAACTGCATCAGTGCCTGCTCAGCAAAGGCATCGTCTCGAGCAGGACTACCAGTTATAACCCCAGGGGAAACGGGCAGTTGGAGAGGGGGAACGCGACGATCTGGATGACCGTCCTCCTGGCCCTACGGTCTAGGAATCTCCCGGTCTCCCACTGGCAGGAGGTCCTCCCCGACACACTCCACTCTATTAGGTCCCTACTTTGCACGGCCAAAAACGAGACCCCCCATGACCGCCTATTTGTTTTCCCCAGGAAATCCACCTCAGGGGCCTTGCTTCTGCCCTGGCTGAAGACACCGGGGCCTGTCCTGCTCCGCAAGCACGTCAGGAGCCATAATTGTGACCCCCTGGTCGAGAGGGTCCAGCTCCTACACTCCAACCCCCAGTATGCATACATCAAACACCCCGATGGCCGACAGGATACGGTCTCCCTCCGGGACCTGGCACCCGCAGGTTCCTCTACCACCGCCACCCCATCTTACCCTGACCAACCTACGCTGACCAGTGCTCCTGCCCCTACGTGGCACTCGCACCCCCTCCCGCCCGCCATTCCCCCTTCACCGACCCAAAGGAATGAAGCTCCAGAAGACACGCTCCTAGAGTCCACGTCTGTACCCGCACCAGCGACTTCACTACTGATGCCAGCATGGATGAGTTTGACGCCCGGGCCAGCGGCGACACCAGAGCTTCGGCGTTCACAGCGCTCAATCCGTGCGTTGGACAGGCTGAACTTATGAACCCGTCACCCCCGCCGGACTTCATTCTTTAAACAGGGGGTAAATGTAGTGAATGTACTGCTGTAACAATTCACCATGTGCTTATCTGTACAATGCTGTTGCCCATGTGAGCTCCACCTATGGACCATTGTATGGTATTACCTATAATATAGCATGCTGGGGCCTGTGTGGGCTCCGCCCCTGACTCAACCACTTGAGGGGAGGTATAAAGAGCAGTCGCCCTGTCGGCGGCTCCCACTAACAGACCAGTCGCAGGCAGGCACTGTTCTAGTTGATTACAGCCACAGTTCACTTCTACTCCTTGTTTCGTGTGAATTGATGGTCGCATCACACCAATGATTATGGCCTCTGCAATGGGAATATTAATAATGGCCAGCATGGTCTTCTCCGCAGAGGTGGGTCAAGCTATCCAGATGCATCTTCCATCTTGTCGTTAGCTCCTGTTGACTCGGATTGTTCGCTAACTTGTCCTGCAAGAGAGAGCTAAGTGTATTAGTGATTATCAGGCAATCTTGTGGTTATGAGATTGTTATAATTGAATAGCTTGCAGTGTGTGCAATTATGATAGTGTGAGGATTACAAGATTTCTAAGGGCGTGTGAGTGCAATGCGGTATTTGAATGTCAGCTATGAATCTTGATAGACAGAGATTAGCGGTAGGTGAGTGGTGGGGCCGCAGTGAATTAAAATTTCTTTACCGGTTATGGTGCAGTTTGCAGATAATGACATTTGAAAATGCATCCACTTGTCACTTGACCACTCGTGTGAGGCCACTAAATATCTTGTGGCACTACATCTAGGTCCCTGCGGCTGGACTCATTGCATTAACTTTGATACTATCTGCCCTTCCTGCCTTTTTCCAAGTGTTTGTGGGGCCTCTTGGATACCAGACATCTTTACTCCTTTCAGCCTCTTCCACCAATGCCTCCAGTTGGCAGCCCACTCTCCACATTTCATTCTTTTGTCTTTTCCAGGTTGGATTCAGCTCCCACAGGACTGCGAGCACCTGCTCTAGCTTTTAACAGGTATAGGCTAGCTTTGAACAATGCAGGCTTGCTTTAAATGATGCAAGCCACTCATGATGTTGGCAGCATGCTCAGGCATCCACCTAATCCACAGCTTGGTTTGGGTTGGCTGGATGCTGAAATCATTGAAAATCGGAAGCAGCATAAAGGTAACCTGCTCACAATCAATGGCCACATGTTAAATCACACATTGTGCTCAATGCACTTACTTTTGTGGTCTTTTCAATTTAGTCGCCACCACCTCCCCACCGATACCTTAATTAGCCTTAAGATCGAGATAATACACAGAGATTTGTGTTTTTTATTAGATTATTGTTAGTCCACATTCGACTTCTGAGTTTTTAATTTGGCCAACATTTTGATTCATATGGATGACTTCCAGTTAGTTTCTTTCTCAAGGTTAGGCCATCAGTGTGTATTTTATTTTCCTTCAGCTTGCAATGATCTTCACTGCCGACTCACGGAGACAGCAGTCAACTGGCAGCAGAGGGAGTGAGAATCACAACTTCTCTCCCTTTGAGGGTTTGGAAACTTCTGCTCAGTTCTCTCAGAGTGCATCACGCAGGAACCCATCACTGACTATTGTCAGCCACAGCACTGTCCCTGGCCAACCCACCATTGTCAATTAGCCAATCAAACCAACTTCCTCCAAAACCGGTTCCTAAGGCTCGCTTGGTGCCGACAAGTCTGGTTTCTCCACTCCAAAATACAAGCACTCTTCTTCTAAAAGGCACAGCCCAATTATGGGTCCACTGACCAAAAGAAATGAGAACAAAGGAAATAAACAGGAAGGACACTTAAATACTGATAAAGACTTATTAGTCAATGCTATTGAAAACTTCAATCAGATTCCAACATTTTAACAATTACAAGCCATTAATTAGCTCTGAAAACAGTTTTTCGGCATTCAGGATTTTGAATAGATGGCAACAGCATTCAAAAATAACTGGCTGTTGTACATTTGGTGATAATGGCACCTGTCTGTCTTGGAATACAATGGACTGTGCCTGGTGTGCATGTCACTTCTGGATTGAACAAGTCTGTTGTGGCTGTAGAAGCCGATACTTGAGTGGCAATTCTTTCCACAGTTGGCACAGATGAATAGTGTTCGCCTGGGGTCAGCTAATGTTTTGATTTCAGTACTCTCTCTTTTCCACCAACTGGTAATTTATTTTCTTCTTTTCTTTTGTCTCCAGATCCTCTGGTAAGCAGCAAGAACTTCCCATATATCAGGTCTCGCTTGCAGACATCGTGGTATTGTAGGTATGGGCAACGTGTTGACCAGGTTGTAAGCTTTCCATATAGCATGTCTTTGGGAATGTAGCTGTCATCCATTCAGTTCACATGAGCCAGCCAATGGAGTCGCCATTGAATGGCTCAAGAGGGCAAACAAGCTGGGGATCTCTGTATGCTGGTATACTTCCATATTTAGCACACTGCCTTGCCAGGAGACAGCCAATATTCATCTGAGGCAGTGGAGGTGCCTCTTTGCTCTAATTGCATAAGTTATCACTGCTTCGTTACTATAAATGAGAATGCTGAGAACACCAGCTGGTACACATGGAGCTTTGTATTTTTGATTAGATTGTTGTTAGTCCACATTCGACTTCTGAGCTTTGACATCCCAGCTGTGGTTTTAGCAATCCAAGTGTTGATTTTGTCATCAAGGGACAGGTTGCTGCTAATTGTTGATCCAAGGTATGTGAAGCTGTCAACGGCTTCCAGTGAGGTTGTCAATGGTGATGGAAGGTAAAGCCTTTACGTACTGGCCCATAACCTTGGTCTTCCTGACACCAACCATCAATGCAAACTTCTTGCATGTCCAGAGAATCGATTTACATGCCTCTGCAAGTAAATCGCAGCATCATATGCCAGCATCATCAGCAAGCTCGCAGACTTGGACGTTATGCACTTTGGTCTTGGTGCATAGTCTTGCCAAATTGAACAGCTTGCCATCAGCTCTGGCATGCAGGCAGGCACCCTCATTTGTGTCACTGAAAGAATATAATTACAGAATGGAGAAAATTATATTTGAGAGCACTGATACCAGGATGCAACCCTGCTTTACCCGGCTGTTGATCTTGTAAGTGTCTGATCCATTGTAACTGACAAAACTGTGCATGTTCTCATGGAAAGGAGAAATGGTGCTTGGGAATCCAGGTGGGCAGCCCGTTTTCCACAGTCGTTTAAAGAGTTTGTCTCCGCTGACAAGATTGAAGGTCTTATTGTGGTCTACAAAGGCAACGTAGAGTTGTCTGTGCTGTTTGCGGCACTTCTGCTGTATTTGCCGGAATGAGAGAACCATTTCAACTATCGATCTGCCAGCTCTGAAGCTGTACTGAGATTTAGACGTGTGATGCCAGGGTCTGCAATCTGCTTAGAGCATTGTGAACAATGTCTTTCCCCATGAAAGAGATGCCATGATAATTGTTGCAGTCACTGTAATCCTCTTCTTCTCTCTATCTTGCAGTTTTATACATATGACTGAACAAATAACACAGCTTGTTTCTGGTCAAACTAATCTCAACCCTTCATTAAGCTTTACAAACAACTAATTCAACCTTCAGCATTAGTACCAGATTCTCACTGTATTTCGTTCTTAAGTATCATGACCAGATGCAAATTGACAACCCACAAACCAAATCTAGACAACCAAAAGTGTCTTCTGTCTCAGAGATCATAAATTCTGTTGTTATAGAATTGACATTGATGTACCAGGATTGGTGTCCTTGGTGTAACAAGGAAGCAGTAAATATTTGGAGGCAGTGGTGTAGTGGTATTGTCGCTGGAGTAGTAATCCAGAGACCCAGAATCATGCTCTGGGGACCTGGCTTTGAATCCCGCCATGGCAGATGGTGACATTTGAATTCAATAGAAATCTAGGATTAAGAGTCTAAAGGTGACCATGAAACCATTGTCGATTGTCGCAAAAACTCATCTAGTTCGCCAATGTCCTTTAGGAAGGAAATCTGTCATCCTTACCTGGTCTGGCCGACGTGTAACTCCAGACCCACAACAACGTGGTTGACTCTGAAATGCCCTGCGGATGGGCAATAAATGTTGGCTCAGCCAGCGAAGGCAACATTTGATGAACGAATAAAAAAAAATTCACTCTCTTCTAAGATACAGAATGGTCACAGTAAGGATGCTGGAAACAGGAGCAGGTCATTTTGCCCCTTGTGCTTGTTTCCACCATTCAATTATTTCATGGTTGATCTTTATCTCAACTCAATTTACCTGCTTTTTCTCCGTGTCCCTTATTATCCTTACTAACAAAAATATTACAATGAATTATTTAATCTTGAAATTTTTCATTGACCCAACATTCAAGGCATTTTACAGGAGGTTTCCAGAGTTACCCTGCCCTTTGAATGTTGCCTGATTTTACTTTTAAATGAACTCATTCTAATTGAAAGATAAACCCCCCTTGTTCTAGATTCCTCCACCAATGGAAGATTTTCCTATATCTACCCTGTGTAATTATCTTATCAACGTAAAGACTTAAATTAACCTTTAAGCTTCTAATCTCAAGGAAATGAAACATAATTATGCAACCTGTCCTCATAATTTATCTCTGGTATTATCCCAGTGAATCTGTACTATATTCCAGACTAAGTTATCCTTTGTAATGTTTGATGCCCTGAATTGATTTCAGTACTCAAGATGGCATCTGACCAAAGTCGTATAAAATTTAAACATCACTTCTTCACTTTTCTATTCAAGCCCTCTTGAGATAAAGGCCAACATTTCATTAGTAGTTTTGATTGCTCAGCTAACCTGCAGAGGCTGTTTGATTTAAATTAACAAGTAGAGAATGAACATATCACAGTTAATATTCTATTGTTGGGATAATAGAACGCTCATAACGGGCGGGATTCTCCCAATGGGAGTCTAAGTGCCGACAGCGGAGTAAAAAGCAGAGTGTTTTACTCCGGCGTTGGCGCCCGTTCCCAGAACTCATTCTGGGGCCTCCGTGGGGCTGGCAGGAACGTGGCACGATTTACGGGGGTGGGGCCTCGGCGCCTTGGGTCCCGCGCATGCGCAGTTGGGCAGGCGCCAATTAGCGCATGTGCAGTGGCAGTCCTACCCCAGGCTGCCCTGCACAAAACTGGTGCAGGGATATAACATTGCAGGCGGAGGAAAGGAGGCCCGCTGACAGAGAGGCCGGCCTGCCTATTGGTGGGCCCCGATCACAGGCCAGATACCATCGGAGCCCCCCTCCCCCCTCCCCCCCCCCACAGGCCGCCCCCCCGAGCGTCCCGCAGAGTTCCCGCCGATAGCGACTAGGGGTGAACGGCGCCGGCCGGACACTCTCGTGTCGGAGCGGCCGCTCGGCCTCATCTGGGCCGGAGAATCAGCGGCCCCGCCGATTCCAGTGGCCCGTGGCTGGCGCCGCACCAAACGTGCCGGCGCAAATGGCGCCGATTCTCCGCACCTCTGAGAATCGCGCGCCGGGGTCAGGACATCGTGGCGCGGTTGCTCTGATTCTCCGGCACGGGGCGGGGCTTGGAGAATCACCCCCAACAACTTTTCGACTTGGGAACATCTTCAACTTCTTCAGACAGTTTGCTTTTTATTCTTTCATGGAATGTGGGTGTCATTGACAAGAGCAGCATTTGTTGCCCATCCCTAATTGCCCTTGATCTGAGTAGCTTGTTCGCCCATTTCAGAGGGCTGTTAAGAGTGAACCGCATTACTGAGGATCTGGAGTCAAGTGTTGGCCATACCAGGTTTCCACCCCTGAAAGACATCAGTGAGCCAGATGGGTGTTCACAACAATCGACAATAGTTTTGCAGCCACCATTACTGGCACTAGCTTTCAAATGCAGATATTATTAATTCATTTTAAAGAACTCTGTTCACGCAGTATGGTTAGCTCATCTTTCATGGTGTAAAAAGTGCAGAGCTTGTGGAGAAACTCTTTTGATGTCATGGGCCATCTTTTCATGGTGACATCAAGGAGCTGCCTGTATGTGTGATCCACTTCTAGGGCAACTTTGAGTTCCTTAATTCTGTGGGATGACAGCACTTGAATTGTCTTAAGATCAATGTTCTCCTCATGATCTTCATGCTCAGTGGTGGGTTGGTAAGCCCCAGAGATGTCATGGTAAGGTATAGTTCTTTACTGTGCTTGCAGTATTGGAGCTTGAGCATTATCCCTACAGACATTGCGATGCCGTATGAAGATTTTTTTTAAGGATGGTCATGAGCAGCTGGTGATCAATTTCAATGGTGGCTGGGCAACCATAAATGAAATCATGGAATTTTTGACATGTGAAAACTAGGGCAAGGAGTTCCTTCTCAAGTTGGGCATAGCAAATGTCAGTGTCAGTGAGAGCCCTTGATGCAAAAGCCACTAGTCTGCTATTCTATACTGCTCTGAGTTCATGCTGACAGGCAACTGCTGATAAGCGTACATGAATTCGGACTTTGAAGTATTGCAACACTGGAGGGACTGACAGCAGATCCTTGAGTTTGTTGAATGTAGAATTATGGTGCTCCTGCCAATGCCATTCTACATCCTGGTGGAGAAGATGACAGGGGGTCCAGCTACGTCACTGTAACAGGGAATGAATTTTGATTGATAATTCGCCATGCCGAGAAAATACTACAGGGTCTGCTTGTTCTCAGGAGTGGACATTTGCCGTATAGCCGTTGTCTTACCCGGGTCTGGCTTCCTTCCAGCAGCGGTAAACAGGTGGCTGACATAGAGGGGCTGGCTGACCCTGAATCTGTATATAAGCAGGGTTGAGTTTCAACTGTATGGTCCTGATTCTGTCAAGGACCCAGCACAGATGTGCATCATGTTCTTGCATTGTACAACAGACCAGGATGTCATCAACGATGATTTCACAAGGTTCTCCTGCAAAGAGCTATTCCATAGACCATTGGAGGACCTCACAACCAGTGGAGATACCATAGGGTATGCAGAGAAACCTGTATCTGCCCACTGGAGACATGAACATCATGAGCTTCGAAGATTCTTCATCCAGTAAGATTTGCCAAAATCCACACTTTGTATCCAGGATGCTGAAAAACTTAGCATTGGACATGTTGACTATCACCTGTTCAACCATCCTCTTTGGATGGTGCGGTCTCAGAAGCGCTTTATTCAGGTGAACTGGGTTGATGCAGATCCTGACTACATCTTTCTTTACTGCACCTATGTTCGCAGAAGCTCACTCTGTAACCTCATATTTGGAGGTTATCACATCCAATCTTGTCACTATATCCAATTTGTTGACTACCTTCTGTTTCATGATAAGGTGTACTCTTCTTGGAGTACAGACAGCGTGTCTTACTGAGTCGCCAGCCTCATGTGATATATGACGGACAGCTCCTCAATAATATCACAGTGAAACAGGTCTTTGTAAAAGCAGCATTTCTGGGGTTTGGTGCTGTGGGGCGAGGGGAAGGGGGGGGGGGGGGGGGGGGACCGGGCCAAGGTGAATTAGCCCCACTGCAATGTTGTCCTGGAGGCCCAACAACGGCTTGATGTCCTGGTCAACTACATGGAGCTGGAACTTGGCATGCGTGGAATGCAAGGTGACTGTGTCTGCCAAATGAATGGTTTGCCCACCATAAGCAATGAGATTTACTTTGTTACTAAAATCTAATGCAACACAGGACTCCATTTTCCACAGTTATTGCAAAGTTTACTAAGTCTGAAACATGGACTTATTTTTTGTTGGTGCTGGCCATTGCAGTTTGGGCTGAGAAAACTTCCATTTCTCTCCTTAATTCCTGGTGTTGCTCTCGGACTGCTCATTTAACATGCAGATACTAATGGCAGAAACTAATGTGAGTTTTTCCCCCCGGAGCAACTGCTTGTACTCAGCATCACTGTGCGTTCCACACACTATCCAGCCTCTCATTGGCAAAAGTACCAAATATGCATTTTTTTTGGCAGAATTTTCAAAGACGAAGATTTTCAAAGACAAAGAAAGATTCTCCGCCGTCGGGGTGCTCCGTTTTGCTGGATGCCCGGGGTTTCCCGACGACGTGGGGCTACCCTACAATGGTAAATCCAATTGACCAGCTGGCGAAATGGAGCATCCTGCTGGCGTGCTGAACCAGAAATCTGGTGTGGCGGGGCGGAGAATCCAACCCGAGGTATGTGTTTATACTGATTCATTGAGTTTCTGGTTGGTGTTAAAAACATGTTTGTCCATGATGAAATTTTTTACTGCTGCGCATATCTGTTAAAATTTCTAAAAAGCACGTCAGGATCATCCTGGTCTTCCTGCCCTTGATAGACAAAGGATTCAGATTTTATGAGTGCCTCTGGGCCTGGTAGATTCAACAGCATGTACGCCTGTACTTTCTTTGATTTATTGGAGAGACTGGTATGGCAGTATATGCACCATTCCTTTTTGAATTTTTTCCAATTATTTGTGACGTTTTCATCGAAGATGAGCAGACCAATGCGCCAAAGTTCTTGTGCCATCCTGGCCAGCTCCTGACACCATGGGTTATGTAGGAATGAAGACGAAGGATCACAACTTACTCTAAGATCTTCAGGAGCTTTTGCTCCTTGCCTGTAGCCACACTGACAAGAACATATCACTTCTTGTGAACAGGTCTTGACAAGGTATACATGAATACACATTCTGCAAGCAATAACAAAAGCAAAAACTTGAATATCTCCAGCTTTGGTCTTCATAATGGAACCAACAATATAACAATAGAATTGAATGGAAATGTAGACCAGATGCTTTCGAGAACAGGTGGCTTATTTGTAAGAACAGTTAGACACCTCAATGACAAGTTTCAATTCTACTTTCACCAGCCTAATCACATCTTCTGGTAGCATAGTGGTTAGCACTGTTACTTCACAGCTCCAGGGTCCCAGGTTCGATTCCTGGCTTGGGTCACTGTTTATATGGCGTCTGCACATTCTCCCCGTGACTGCATGGGATTTTCCGGGTACTCCAGTTTCCTCCCACAGTCCAAAGATGCGCAGGTTAGGTGGATTGGCCATGCTCTATTGCTCTTCATTACAAAAAGGTTAGATGGGGGTAATGGGTTATGATGATGGGGTGGAGGCGTGGACTTCAGTAGGGTGATCTTTCCAAGGGCCAGTGGCGATTCAATGGGCTGAATGGCCTCCTTCTGCACTGTATATTCAATGATCCTATGATCCATAAGACCATATGATAGAGAGGCAGAATTAAGCCATTTGGCCCATTAAGTCTACTCTGCCACTCGATCATGGCTGATATTTTTCTCATCTCCATTCTCCTTGTAACCACTGATCCCCTTATTAATCAAGAACCTATCGATCTCTGTCTTGGAACTTAGTGACTTGGCTTCCACTGCCTTCTGTGGCAACGTGTTCCACAGATTCACCACCCTCTGGCTGAAGAAATTCCTCCTCATTTCAGTCTTCAAGGATCAACCCTTCAGTCTGAGGCTGTGCCCCTGGGTTCTAGTCTCTCCTACTCCTCACTCATCCTACTCCCTCCCCACCTTTACACACTTGCCTTCCCTTTGTAGCATTTTAAAGGAGCTATGGGACATTTAAACTCTTCACTTACTGGAATATTGTAGCTGGTGCAGTATAATGGATGTGTAGTTTCTGTACGGATTCTTTCTACTGCTCCCTTTTAGGTTTCTGCACTGAGTCAGTTTAGCAGGATCCTCCATCGGAAGATTGACCAGAACAATCCGAGGAAGATAAGTGTGTATTTCATTTTATCTGTTCAGGTCAGAAATAGGTGGTGCAATTTTACAGCCCCTCAAACTGGCAGGATATTCTGATCCCACTGAAGTCAAGACTTTTGATTGGTTCGCCCTGTTTTTCAGCCCCACCCACCGTGATAGAGCTGTCAAATTGCACCCAGCATTTCTTATCTTAACTGGAAGATTTGGACCCTTGTGGCTGTCCTGATTTGTTTGTTTATCTTGAGATGATGTTTACCTTTGTTGCAGGACAATTGAATCAAAGTTTTACTTTGTGCTCAGTTTATGTATAATTTCAGAAACCCACCTTTGGCTGATGAAATGATGTTAGAACTATCGATGACTGGTTCAAAGAGTAAGAAAAATGGTGCAAGGGAAAGCTTTGGTAAAAAGGTGTTGAGCAACAGAGCTTTGTCTTTCACATTCTATCAGTGAAGAAGAGCCAACAATTCCTGTCCAGAGAAATGGATGACGCTCCAGGTGGGAAAATAGTTGTAAAACTATTTGCTGGGGAATAAATGAGTGTCACCCTGTGTGTCGGTCTGCACTTGCCTGAGTAATGACCATGTGTAGCAGTGTGAAATAGGATAACTTCTAAGGTTGTATTTCCAAGATTACTGCATAAATGTCAGATAAATAATTTGGATTACTCAAGAATGCATATTTGAATGGGGTTTATTTGTCATCTTATTTTTGTATTATACACACATTTTATTCCTGGGAATTTTAGCTTTTACTGATTTATGGCCTTCTGGAAAAGCTTTCTGAAAATTGGTAGGCTTTGGGGGATGATCCTAAGACTTACTGTAACAGATGCTCTGATCTCAGTGTAATAAAATCTTCCACCATACAGCCCAGTGGGATGAGATATTATGGCAATGCTATCAGTCTAGTTCACTGTGGAATATAATATGGCAGAAGATAGAACAAGAGAAAATCAAGTGTTAATAGTAAATTACTCTGTCATCAGAAATGATTAAGATCTCATTGAAGTAGATGGCTAGTGGTTTGACCTACTTTGGTAATACAAAATTAGCATTGATGCACAACTTTAAGCCTCCATCCATTCTAAAACTAAATAGGTCTGGAAAAATAGCAACACTAACTCTCCTAATGAAGGAACAAAAATATGCCCATGTGATAGAGGACTTGAATTAGATAGGTCAGGGAGAATGAAAAGATTCACGTTATGTAGAATTAGGTTAGGTGCCAGAATGTTTCCCTTTTTTCAGACTTATCAGCTTGAGCATAAATTCATTACAAGCGTTTGAAAGGGAGCTGGACAGGTTCAAGGGAAGGCTGATATCACTGCTTAGAAAAGATAGGTGAGATGTTGGGTGATACGCTTCAAGGTCACACTTCTTCTGAAACTTATGATTACTTTGGAGGGAAAGGGGTGTGGCTCAGAGAATGAGTTCCCAGATTTTGTTTCTCTAAGTTGCTTTGGGATGCTTCTTGTCAGCTGTTTCTTAGCTTCTTTCAGGAGATTACATGACTGCTTGCAGTGGAAAGCACAGGGGCGTCACAATTCATACTCTTAACATGGCATAATAGTTCAGGCCCAATGAGCCAGCTGATCTTTTCTTGTCCATCAGCTTCATGTGTTTGAAATTTCATAAGAGATATGTTGCGGATCTTTAACGGATCAAATAAATAGAAATAATTGCAATTACCATGCAAGTGCCATGCAAAACTTTAGAATCACTGAACCTCTTGAAGTGATGTCAGTTGTAATGTGGGGAAATGTGGCAACCAGATTTAACACAAACAGCAATGTGAAAATAATCAGATCATCTCATCTGTTTCAATGGTGTTACTTGAAGGATAAATATCTTCTTGAATATAGATGAGGTAAGAAGAATGGTAAAGCATTTTTTGGTTTGCTGTGTATGATAGTTAACCACATTGGAGTTTCCCCTTGACACAGCAGTGTATTTACATTCGATACCCACATTTCAATATTCTGTGAAGGACATTACCTATTTAGTACTGAACAGTAGTACTCAGAGCTAATTCCATTTACGACCTTCACACTCATCACTATCAGAGGGATCTTCAGCCCATTATTGAAGACTCAATGAGAAACCACAGGTAAAGAGGCCTGATGTGTTATGTACTCTGGGATAACACAGACTGCAACTGGATGCAGCTTTAACCAAAAGATATTCCAGACCTTGAAGTTAGTTCAATCTGATTTATTGAACCAGGAGCACAGTTAGCACAGTTCTCTATGAGTTCAACTCTCTGCTAACCTAAGTGTCGTTACTCTGTCTGACTGAACCAGACTAGCTCTTAGCCATGTGCTGGAGGTGTGATACTGTGCATACACCCTGACTCACTCTGTAGAATGTTCATCCGTGGAAAGAGGCGGAGTGTGAGTGCCTCGTGCTTTTTATAGTGAGCTACCACCCCTGAGTGTCCTGCCTGCTCATTGGTCATGTCCTGTCCTCTGTGTCCATTAGCTGCCTGTCTGTGTATCATTATCTGCATGTCTGCATATCATGACATATCCACTTTTTTTATGTTTTGTTGGCATATGGGAACGTACTTACATGTGGTGGCATATATTAACATATTTACAAGCGGTGGCATATGTGAACATATTTACATGTGAAGACAGCTGTCTAATGTGAGAAAACAGAACATAGCAAACAAAACAAATGTTCATAAGTCCAGTTTCTGGGGCTTGTGTCTGATCCTTGTCGACCGCCAGAGAGGCGGTGGTGGGGACGATGGCGTCTTGACAGGCGGGATGGAAACCTGACTGGTGGCCTTGTAGTTTGAGGTATCAGTGGCAAAACAACGGACGGAAACGGAGAAGAAAGCGGTTGCGGGCAGGCAACTTTGCGCAGTGCCCGTCTGTTTCGTTGCACAACAGAACCATCAGTTGAAAGATTCATCTTTACCTTCTAGACGCTGTTTGAATATTTAGCGCTTGAAGATTTCATTGGTGTCCACTTCACAGTGACTGCCAAACTTCTCCAGGGTGGTCTGAAACGTTGTCTTGTCCTGGCCTTCGGTGAAGTGAAAAGAGTTGAAGAGTTTGATGGCTTGATCACCCGCTGTTGAGAGGAGAAGCGCGATCTTCCTTGCATCAGACGCACCCACGAGGTCTGATGCTTCAATGTACAGCAAAAACTTTTGCTTGAATGTCCACCAGTTGGCACTGAGATTGCCGGAGGTCCTGAGCTGGTGAGGAGCCTGAATCTTCTCCATGGTGCCGGGATACATTCGCTGGTCGTCACGGAATGGGCTGAGGTAGATTAAGCAATCTCCTGGTAGCATGATGTCCAGACCTTGAAGTTAGTTCAATCTGATTTATTGAACCAGTAGCACAGTTAACACAGTTCTCTATGAGTTTGACTCTCTGCTAACCTAAGTGTGGTTACTCTGTCTGACTGAACCAGACTAGCTCTTAGCCACGTGCTGGAGGTGTGATACTGTAAATACACCCTGACTCACCCTGTAGATGTTCATCAGTGGAAAGAGGTGGAGTGTGAGTGCCTCGTGCCTTTTATAGTGAAATACCACCCCTGAGTGTCCTGCCTGCTCATTGGTCATGTCCTGTTCTCTGTGTTCATTAGCTGTCTTTCTGCATATCATTATCTGCATGTCTGCATATCATGACAAGGCCCACATATCAATAGGTATCAAAGTTATTAATTTAATCTTTGTGTAAAAACGTTCATATTTGAATGAATTTTTTCCACGTTTCCCATTTTGAAAATATGAACTTTTAAAAAATAAATTTAGACTGCCCAATTAGTTTTTTCCAATTAAGGGGCAATTTAGTGTGGCCAATCCACCGAACCTGCACATTTTTGGGTTGTGGGGGTGAAACCACACAGACACGAAGAGAATGTACAAACACCACACGGACACTGACCCGGGGCCGGGATTGAACCCAGGTCCTCAGGATTGTAGGCAGCAGTGCTAACCACTGCACCATTGTGCCACCTCAACGGAAAATACGAACTGCTTTTAAAAGGCTCAATACAAGATAAATATCAATGGCATTGTGTGGAGAACAAAAGCTGCACAGTATAATGCCTATATTACCAAAGTGGTAGGTTTACACCCAAGATCCTTTTTTCAATGGTAGACTTACGACCAAATAAATAATGCATGAGATTTTCCTGTTCTTCCAATAGGCGGATTTCCGGTCCTGCCAAAAGCGACCCCCATGGTGGGTTCCCCACGGCGGGATGGGCGAGCCATGCAAATCATTGTGGACATCGACAGGACCGAAGATCCACTGGCGGCTACTGGTGAGCTGCCTCCACTGCCAAAAAACAAGTGATTTGAAAAGGTCACGGAGTCAGTTACTTTTCAGAATCTACAACGCTCTGTATTGTAGAAAGCTTATATGGAAATGTGAATTGAAGAAAATAAAAGGAACATAAAATGATTTTTTGGGAACAGAGTGGGGCACAAAAGGCAAGGCCAGGAATGGAGTGGAGCAGCAGAGCAGGAGAGGCTGGGAGCGGAGCAAATCAGTGTAAAGGTAAGTCTGGGGGCAAAGCAGGATAACAATGAGAAGCGTGGGAGTGGGACAAAACAGTGCAAGAGATGTCGACAGGAATGGATTGGAGTAACAGAAAAAGTGAGGGTGGGAGTGGAGCAACAGAGAAGGAAAGGCCAGAAGCAGAACAGAGCAACACAATAATTAGTCTGTGAGATTGAACTGAAGAGGAGGGAAAGTAACTCACAAAGTAGCATCACCAGACGAGGAGCCATATACAGTGAATATACTGGTAAGCTTTAACTTGATTTAAATTTATCAACAGTAAAGCATGACTAGATCAATCAACTAGCATTAAAATTTATTCCAATTTGATAATTCGTCATCTTGTTACAACCAGTCTTCAATTAATTACTCAGATCTAGGGGACAAGGTTAAAATGCGATAGAAAGGAATAATAATTGAAAAAGGTCTTGGTAAAGTAAAATCCAAGGTAAATAGATAATAAGAGGTAAGTGAAATGTTTACGTTACCCCGATATAAAATGAAGTAATATCAGCAGAAAGGAAGCACCTGATTGGTGAGTCACTGGTGAGTCTTTATTTATTTAAGTCGTCAATTTATTTCTATTAAGTCAGTGACTAGCCCACTAAATAGAAGCATGGCAGGGCATTTCATGGAACCTGGGTTGCCTGGGTAAACATGTGTGCGGGAAGTGCCATCATGTGCAGCAACTTGAGTTCTGAGTTCTAGCTTGAGCAGCAGCTGGCATCACTATTGTTCATCTGGAAAATTTGTTGTGTCACATATTCAGGTGTATAGAAATAGGATGTAGCAGAAGAATACATGATCGGCAGCATGGTGGTGCAGTGGGTTAGCTGCACTCACAGCGCTGAGGCCCCAGGTTCCATCCCGACTCTGGGTCTGTCCGTGTGGAGTTTGCACCTTCTCCCCGTGTTTGCGTGGGTTTTGCCCCCACAACCCAAAGATGTGCAGGGTAGGTGGATTGAACATGTTAAATTGCCCCTTAATTGGAAAAGAATGAATTGGATACACTAAATTAAACAAAAAAGAAGAATACATGGTGCAGGGTTGGGGCATGGAGGATGTTAAAATTACTGTGACATTGGGTCTTGTTCTGGGGGCGATGTAACCTGTGCAGGTTGTACGTGGACAGATTCTTTTTTATTCGTCCTTGGGGTGTGGGCGTTGTTGCCCATCCCTAATTGCCCTGGAAGTGAATGGCTTGCTGGACCATTTTCAGTGGAGGAAGTTAAGAGTCAACTGTATCACTGTGTGGGTCTGGAGTCGCATGTAATCCAGACCGGGTAAGGACAGCAGATTTCCTTCCCTGAAGGGCATTAATGAAGCAGATGGATCTTTACAATTGACATTTTCATTAGACTTTTAATTCCAGATTTTTATTGAATTCAAATGTCACCAACTGCCATTGTGGGATTCAAACTGGGACCTCAGAGCATTACCCTGGATCTCTGAATTACTTGCCCAGTGATAATATCACTATGCCACCCTGGGACCAATGTCCTTGTGTGTTCGTTGGCTAGTATCACTTCAGGAATTATTGAAGAATTATAGAAGGAGAAATAGAATTGTTAAGATTGAAGAATTGGTTACTAATACGTAGGTAGGCTACTACCTATCTTATGACTTATTCAAAAATAATTTAAGGGGCGGTATTCTCCCCTACCCGGTGGGGCGGGGGGTCCCGATTGGACGGAGTGGCATGAACCACTCTGGTGTCGGGCCGCCCGATTCCGCACCTTCAGGGGCTCAGCCCGCCCCAGAGTGGTTTGCGCCCCGCCGGCCGGCGGGAAAGGGGCTTGGCACCATGCCAACCAGCGCCAAAGGGCCTCCGCCGGCCATGCTGGCGTCATCCCCATGCATGCGTATAGGGCTTTACTTCCGCACCGGGAATGACGGAGGATCACAGCCTCCGGTGCGGAAGGATAGAGTGCCCCCACGGCACAGGCCCGCCCATGGATCGGTGGGCCCCGATCGCGGGCCAGGCCATGGTGGGGGCAGCTCCCAGGGTCAGATCCCCCCCGCGCCCCCCCAAGAACCCTGGAGGCCGCCCACGCCGCCAGGTCCTGCCGGTAAGGGACCTACTCCAATTTACGCCGGCGGGACTGGCAAAGAACGGGCGGGACTTCGGCCTATCGCAGGCCTGAGAATTCGTGGAGCACCGGGACCCAATGAGTCTCACCGGTCCCCGCCATTCTCCGACTCACACCGGGCCAATTTTTCGGGGGCGGAGAATTTTGAGGACGGCGGGGGTGGCATTCACGCCGACCCCCGGCGATTCTCCAACCCGGTGGGGGGTCGGAGAATCCACTCAAGATTCGCAGGTGAGCACTTGAAATTGGATGGAACAGAGAAGCAAAAATGTGACTGTGTAGATTAAGATATTAAAGGCACTGAACCTTTCCTTTAGTTGGATAAGAGATATGAGTATTAGTCGCTCAATGTTTGAGGCAGACAGTGTGGTGTAGTATAAAGGTCAAAACTAACTGCTGAGTTTCAGTTACATTGATAGAGAAGAAAAATGCATAGTTGTCAATGTGAACATCCATTTCTTTGATCAAATAAAAACAAGCTGCACTGAAATGCAGGCATAGTTAAAGCAGGAATAGTAATATTGTAGGTAAGTGAGCAAAATGAGTGATCCTCTGCCAGATGGCATTTCTGAAGACGATGATGATTCTTCTTGGGCCTGAAGATGGACTACTAGAGGAAGCAAAATGTCATCTTGCTGAATTAATTGAAATCCTTATTTCTGAAATATTATCACAAAATCATTCATAGATCAATAGGAATTTTTTAGGTGGCAACCTGATCTGTTTTCTATATCTTGGAACATGCTGCAAGATATTTCAAAGTACTCTAAACACAATCAACTCAGCTGACCTGTTTTCTCTCCAGAATTTGTTAGAACATAATCGTAGCCATAGATAGTTCATTAAAATTCAAGACTGAAAGATAAAGGAATAGATGTGTCTATATACAGCAGCAGCAGATCAGCCTCCGCTTACAATCTCTAACTTGCAGAATAACATATTGTAACCCAGTTCCAGCTGATTCAGTTTTGCTGCACTGTCAGTTACTGATTGCTAAGTAGAAAAAAATTCAATAAATGTTCACAGTATAGGGCAATCTTTAACCCTGTACATAATGGGTTAGGTGGGTATTTAAATTTAGCTGGAGCACTTAGTGGTGCATTCCTGAAACACTCCTCCCTTTTCTCAGCTACAGGGTTTTCTGAGTCACCTGAAGTGGTTGCCAGATGCAGATGTGGATACACAGAAGTAGAAGGAAAGAATATCTTTAGTATAGGTTCTTTTAGAACCTAAGGACATCCCAAAGTACTTTGTCACCATGAAGTCTAACCATTATTGTAATTTAGGAAGCATGACAACTAAATTGCACAAAGTAGAGATCTCTTAAAAATAATGAAATAATGATCAGGTAATTTGTTTCAGTGCTGTAGATTGAGATATAAAATATTGGTTAAGACACTGAGGTGGGTAACAATACACTTTCACAGACTTCATTAATGAACACTTAGATGCCCTTCCTTCTGTTGAGCACTGAGTCCACAGGGTTCTCCACGATCCCTTCCTCAGTTGTGGTGAGTGAGCTGATTTCTCCCAGAATCCTTCTCAGTCATTTCTCACTGCTGTTCTCCTCTGTTAGGTACCCCCAGACATAAAATCTTGGATGGCTCTCTCAGCTCTTCCATTTGATGCTGGGTTGTAATGCGCAGTTCTAATTTTCTTAACACCATTGATGTTTTGAAAATCAGCACTTGTGAATATGGTTCCATTGTCTGGTACCATGACTATAGGTCAGTTGAAAAGCATTGGTGTAACCTTTCGATGGTAGCATGCGATGTTGGTGAATTTATCTCAAAAATGTCCATCCATTTAGAGTGTACATCACGCGCAAAAATATTGTGCCTGGGATTAGGCGGACATAACCAATATGTAATGCAGTGGGAATGTAGCAGGAAACCTTTATAGCAGTTGGCACTGTTAACAATGCTTGACTAGCTTCTCGATATCAGCATCAATACCAGGCCACTGTCATGATATGCAGACATGCACATAATGAGATACAGATAGGCAGCTAATGAACACAGAGAACAGGACATAACTAATCAGCAGGCAGAACACTTGGGGGTGGTTTCCCACTATAAAAGGCACACTCCGCCTCTTTCCACTGGGGACATCTACAGAGTGAGTCAGAGTGTATATATCACATAACACCTCCAGCACGTGGCTAAGAGCTAGTCTGGTTCAGTCAGACAGAGTACTAACACTTAAGTTAGCAGAGAGTCAAACTCACAGAAAACTGTGCTAACTGTGTGACAGGTTCAATAAATCAGATTGAACTAACTTCAAGGTCTGGAGTATCTTTCAGTTAAAGGTGCATCCAGTTGCAGCCCTTTTTATCTCAGTGTGCTTAACATGACATGGTACCAGAAGATGGATATCCCTAGATGGTTTACCTGAATCTGTTCCGTGACGACCAGCAAATGTATCCCGGCACCATGGAGAAGATCCAGGCTCCTCAACAGCTGCGGACCTCCGGCAATCTCAGTGACAACTGGCAGACTTTCAAGCAAAGGTTACTGCTGTACATTGAAGCCTCAGACCGCGAGGGTGCGTCTGATGCAAGAAAGTACGTGCTTCTGCTCTCAACTGCGGGGATCAAGCCATCCAACTTTTCAACTCGTTTAACTTCACCAAAGGTCAGGACAAGACAAAGTTTCAGACCATCCTGGACAAGTTTGATAAGTCATTGTGAAGTGGACGCCAATGAAATCTTCGAGCTATATATTCCAACAACGCCGACAAGGTAAAGATGAATCTTTCAACTCCTTCTTAATTAATCTCTATCGACTAGTGCTGTCCTGCAACTTTGGTGATATTGCTGACTCCATGATCAGAGACCAAATCATTTTTGGAGTGCACTCTGATCCTCTGAGAGAGCAGCTTTTAAAAATCAAGCGTGTGACCCTGTCAGTCGCGATTGAAAAATGTACCATGCATGAGCATGCCAAAAATCGGAATTTCCAATACAAATCGAATGAAAATGAGAAACTTGCCTCCCATGAGGCAGAGAGTGTGCAGGCCATCGCCTGGATGCAGCGCCTCAGCATTGATGAAGTGGCCATTTCACGCACTCTTCCAGGTGCCCCACACATGCGTGACGCGAATGGGGTAACAAAGCGGCCGATCACCACACTGTGCAGGTGCGAACATCTGCCATCTGCACTGCACATGTGCGGCGACGCACGGAGTGTAACGACGTCATGACGTGCCCCAACTGTGGCACCGCCCACTTAAAGAAACACTGCCCTGCAAGAGACAGGCGATGTTTAAATTGCAGAAAGCCTGGACACTATGCAGCCTTGTGCAGGTCTGCATCACCAGTCAAGGGCCAGCCCTCCCAATTCCAACATAGGCGTGTTCGGAGTGTACAACAAGGTTGACAGGATTCTGATCCTGGCAGGCCAACGGATCCAGAGGACGATTGCCTGGAGTCCTCCTACCATGTGGGCATCATTACCACACGTGAACATGCGTCACCAACATCATCACAATGCCTGTCCGTCCTCACTGTGGATTCTCCAGATGAATAGCGTGCGGTGATGCAAGTAAATCAATGCTCGATCCAGTTCAAGCTGGACACAGGTGCTTCTTCCAATCTCCTTTCACAGGCAGATTTCAACCGCATCAAGAAGCCACACAAGCTCCTCCCAGCAGCCTGTCAGCTCCTGGACTATAACGGCAATGCCATCACAGCACTGGGATCCTGCCATCTGCTCCTCTCCAACAAGGGCATGCACGCAAGGCTAAGGTTTGAAATTGTCAAGCCAGACAGGGCCTCCCTGCTCGGCGCACATGCATGCAAGCAGCTAAACCTTATGCAGCGGGTCTACACAATGACATCCCCCAACGTGGATCTACAAGCCGCCATTGCGACAACCTTGCTCAGTATCCAGATGTGTTTGATGGGATGGGAATTCTGCCATATTGTTACGGGATCCTGCTATGGCCTGATTCCACACCTGTGCTCCACGCGCCACGCCCGGTCCCGGCTCCACTGAAGGATCTTCAGGACCAGGGCATCATTTCCAAAGTTACAGAACCGACTGACTGGGTCAGCTCGATGATATGTGTAAAAAAGCCTTCGGGGGAGCTGCGCACCTGCATTGATTCCAAGGATCTCAACCAGAATATAATGCGGGAACACAACCCCATCCTGAAGCGGGAGGATCGCACAAGTGAGATGGCACGCGCCTGGTTTTTCACAAAGTTAGATGCGTCACATGGATTCTGGCAAATCCAGCTAGATGAGTCCAGCAGAAGGCTCTGCACTTTCAACACACCGTTAGGCAGGTACTGCTGTAATTGTATGCCGTTTGGCATTGTCTTGGCCTTGGAGATCTTCCATAGAATCATGGGGCAGATGATGGAGGGCATTGAAGGGGTTCGTGTGTATGTGGACGACGTGATCATATGGTCCACGACCCCCGAAAAGCACATCTTTCGTCTCCAGCAGGTATTCGTCGTTTTCATGCCAATGGCCTCAAGCTGAACAGGGCCAGGTGTTGCTTTAGCATGTCGACACTTACGTTCTTAGGTGACCAGATATCTCAGCAGGGTGTATGCCCGGACACAGACAAGGTCAAGGCAATCGAAGCCATGAAGACCCCTGAAGACAAGAAGGCGGTGCTGCGCTTCCTCGGTATGGTAAACATTTTGGGAAGTTTATCCCAAACCTGGCCTCACACACTACGGCCCTCAGACACGTGATGAAAAAGTCCACTGCCTTTGAGTGACAGGCAGCTCATCAAGCAGAGTAGTTGGAGCTGAAAGCCAAGCTCACTACTGCTCATGTATTGGCATTTTTTGACCCTGACAGGGAAATGAAAATCTCGACAGATGCGAGCCAGGACGGTATTGGCATGGTGTTGCTCCACCGCGATGACACCTCATCCTGGGCACCGGTTGCCTACGCATCATGGGCGAAGACACACACTGAGCAGCGGTACGCCTAAATTGAAAAGGAATGCCTGGGCCTTCTCACTGGAATTACCAAGTTCCATGATTATGTCTACGGCCTACCGACGTTCACCGTCGAGATGGACCACAGGCCTCTAGTCCACATTATCCACAAGGACCTGAATGACATGACGCCCCAGCTGCAGCGCATCCTCCTCAGACTCAGAAGGTACGACTTTGAACTCATGGACACGCCTGGCAAGGAGCTCATTATTGCGGATGCCTTGCCCCGCTCCATAACCTTGCCCAATGAACTGCCGGCATTCATCCAACAGATTGAATCACAGGTGCAGCTGTGGGCCAGCAACCTCCCAGCGTCGGCTGAAAAGGTGATTCGCATTCGCGACGAGACAGCCAAAGACCCTCTTCTGCAGCATGTCATGCGCCACCTCGCCAATGGCTGGCAAAAAGGGCAGTGCCCTCAATTCTTCAATGTGAAGGACGACCTGACGATGGTTGATGGCATCCTCCTCAAGATGGACTGCATTATCATTCCATTCAGCCTCCAGAGTTTGGTGCTCCGGCAAATCCACGAGGGACATCTAGGTGTCGAGAAGTGCAGGCGCAGAGCGAGGCAGGCTGTCTACTGGCCTGGGATTAGTCAGGACATCTCGAATATGGTCCTCAACTGTCCGACCTGTCAAAACTTCCAGTCAGCACAGAACAAGGAGACGCGTTAGCAGCGCAAAATCATGACCTCCGCGTGGTCCAAGGTGGGCATCGACCTCTTTCACGCCAATGGTTGTGATTATTTGTTAATCATTGATTATTTTTCAAACTACCCTGTAGTCGTGAAGCTCTCGGACTTCACACCTCTCCAGGCATGGTATTCCACTCAATGTCATGAGTGACAATGGTCCTTGCTTCAGCAGCCAAGAGTGGTCAAGGTTTGCCCAGTCCTAGTCCGGTGGTGGGGGCTACCCTCATGATTTGGGGGCAGTGGAGGCGACATAGGGGAGAAGTGGGGGGCTCGATGGAGGCTCCGTTAAGGGGGAACCATAGGTTCGTCCCGGGGAACATTGATGGGGGATTTCAGGGTTGGCACAGAGCGGGCATCAGACAGCTGAGGGACCTGTTTATTGATGGGAGGTTTGCGAGCCTGGGGGAGTTGGAGGAGAAATTTGGGCTCCCCCCGGGGAACATGTTCAGGTATCTGCAGGTAAAGGCATTTGCTAGGCGGCAGGTGGAGGGATTCCCTTCGCTTCCCGCGAGGGGGGTGAGCGACAGGGTGCTTTCGGGGGTCTGGGTCGGAGAGGGGAAGATATCTGATATCTACAAGGTTGTGCAGGAGGCGGAGGAGGCGTCAGTAGAGGAGCTGAAAGCTAAGTGGGAGGGGGAACTGGGGGAACAGATCAAAGACGGGACATCGGCTGATGCTCTGGAGAGGGTTAATTCTTCCTCCTCGTGTGCGCGGCTTAGCCTCATCCAATTCAAGGTGCTGCACCGGGCCCACATGACTGGGACGAGGATGAGTAGGTTCTTTGGGGGTGAAGACAGGTGTGTCAGGTGCTCGGGGAGTCCAGCGAACCATGCCCATATGTTCTGGGCATGCCCGGCACTGGAGGAGTTCTGGAGGGGGGTGGCGAGGACAGTGTCGAGGGTGGTGGGATCCAGGGTCAAGCCAGGATGGGACTCACGATTTTTGGGGTTGGGGTGGAGCCGGGAGTGCAGGAGGCGAAAGAGGCCGGTGTGCTGGCCTTTGCGTCCCTAGTAGCCCGGCGAAGGATCTTGCTACATTGGAAGGATGCGAGGCCCCCAAGCGTGGAGACCTGGATCAATGACATGGCGGGTTTCATTAAGCTAGAGAAGGTCAAATTCGCCCTGAGAGGATCGGTACAAGGGTTCTTTAGGCGGTGGCAACCTTTTCTCGACTTTCTGGCTCAACGATAGGGTACAGGGACAGTAGCAGCAGCAACCCGGGGGGGGGAGGGGGGGAAGGGGGAGAGAAAATGGGGGGGGGGCGGACAATGTCTATGTTTATTTATTTAATTTTAATTTATTTTTAAGTTCTTTTGTTGTTCATTGGGGTTGGGGGGATGTGATACATGCGTCGATACGGCCTGGGGGTGTTACAGTTATTATGGGTTATTTTGTTGCATTTCATTGTTTGTCATTATGTTTTATATTTTCTGTAAAAAATTCCAATAAAAATTATATTTAAAAAAAAAGGTTTGCCCAGTCCTATCAGTTTAACCACGTTACTTCCAGCCCACCTTACCCGCATTCCAACGAGAAGGTTAAGAAAGGGGTGCACATAGTGAAGCAGCTCATTTGCAAGGCCGCGGATTCTGCTTCTGACCTCAACCTTGCGCTGGTTGCGTACAAAGCAATCCCTCTGTCTACCGGCATGTCACCGGCTCAACTCCTGATGAACAGGGACCTGCAGACGACTCTTCCAGCCATATACTTGCCTGACCTGGATCACCTCCCAGTGCTGCAAAAGGTGCAGAAACTCAGGGACCAGCAAAAACAGGGCTATGGCACTCATGCCACTGATTTGCCTGTGCTATCCCCAGCAAATGCTGTTCGGATCAAGCTATCTGATGGAGGCTGGTCAGCTCTAGCTGTTGTTGTTCGACAGGCTGCTCCTCGATCGTATATTGCGCATATGGCTGATGGCTCTGTTGTGTGGTGAAACAGACGGGCACTGCGCACAGTAACCCGCCCGCCCTCAACCACATTCTTCGTTGTTTCCATCTGTTATTGTGCCACCTCCTGATACCTTGAACCACGAGGCCACCAGTCAGGCTTCAATCCCGCTTATCAAGGTGCTGTCAGCCCCACCACCACCTCTCCGGCGGTCGACCAGGATCAGATGCAAGCCCCAGAGACTAGACTTATGAACATTTGTTTTGTTTGCTATGTTCTGTTTTCGCACATGAGATACCTGTTTTCACATGTACATATGTTCCCATCTGCCATAGTATGTAAATAAGTTAGTTTTTCGGCCTACACATGTAAATACTTTCACATATGCTACGAAAAAACATTTCAAAAGGGGAGATGTCACGACATGCAGACATCCATATAATGAGATACAGACAGGCAGCTAATGAACAGAGAGAACAGGACCTAACCAGTCAGCAGGCAGAACACTTGGGGGTGGTTTCCCACTATAAAAGGCACGTGACACTCACACTCCGCCTCTTTCCACTGGGGACTACAGGGTGAGTCAGGGTGTATATATCACATAACACCTCTAGCACGTGGCTAAGTGCTAGTCTGGTTCAGTCAGACAGAGTAATCACACTTGGGTTAGTAGAGAGTCGAACTCACAGAGAATTGTGCGAACTGTGTGACAGGTTCAATAAATCAGATTGAATTAACTTCAAGGTCTGGAGTATATTTCAGTTAAAGGCTGCATCCAGTTGCAGCCTGTGTTATCTCAGTGTGCTTAACACAGCCACCACACATTACTTCTGGCAAGCATCTTCACCTTTGAGATGCTAGGATGAGTGCTGTGTAATTCAGGTAGGAGCAGCTCATTTTAGCAGATTTCTCTAAACCGTGTTACTTCACAAGTATAAATAGCTGAGTCATAAATTTGGGGAGAAACTATTTATATTGTATGTTTATTCATTCAACAGGAATGGCTAATCTTACTCCCCAGAGTATGATGTCATCCTGAAAACTCATTTATTCTCATTTTAGGGCTGGTTTAGCTTAGTGGGCTAGATAGCTGGTTTGTTAAGCAGAACAAGGTCAGCAGCACAGGTTCAATTCCCGTACCAGCTTTCCCGAACAGGCGCCGGAATGTGGCTAGTAGGGGTTTTTCATAGTAACTTCATACTTGTGACAATAAAAGATTATTGTTATTGTTATTATTCTTGCGGTAAAGAAGGGTTTCCTTTCCTTGGAAATTGGCTCATTTGCCCATTCCTTAAGTATTTCATTCCAGCCGTTTCATAGAACACGGAGTTTCCGGATGTAAAACTTTATAGCTGTGGCAAGCTGCTCCTACTGTGAGATATTCGTAGTTACTGCTCTCTGTTTCCGATTCTGTATCGGTGGAATTGGAGATCCTCAGTGCTAATAATGTTTGTTACTTTGTATAATTTGCAGTCATTTTAGCAGATTTCTCTAAACCGTGTTACTTCACAAGTATAAATAGCTGAGTCAGAAATTTGGGGAGAAACTATTTATATTGTATGTTTATTCATTCAATATTGTATATAAAATATTTTGATTTTTATCAATAACCATTTGAGTGTTAACAGTAAACTTTGACAGAGCAGAAATGTAATTCTAAAAGCATCTAGCTATTGATGAACTGTAGGCCCTGTTGGCACATTATGGGCCCTATTTTCAGTATGAATCATTATGCTGATTTAATCCCAGTTGGAAATGACAGATTCATGTGAATTGTTCTGGTGCCAGGGAGTGGATTGCCAGGTTCTTGGATTCAGTTTCACAGCTTGCTATAGTGGGATTTGAATTTGTAGCTTCAGGGCTTCGAATCTGGTCCCAGAGCCAACTTTTTAAGATTTAGGGGCTGGTTCAGCACAGTGGGCTAAACAGTTGGTTTATAATGCAGAACAATGCCAGCAGTGCGGAGTCAATTCCCGGACCAGCCTCCACGAACAGGCGGCAGAATGTGGCCACTAGTAGCTTTTCACAGTAACTTCATTGAAGCCTACTTGTGACAATAAGCAATTATTATTATTTTGTCTCTCACTTTGGACAGAAGTGGATCTCAATTCGTTCCGTTCTAATCTGCTTCACTGAACTGACAGTGAGTCTATAACATTTAATGCCATAATGATTTCTTGTGGTCCTGGAATGCAGGTGATATTTTCTTGCAAGAGCATCCACATTCATGAGATGTTTTTCAGGTTAGTGCTTGAAAGTACATTCATAGGTGGACAGAATTAATGCCCATCTTGCTGAGGTGATTGGCAGGATAATGTTCTCATCTTTGAAGAGACTCGAAAGTGGTTTATGGTCAGAAATTATGTTAAAGTGTCTACCATGTAAATATTGGTGGAATGTCTTGATGCCAAAGAGTACTGACAGTACTTCCTTCTCAATCTGTGAGTAGCCTTTATCAGCCACTGAGACGGTTCTCAACATAAACCCTATCATCCTTTCAGAGCCATTGTCCAACTTATGGGACAACTCTGCATATGGAGAGGCATTGCAGGTCAATATCAGTTCTTTAGAGGGTTGAAGTGTACTAACAGGTTTGAGGAATGCAGCAATTGCTTTACTCTGTTGAAAATGTCTTCCGAGGGAGTCGTCCAAGGCCAATGATGGTGTTTCTTTGGCAGAATATGCAAGGAGGCGATACCATTGGCACGTTTGGTAAAGAAATGTCCATCGTAGTCGATCATCACAAAAAGCAATTTGAGTTCATTGTGTTTGTGGGTGCACTTGCCTCCTTTATCGCCTTGACCTGTCTTCGATGGGGTGTAATCTTGGTAAATCCGCACGGTGCCTCAGGTAGGTTGCCCCAGTGTCTTGAAAGTTGCATTTCTCTTTCTTGAAGTGAACTCCATCCTCCTGAAATCCCTTATCACAACCTCGAAGTTTGTTAGATGCTCAATCTATGTTCATCCAGTTAACTCATTCAGTATCTAACCTGCAACCTTTGGTTTGTTTGTTTTCCCTTGTCCTTTTTTTGACTTAATTGTAGCATTTCTGTGTGCCTTTCTGAGCTGTGTTGTCTCTGCAGAATTTATAAGATTCTAAAACTCTGTTTTCTCTCCACTTTCTGTCACTATGTTTCATGTTTGAAGACTGCAAAGTTTCTCAGTGCTTTCATAGAATCCCCACAGTGCAGAAGTCTGAACTGACCTTTCGAAAGAGCACTCTACCCATGTCCACTCCCCTCCCACCCTGCCCTATCCCCGTAAAGCTATAACTTAACCTGCACATTCCTGGACACTAAAGGGCAATTTATCATGGTCAATCCGCCTAACCTGCACATCTTTGGACTGTGGGAGGAAACCGGAGCGTCTGGAGGAAACCCACGCAGATACGGAGAGAGCGTGCAAACTCAACACAGTCACCCAAGGCCGGAACCAAATCGGGGTCCCTGGTGCTGTGATGCAGCAGTGATAACCACTGTGCCACACCATTGTAAATCTTTTTCAATTGATCTTAAGATGGCAGTGTCCAGCGAATTGCCTCACAAAAGTAGAAGTCACATGATTATGGGAAGGCTGTTAAGACATATAGAACTCATTACATTTCAAACTCAAACAATCTGGTTATCTTGGTGTCTTTCTCTCTCTTTGCAGGTGCTTCCCAATACATATGAGATTTTGGCAACAAAATGGGATTGAATTTCCTTTTTTTTTCCTCCAAAAAGCAGCAGTAGAGACCATGATGAACAATATATGCTCATTCCCAGTGACTTACCTGTTAGAATGGTGAAGGTTTTGGCAAGACCTGAGCTTCAAATTCAGTGAATACAGAGCCACATGGTGCCGGTGTCGATAGATTCAAATACTGTGTTTACTGGTTTGTTGTGATTAGGCTGACTTAGCTTCTGTGTCACTGTTCACAGAATCACAGAATAATTTCAGCACCAAAGCAGGTCAATTGCCCACTGTGTTTGCACTGGCTCTCTGAAAGAACAACTCACCTAGTACCACTCCCCTGTCTTTTCCCCATGACCCTGCAA
The DNA here is from genome assembly GCF_902713615.1 of Scyliorhinus canicula. Classification (NCBI taxonomy): domain Eukaryota; kingdom Metazoa; phylum Chordata; class Chondrichthyes; order Carcharhiniformes; family Scyliorhinidae; genus Scyliorhinus; species Scyliorhinus canicula. Next base: position 71,470,441 of record NC_052152.1, read on the forward strand.
ATTTTTCCATTTCTGATAACAGTCTAATTCCATTTTGAGTGCTTCACTTGAAGCTACTTCCACCACACTCTCCGGGATTGTGTTCCAAACTCGGACCATTCGCTGTGTGTAAATTATTTTCCTCATCTCACTTTTTTGCTCCTTTGATTAATTATTTTGAATCTGTGCACTCTTGTTCTCGATCCTTTCACAAGTGGTAACTCTTGCTCTACTCTGTCCAGACCCCTCATGATTTTGAATACCTCTATACAATCTCCGCTCAGCCTTCTTTAATCTAAGGGAAACAGTCCTAAATTCTCTGATCTGTTTTCTGAAGTTCTGGATCTCTGGAATCATTTTGTGAAACTTTTCTGCAGATTTTCTAATGCCTTCTTATCATTCTTAAAGTGTGGTGCTGTAAGGGTCTTTCCTGTTTATTTCCCCTTCCTTTTATTTTTGCTGTTACATTTTTGATCCATGGATGATTTATGGACATGTCTTTAAGGTGGCCTGTGCCTTTAATTCAAATGGAAGGATCCAAAGGATGTGCTGTTTCAAATTGGTGATTGTAGATTAACCGGCACGAATGACCGATTTGGCCAGCAAGCGATAGCTCGGTTTGGTTGATTTGGCTGGTGGCCAATGAATTGGCCCAAAATGCTGAGCTCTGGCTGGGAACAGGTGGTGATTGGATCTGATTCCACTGGAATCTTTCAGATTTTCAAGGGCTGAGTTTTTGATTTCAGTTTGACTCCTTGTAGCTCAGAGAGAAGATTCTCTCTCTCTCTGCTCTCCATTTTTCTTCAGAAAGACTATGTTTCTAAACGGACGGAGCCTGGATGAATCTACTTACAGGAGAACCATTACAGGCTATGCAAGCAGGGGAGAACCGACCAGCTCTCTTTGCAGGAAATGCTGATGTGAACCAACTAACACTCTCTCCAAAAAAGGCAGAGGCCTAGAAATAAAGCAAGAACTGAAAATAAAGTTTGATGTGAAGCAAAGGGAAAAGCTGTGAGTAATGCATTTCTAAAGTGTTGAGAAGATCATTACAGGCTGCAAACCAAGGACTTTAATCTACAAGTTGGCTGTGAAGAAAAAGTGCTGAAGAACTACATTGGAAGCAAAGACTCTTAACTTTTGACCTTCATCCTTATTATTATCACCCCCTCCCCCAATTTGTTTATCTGTCTTGTGTGTGTGGGAAGAGGGTGGGACAGTTAAAGGTGGTAGTAGGTTAGCTTATTGTTATCCAGTTATATTTACTGCATATTTCATCATTGTTCTTGTTATAAATAAACAGTAATTATGTTTCAACTTACAAACCTGGTGACTGTAATTATAGGACATCTAAGGGCCAAAGAATTTTTATAAGAATTATTGGCTAATTTACTTGTATTGTTACCCGGGATGAGTGGGGCTGGAAATGAGTGCGCACTTTCACAGGGTGTCATAATAATGCCCAGAACTGGATACAATACACTAGCTGAGGCCAAACTAGTGACAAGTTTAAAACAAGAACCTGTGGTGGACTGAGAAAGTTAAGGAGCTGCAACTCTTCGCTGACAAGCACAACACTCAGGGCTTCTTCAGTGCCACTTAGGCAATGTATGGACCCAACACTATAAGCCTCAAAATTGTGTGGAGTGAAGATGGGACCATTTGGAGAGACAGAGAAAACATCAGCTATTGATGGAGAGAACACTTCAAAAGCCTCTTACCCCGTGATACAATCAAAGATGAGGACATGTTTGGGGAAATCCCCCAACTCTCTGTCAAAGATTATCTAGGTTTCCCACCAAGCTTGGATAAATCGAAGCTGCCATTAAACAGGTAATAATGTAAAATCTACAGGAGTGGATGGGACTCCAGCAGATATTTTCAACCTTGGAGGAGAAGAGACCTTCCACCATCTCCATCAGCTGTTGCTGAAAATTTGAGTCAGGCACGAAATGCCTGTTGAACTCAGGGATCCTGCCATCACCAATATCGTCAAGGAAAGAGACAAAGCAGACTATGGGAACTACCGAGGAATCTCCCTACTCTCCATCATCTGAATCCTTGCTCGCAGTCTTCCCGTAGTCTCAGAAGAAATCCCTCCAGAAAACCAGTGTGGCTTCCGACCATGGAACAATGGACATGATTTTCACTGATTTTCACTGATCAGCAACTTGAAAAGAAATGCCAGAAGCAACATCAATCACTCTACAGGGCCTCCATCAACATGGCTAAGTCTTTTGACAAAGTCAAAGGTCAGCTGCCCAGAGAAACTCATCAACATCATCTGAAGCCTCCACTCCAAGATGTCGGTGACAGTCCTCACTGACTGAAATAAGACAAAACCCTTTGAGGTTAAGACTGAAGTCAAGAAGGGATGTGTCATTGCCCCTCGTGGAACTTCATTATGGTTATGACAATGCCATATTCTCACTCTCGGAAGAGAATCTCGAAGTCATGCTTGACACCTTTATGGAAGTATATTGAAAATCCGGCTTCAGCTTCAACATTAAGACTCAAGCCCTTTACCAACCCATCACAGGGAAAGATCCAGTCTCTCCCTCCATGAAGATCAATGGAGAAACCCTTCCAAACATGAACTCATCTACCTGGCGAGTCCCATCTCACTAAGGCTGACATCGATGCAAAGGTTCAAAATCACATCCAATCGGCGAATGCCTTCTTCGGACGCCTAAGCGTGAGAGTTTTCAAAGACCAGGACATTCACGCTAATACCAAGATTCTGTATAAAGACAGCCATCCTCCCAACTCTTCTATATGGTTCAGAAACTTGGACCATGTACAGATGCCACCTCAAGGCCCTGTAGAGATATCAACAAAACTGCCTGAAATGGAAGCTGAGTGTTGTGCTTGTCAGTGAGGAGTTGCAACTCTTTAACTTTCTCAGTCCACCGTAGGTTCTTGATTTCCCTTCTTCTACTTTTACCCCCACCTTTGCTGTTTAATGAGTTCTCCTCTTTGCCTTGCTAGTCAGTTTTCCAGGCATGGTAAACTTTCCTCTTCTTGTTCATGGCGTCTTGGATGGCGTGGTCATTCTTGTCAAACCAGTTTTGGTGAACCCTGGTCTTGTAGCTGATGGTTTCTTCACAGCTTGAGATCATAGAATCAAAGAATTTACAGTGCAGAAGGAGGCTATTTGGCCCATTGAGTCTGCACCGGCCCTTGGAAAGAGCACCCTATCCAAGCCCACACCTCCACCCTATCTCCGTAACACAGTGACCCCACCGAACCTTTTTGGCAGTGAAGGCAATTTAGGATGGCCAATCCACCTAACCTGCACATTGTTGGACTGTGGGAAAAAAACAGGAGCACCCGGAGGAAACCCACACAGACACGGAGAGAATGTGCAGACTCGGCACAGTGAACCAAGCCGGGAATTGAACCTGGGATCCTGGGGCTGTGAAGCAAACCGTGCTAACCATTGTGCTACCGTGCCGCCCATGGAGCTGGTTTAGCACAATGGGCTAAACATCTGGCTTGTAAAGCAGAACAAGGCCAGCTGTGCGGGGTAATTTCCCATACCAGCCTCCCCGAACAGGCGCCAGATTGTGGCGACGAGGGGCTTTTCACAGTAACTTCATTTGAAGCCTATTTGTGACAATAAGGGATTTACATTTTTTCATTTCATGATGATGGCGGCAGTCTTCAGCTCTTTCCAGTTTTCCTCCACTCGATTAGAATGAACGCTTTGGAGATTTTGGTGAAGACCTTGTTGGACGTTCGCTAGCGCACTTGGCTCTTGAAGCTGCTCAATGTTGATCTTTTTTCTGAGCTGTTTCTTCATCTACCGCTGGTGAAAACTGATTGGAGTGATTTGGTCACCTTACGTGTGGTAATGCCCAAGGCAGACAAACCATGAGATTACATGGGGATTACAAAGTCACAATCAATTAGGCAGATGATAAAAGCAATATCTGCTACCAACATCTCAAGATTTGATTGCAGTTAGTGGAATCCAAGATAGTTACAAAGTGGAATTTGTCCCATGCTTATATACAGCTCATAGTAGATTGAAAGAGTCAGCAATTTCCCATGATAAACACATACATGGAGTTATGTTCCAACTTGAAGCTGCCCTGTGGTGTGAATTCTTCTCCACACACCTCCTAAGCAAGGAATGCAGTCAGGATGATGTCAATTCTCAATTATCACAATATGAAGTTGAAAAAGAGCAATCGTGCTTTTGAGCAACTCAGGGCAGTACACCTTAGCCTAAAACTCAGTGGAAAGTAGCTCCAGCTAGGGAAAGAGAAGACCGACATGAGTCACTGCTCCAATACCAAAAGATTTGTCTGAGCCTGAATATTTTCCAGGCATGGTCCAATATTGCTGACGATTTCTGCCTGATCTTGCAATCGTGTTTAACTCTACTGCACACATTGTTTAAGAAAGATATAAATGAGAATGGTCTAAAGTATTATGCATGAAACTTAACCAGTGATACACTATTTGTACATCATAACACGAATTGCAAACTGAAGCTAGCATGTGATCCCTCAAATGGCTTTGGAGAACTGATCAGTCATGTCATAGATAATGGTTAAGAGAAGCCCTTAGAATATGCGCTGCATAAATGAAGTTATGACCAGATAGAAAAAAAAGCTTTTGGAATTTTTTAAAAAATCTAGTAGTTTCATCAGTTGTCATTGGGTAGAAACTCCACACTAGCTACAGACGATAAACCCCCAGTAGTTATTCTTGATCCATAGTCGTAAACAGACAATGGCAGTATCAAGGATGCACTGGTGGAATGTACTTCTCTGATAGTATTATGACAATATTGAATATTATAGTTCAAGGATAGTGCTACAGCAGATGCATTGTCACATTTGCTGTAAGAAAACTCAAAAGTCAATTGTGAAGGAACAATCCTCACAACAGTAGATCTGGATGAGCACATTCCAATCACTGCAACAATTGCAGCAGGAATTCAGAATAACCAAGTTTCAAAAATAGTCTGACCATGAATGGTTGGATAGGGATTTATTGGTGTACAAACAAAGAATTGAAGCTGTTCCACCAATAGATGTAATAAGTTGTCATGTCAAAGGAATGCAATAAGTACGATCGCAGATGGGTATTACCTCTTTCGTTAGAAGACTAAATTCCAGCAGAACAAAATACTGAACACATAGGTATAGTTCACATGAAATCCTTTGGGAGTTTTGTCTATTAGTCCAGATTGTGGTCATAGATTTCATAGAATTTACAGTGCAGAAGGAGGCCATTCAGCCCATCGAGTCTGCACCAGAAAGAGCACCCTACCCAAGCCCACACCTCCACCCTATCCCCATAACCCAGTAACCCCACCCAACGCTAAGGGCAATTTTGGACACCATGGGCAATTTAGCATGGCCAATGTGCCTAACCTGCACATCTTTGGACTGTGGGAGGAAACCGGAGCACCCGGAGGAAACCCATGCACACACGGGGAAAACGTGCAGACTCCACACAGTCAGTGACCCAGCCGGGAATCGAACCTGGGACCCTGGAGCTGTGAAGCAATTGTGCGAACCACTATGCTACCGTGCTGCCCACAGTCTGGAATAATTGCTTGGCAAATGTATCATTTCTTAAAACTGAAGAAGTAAGCTGTCGAAAACTCCAATACAAACATAGTCATGATCTACTTGACCATTTTAAAGAGTGCACAAATAGCACCATGGCAATTTCTTGAAACTTATTGGTTATCACTAAGTGGATTTAAGTAAAATACGTGGATCAAAATACCAATGCCGAAAAGCCAATAGACGAGTTATGATCCACTTTTGTCTGTCATGATTTACCTGAGGATCTTGTCAATTTCATCCAGCAATTCCGTGAAACAAAATTATGTCAAATATATCCTTACTCCTGCATATCATCCGGCATCAAATGGAGCAACAGAAAGATGTGTGAAAGTAGTCAAGGAAGCTCTTAAAGGCAAGTGCTGCATGGATGTTCAACTTTTAGCATAAAACAGAGATTAGCTAATTTTCTGCTGAAGTACAGAACAACTTTACACTCAATTACAGGATATATACCTACTAAGCACTTATTGAAGAGAAGATGAAGAACACATTTGATTTTTGTTCTAAGGAATTTGACTGCTAAAGTTAAATGAAAACAGTTCAGCCAGAAATGTCAGTATGAGACAAATAAAGAGATATGAACATAGAATTCCTGCAGCACTAGAGGAGGCCATTCAGCCCATTGAGTCTGCACCGCCCCTCTGAAACAGCACCCTACCGAGGCCCACTCCCCGCCATACCTCTATAACCCCACCTAACCTGCATATCTTTGGATACTAAGGGGCAATATTAGTATGGCCAATCCACCTAACCTTTATATATTTGGATTGTGGGAGGAATCCGGAACACCCGGAAGAAACCCACACAGACACTGGGAGAATATGCAAACCTTACACAGACAGTCACTCAAGACTGGAATTGAATAAGGGTCCCTGGCACTGTGAGGCAGCAGTGCTAACCATTGTGCCACTGTACCAACCAACATGTTTGTATTCTGAGCTCCCTCTCACAATTCATATAAGTGCAACGTGGAAAATATGATAGACGTTTGTGGTGATATCAGAAATACTTAGTCGAAATTTTCTTTTTTCTTATAAATTTAGATTACCCAATTATTTTTTCCAATTAAGGGGCAATTTAGCGTGTCCAATCCACCTACTCTGCACATTTTTGGGTTGTGGGGGCGAAACCCACGCAGACATGGGGAGAATGTGCAAACTCCACACGGACAGTGACCCAGAGCCGGGATCGAACCTGGGACCTCAGCGCCGTGAGACGGTTGTGCTAACCACTAGGCCACCGTGCTGCCCCTTACTTAGTTGAAATTGATGGAAAAGTGAGATCATATAATCCCAGCAAGAGAGGATCTAAAATTGAACATGATATACTTGATAACATGCTTATGCCAAACGGACTTCGGTGTCTGAAATATTGGCTTCTGAAAAGGAAACATGATCTCCTGTAATTCCTGAATTGAAACTTGACAGTCCAAAATCTGACTCGACACACAACCTGCACAAAGATCATGAAAACATTGTAAACCAGTTGTTCAACTTGAATTATAGATTACATTTGAAGCAAACGAGAAAAAGAATCAGTTGCGTGAATCTCTTGGGAAGAAACAGTCAGAAGCATGCGGGATCACAACCCCAAATATTGTTAAAACATGGATTCCTTTATTTTCTTTCTAGATTCCATCTGCAAGAAAATGGGTATGGTAACGAGACCAAATGCCCAATGCAATACAAGAGATCCCTGCCTTTCTTAGTAAAGGAGGGGTATAGGATGCAATGTTTGTTTCCAAATGTGCAAACAATAAATTTAAGCATAACTTGAACTTTCGACTTAACCAGTTAATAGTCTAACTTCTGTCATTTGACAGTATAGACGTTAAATATTGCTAAAAAGAGATATGTTGCTGAAACGTTTCATCTTCCACTCATCAGGACATTGGAATGTAATATTTCAAACTATCACAACAATTTATACTGGAGGAGCAAAAGATGATGATTGGCCTGCAAGGCGACTCTGATTGGCTGAGGCATTTTTGTGGAGAAAGCAACGGGGAGCTAAAGGTTCCTCAAGCTCCTGGGTAATTCAAAAAAAGGAACAAGGCTTGAACAAATTCCTCTTGTTTGAAGATAACGATACCTGCATATGAATGTATGTGGCTTCTAGCACGCATTGATGAGCTACATTATGAGCCACAGGTTATCTTAAATTGGTTGTTAGTATAGCAAAATCACATACCAGGTCATACCTATATCTACAGCTGGCCCCCAAAGTGAATAGTCTTTGGCATGTTAGAATTGTTTAACAAATGCTGTTTGTGATATTATATCCACTCTGCTTGTTTACTGGGTTGTGCCTGCCTATGCCAATGTTCAGGACATTTGTTTTGGGCTGGAGAGCAACTTGGAGGGGGAGGATCCAATGGTCATTGTCCATGCAGTTATCAATGACATTGGTAGAACTAGGAAAGAGGTTCTGCTGAGAGAGTTTGAGCAGCCCAATTAAAATGCAGAACCTCAAAGGTAATAATCTCTAGATTACTACCTGAGACACAAGCAAATTGGCAAAGGGTAAATCAGAGTTAAGCATGTGCCTCAAATATAGGTGTCGGAGAAATGAGTTTCACTCGAAAAGCAGCATATTATTTAAATGAAGAGAGATTGCAGTATTCTGATGTACATAGGGATTTGGGTGTCCTGGTGTATGAATCAGGAAATGTTAGTGTGTGAGTACAGCAAAAGATAAGGAAGACAAATGTAATGTGTTTTATTGCAGAGGGAATGTAATATAAAAACAGTTATACTTGTACGGGGTGTTGGTGAGACCACATCTAAAACACTGCTTACTACTTTGGTCTCCTTATTTAAGAAAGGATATAAATGGATCAGAAGCAGTTCAGAATTCATACTGAGTATCCGTGAGCAGGTTATTGCTGAGTAAGTGCATTTGATAGCATAGTTGATGCCCCCTTCTATCACTTCACTGATGATCCAATGTAGACTGATAGAGCAGTAATTGACTGGGTTGGATTTCTCTTGTTCTTTTGTAATAATACCTGGGCAATTTTCTACATTGCTGGGTAGATGCCAGTGTTTTGGCTGCACTGGAACAGCTTGGCTAGCAGTGCGGCAAGTTCTGGAGTACTAGTCTTCAGTACTGTTGCCGTAATATTTTCAGGGCCCATAGCCTTTGCAGTATCCAATGTCTTTAGCTGTTCCTTAATATCACGTGGAATGAATTGTAATGGCTGAACACTGACTACTATCTGACGGCCTTGAAATCTATGATTGAGAAGTGCTTTGAGAGGTTGTTCTGAGACACATCAGCTCCATACTCCCAGAATGTCTTTTTTTTAATAAATAATTTTTATTGAAATTTTTTACAGAAAATATAACAACAAACAATGAAAAGCAACAATAAAACACTTTAATAACTGTAACACCCCCAAGACCATATCAACGCATGTATCACACCCCCCCCCCCCACCCCCCCAAACCCAATAAACAACCAGAGAACTCAAAAATAAATTAAATTAAAATTAAATTAAATAAGCAAACATAGTCAACGTCCCCCCCCCCAGGTTGCTGCTGCTGCTGACCCAGTATCCTATCGCTGAGCCAGAAAATCGAGGAAAGGTTGCCACCGCCTAAAGAACCCTTGTACCGATCCTCTCAGGGCAAATTTGACCTTCTCCAGCTTGATAAATCCCGCCATGTCATTGATCCAGGTCTCCACGCTTGGAGGTCTTGCATCCTTCCACTGTCGCAAAATCCTCCGCCGGGCTACTAGGGACGCAAAGGCCAGCACACCGGCCTCTTTCGCCTCCTGCACTCCCGGCTCCACCCCAACCCCAAAAATCGCGAGTCCCCAGCCTGGCTTGACCCTGGATCCTCGCCACCCCCTTCCAGAACTCCTCCAGTGCCGGGCATGCCCAGAACATATGGGCATGGTTCGCTGGACTCCCCGAACACCTGACACACCTATCTTTGCCCCCAAAGAACCTACTCATCCTAGACCCAGACATGTGGGCCCGGTGCAGCACCTTGAATTGGATGAGGCTAGGCCGCGCACATGAGGAGGAAGAGTTAACCCTCTCCAGGGCCTGTGCCCATGTCCCATCTTCGATCTGTTCCCCCAGTTCCCCCTCCCACTTAGCCTTTAGCTCCTCTACTGACGCCTCCTCCACCTCCTGCATTACCTTGTAGATATCAGATATCTTCCCATCCCCGACCCAGACCCCCGAAAGCACCCTGTCACTCACCCCTCTCGCGGGAAGCAAAGGGAATCCCTCCACCTGCCGCCTAGCAAACGCCTTTACCTGCAGGTACCTGAACATGTTCCCCGAGGGGAGCCCAAATTTCTCCTCCAACCCCCCCAGGCTCGCAAACATCCCATCAATGAACAGGTCCCTCAGCTGTCTGATGCCCCCTCTGTGCCAACCCTGGAACCCCCAATCAATGTTCCCCGGGACGAACTGGTGGTTGCCCCTTAACGGAGCCTCCATCGAGCCCCCCACTTCCCCCCTATGTCGCCTCCACTGCCCCCAGATCTTGAGGGTAGCCGCCACCACCGGACTCGTGGTATACCTCATAGGAGGGAGCAGCCACGGCGCCGTTACCATGGCCCCCAGGCTTGTGCCACCACAAGACGTCATCTCCAACCATCTCCATGCTGCCCCCTCCCCCTCCATCACCCACTTGCGCACCATCGACACATTGGCCGCCCAATAATACCCCGAGAGATTGGGTAATGCCAGCCCCCCACCATCTCAACCCCACTCCAAGAAGACCCTCTTCACCCTCAGGGTCCCATGCGCCCAAACAAAGCTCATCATACTGCTAGTCACCCTCCTAAAAAAGGCCCTAGGGATAAAGATGGGCAAACACTGAAAGAGGAACAAGAACCTCGGGAGAACCGTCATTTTGACGGACTGGACTCTTCCCGGCAGCGATAGTGGCACCATGTCCCACCATTTGAATTCCTCCTCTATCTGCTCCATAAGCCTGGTAAAATTAAGCTTATGGAGAGTCCCCCAACTCCTGGCCACCTGCACCCCCAGGTATCTGAAACTCTTCACTGCCCTCTTAAACGGGAGCCTCCCAATTCCCTCCTCCTGATCACCCGGGTGTACTACAAATACCTCACTCTTGCCCAGATTTAACTTATAGCCCGAGAAGTTCCCAAACTCAGCCAACAGCTCCATCACCCCTGGCATTCCCCCCTCTGGGTCCGCCACATACAACAGCAGGTTGTCCGCATACAGCAATACCCTATGTTCTTCCCCACCCCGCACCAGGCCCCTCCACCTCCCCGACTCCCTCAGCGCCAAAGCCAAAGGTTCTATCGCCAGTTCAAAAAGCAAAGGGGACAGGGGGCACCCCTGCCTGGTCCCATGGCAGAGCCTGAAGTACTCTGATCTCCTTCCATTGGTAAATACACTCGCCGCCGCCAGCCTCCTACCCGTCTTTGAACTGGACCGGTCCAGTGGGGGATCTAGCACCATGTTAAAGTCTCCCCCATGATCAGGCCCCCTGCCTCCAGGTCCGGAATGCGGCCCAACATGCGCCTCATAAAGCCAGCATCATCCCAATTCGGGGCATACACATTAACCAGCACCACTTTCTCTAGCCACGTCCGCCTTCAGCCCCTTCAAATGAGAGAATACCCTAGCCCTCTTAACCGGCCCATTCAGCCCCCTCACGTTCCAGGTGATCAGCCGGATCAGAGGGCACCCCGCCCCCCTCCCCCTCCGACTAGCCATAGCTCATCGACTGCTCGCTCCAGGCCAGCACACCCTGCCCGACCCGTCCCCCATGGCGAAACCGCCTCCCCTCTACCCCCCCGGCCCACACCAGCTCTCTCCCGGCCCTTCCAGCAGCAACCCGGTAGAAGCCACGCCCCCACCGCCAGCTCCACCCCTCCTGCCCCGCAGCGCAGGAAACCAGAGGAAAGCCCGCGCTTTCGCACTGCCCCACCCCACCCTGACGCAGCTCCCCAAATTCCAGCTCCACCCCATCCCCCAGCCCCGTACAGAAGTGAAAATAAAAAACAAACCCCCAACATTCCCCACATAACCCAGGACCATACCCAACAAACCCACCCGGAAACAGAGCAAAAACCAGCATAGAAAACACATGTCAAAATTACAAAAACAGCAACAGCAAAAACAGCAACGACCATAGTGCACCAGACCCCGCAGCCCCCAGACCCTAGTTCGAGTCTAGCTTCTCCGCCTGTACAAAGGCCCACACCTCCTCCGGGGACTTGAAGTAGTGGTGCCGGACCTTATATGTCACCCACAGACGCGCAGACTGCAGCATTCCAAATTTGACCTGCTTGGCATGCAGCACCGCCTTCATCCGGTTAAACCCGGCCCGCCGCTTAGCCACCTCCGCACTCCAGTCTTGGTAGATTCGCACTACCGAATTCTCCCACTTGCTGCTCCTCTCTTTCTTGGCCCAGCGCAGCACTCCCGGTCACTGAATCGATGGAACCGCACCAGCACCGCCCGCGGGGGTTCATTCGTCTTGGGCCTCCTGGCCAGCACTCTGTGAGCTCCCTCAAACTCCAGGGGCAAATGGAAGGACCCCGCTCCCATCAACGAGCTCAGCATTGTGGTCATCAGCCCTTCCGCCAGGCCCAGGATCCTCAAATTATTTTGCCTCGTGCAAAAGTCCAGCTCCTCCAAGCGGTCTTGCCACTTTTTGTGAAGTGTCTCGTGCAACTCCACCTTCCCCACGAGGACCACGGCCTCCTCCTCCCGCTCAGCGGCCTGCCGCTGCAACTCCTGAATGGCCACCCCCTGGGCTGTCTGGGTCTCAAGCAGCTTGTTGGTAGTCGCATTCAGGGAGTCCAGCAACTCAGCCTTCAGCTCCGCAAAACAGTGCAGAAGAGCAGCTTGCTGCTCCTGCACCCACTTCCACCAGTCCTCGGGTGCTCCGCCGGCCGCCATTTTGTCCTCCTTCCCCCGCTTTTCCTGGGGAGCTGCTGCAGCCTTTTCCTTTGCCCCACTCTGGGTAAGCACCATAAATTTCGGGGAATGCTCCTCCAGACATCTTCCCCCACCGGGAATCGTCGAAATAGCGCCGTTTGGGGCCCTAAAATAGGCCCAAAAGTCGATTAATAGCAGGAGCTGCTGGACGTGTGGCTTAGCTCCGCATCACCGCAACCGGAAGTCCACTCCCAGAATGTCTTGATACACTGCAATTCGCATACCACCACAATTGGTCCAGAGCGGCACGACCTCCCTGGCCCGACACTCATCCCTGGAGCATCTTGACAACAAGAAAGCCAGCATAATCCCAGTCAAGCTCATATCAAAGCTCCAAAACCTAGGACTTGGCTCCTTCTTCTGAAACTGGATCTTCGACTTTCTGATCCATAGACCAAAAACGGTCAGGATAAACAACAACACCTCCTCCATGATAGTCCTCAATACTGGGGTCCCACAAGGCTGTGTACTTAGACCTGCTACTATGCTTCTTATACACATGCGACTATGTGGCAAAATTTGGCTCTAACTCCATCTGCAAGTTTGCTGATGACACAATCATAGTGGGTCAGATCTCGAACAATCATGAGTCAGTATACAGGAATGAGATAGAGAACTTAGTGGTATGGTGTAACAACAACAATCTCTCCCTCAATGTCAGCAAAACAAAAGAGCTGGTCATTAACTTCAAGAAGTGAAGTGTCATACACACACCTGTCTGTCTCAATGGCGCTGAGGTGCAGATTCCTAGGTGTGCACTGTTGGTCGTTCTGGGTTAGTGTGCTTAACACTCAATTTGGCTCTGTTTCTTTACTTAGCTCTGGAGTCGCCAGGTATCGTTAAGACACCGCCACAAGCTTCTAGGTGAAGTTCAAAGCAATAAAACCGTACACCAATTAGTAAGTCCAAACAACTGAGTTTATTATAATACAATTATAATAACTACCCATGCACACGCTAAAAGGATTAAACTTATTCCTACCGCTAAATAAACTAATACTTATCTCGAAGGAACTGCTGGGTCAGGGAACAAGGCCTCTTGCTCTGCTCTGGTCTGCAGACTTCAGGTTGGTATAAGTTAAAAGGGGTCAGGAGTGCCTATCTCTGGTAGCGATCGTTGTGAGGCACTTACTTGTTGGCGGCCGCTGTCCGAACCCTCTCCTCTCTCTCGTTCAAGGTCTTCTTGGCAAAAGCCGGTCGAGGCGCTGGTCCACGGAGGAGTGTTGGTCAAAGAGAGAGAAGGGCTGGAGGGCTGGATCAGAAGACTGAACCATGTGTGGGACCTGTCTTTTATAGGTCCCAGGGGATCCGCGCCCCTTTGGGCGGACTCCCTTACCTGCTTGGAATCGATTGGGTCTCTTCCCAATCGATATGTTTGAATCCCCCAATAATGGGGCAGTTCCTCGGTCACTGGGGCGGTTCTTGGGACTTATTGTTTTGGGCTTCTTTGGCGCCGAAAAGTCTGGCCTTCCATTCAATGTATCGATCTGTGTTTAACTTGTTTCCATTGTATCTGGGGATCACCCGGTATCACCTCATTAGTATGTTAACTGGGTTCTTTTCACAGTGCTGTCTGGTTTCTGCAGCAGTCAAAACTGGTTTCTGCAGCAATCCAAATATACAAGCGCTTTGCAAGCTGCTTGCTTTACAACATGTCCATTTTCCCTGCATTCCTTGCAATCTTCCATTTTGTGTTGGGCAGTGGCCACCCCAGGTGGCTACACTGCCACATCACCAAAATATGTCCTGGTCCACCCACATCGACGCTACGATCAAGAAGCACAACAGTGCCTATGCTTCCTCAGGAAATTAAGGAAATTCGGCATGTCCACATTGACTCTCACCAAATTTTACAGATAATTTTTATGTATAAAGCATCCTATCTGGCTGCATCACAGCTTGGTATGGCAACTGCTTGGCCCAAGACCGTAAGAAACTGCAGAGACCCTCCTATCTATTGACTGTCTGCAACTCTCATTGCCGAAGGAAAGCGGGCAACATAATCAAAGGCCACTCCCACCTGGGCAATACTCACTACCAACTTCTTCCATCGTGTAGGAGATACAAAAGTCTGAGAACACACACTAGCAGATTCAAAAGCAGCTTCTTCCCTGCTGTTACCAGATTCCCGAATGACCCTTTTATGGACTGAACTGATCTCTACGCATCTACTTTACTGATGTAGCACTAAACTCCATGGGCGCGATTCTCCCAGAGAGGGAGAAATCGTAAGGCTAGCGTCAAATCTGGGTGGGTTTGACGCCAGCCCCCCCCCTCCCCGACCGGGAACCGATTCTGGTACCCGGTCGGGGCTAGTACGCCGCAGCCGTGAACTCCGGCATCGCGGGCTTAACGAATTTCGTTAAGCCCGCTTGCCAGAGTTTGCGATGGCTGACGCGTCACATGACGTCAGCCGTGCATGCGCGGATTGGAAGACTCCAACCCGCGCATGCGCGGATGACGTCATCGCGCATTTGCGCAAAACCCGCACATGCGCGGGCCGGGATGCCCCTCAGCCACCCCGCGAAGTGATACAGCGGGGCGGCGGAAGGACAAAGAGTGCGCGGGTATCGGACCCGCTGCCCGCGATCGGTGGGCACCGATCGCGGGCCCATGGCACCCTTGGCACGGCCGTGGTACTGCCGTGCCAATCGGTGCCATGGTTTTCAAAATCGGCACTTTACGGCCGTTTTTAGGAACGGCCAGACCAGGTGTGTTTGCCGTTCATAAAAACAGCCGTAAAGGGCTTGGAATTCGGCCCATCGGCCAGCTGAGAATCGCTGCTGGCCGTAAAAAAACGGCGGCAGCGATTCGTGTCGGGAGTCGGGCGTGGGGGGGGGGGGGGAGAATAGCGGGAGGGCGTCAGACTAGCGTGGCCGTAAAATTTTACGAACCCCGCTATTCTCCGCACCGTCGTGAGTGCGGAGAATTGCGCCCCATATGCTTCACCTGATATCTATGTCTATGCATTTTTGTGTGTCTATCGTATATCCTATATTTTCCATGTGTGGAACAATCTGTCTGGAATGTAAGCAGAATAATACTTTTCACTGTACCTCTCGACACTTGACAATGAATCCAAATCAAATCCTGTAACTTCTGAATTCCTCATTCTTACTGCTGCTTGACTTAAAGACACAAGCCCATTGCTCAGTCAAGAGAACCGTGCAGTGCTGGTCCGAGGAATCTGAGGACATCCTCTACAACTGCTTGGAGACTGTGGATTGGTCTACATTCAAGGCCGCGGCAGCTAATTTGGAGGAGTACGCAACCATCGTCACAGACTTCATCAATAAGTGTGTCGAGGACTGTGTACCAAAGAAGACAATACGGGTATTCCCCAATCGGAAACTCTGGCTCAACCAAAGGGTTCACTCTCTGCTGAAGTTCTGGACAGAGGCATTCCAGTCTGACGACCCTGACATACTTAGGAAATCCAGGTATGACATTCGGAAAGCCATCAGGGATGCAAAAAGACAATACCGTATCAAACTAGAGTCCCAGGCCAACAATAATAACCCACGACGACTATGGCAGTGCCTACACAAGATCACAGGCTATAAAGCAATGCCAGGCGGAATATCTGGGGTTGGAGCACCTTCACCCAATGATCAGAACAAGTTCTATGCCCGCTTTGAGCAGTCAGCCAATGCATCAGTGCCACCTGTCCCATCAGCCCTGGACACACCCATACCCACTATTACAGCCTCAGAGGTAAAAGCTGCCTTCTTGAAAGTGAATCCGCGGAAAGCAACAGAGTCCCTGGGCGAGCACTCAGACCCTGCGCAGACCAGCTGGCGAGTGTATTCGCAGATGTCTTCAACACCTCATTCCTCTGCTCTGAGGTCCCTACCTCCTTCAAGAAGACCATCATAATACCAGTACCAAAGAAAAACAAGTTAGCCTGCCTCAACGACTACCGCCCGGTGGCCCTGACGTCTGTTATCATGAAATGCTTCGAGCGGCTAACCATGAGACGGATCACTGCCAGCCTCCCAGACAGTCTTGATCCACTGCAGTTTGCCTATCACAGCAACCAGTCCATAGCAGAGGCTATCTCCCTGGCTCTACAATCAACACTCAACACTTCGACTACAAGGACACCTATGTGAGACTGGTGTTCATTGACTACTGTCAGGATAGGCAACAGCACCTCCTCCACATTAGTCTTCAACACTGGGGCCCTGCAAGGATGTGTACTCCCTATACACACATGACTATGTGGCAAGATTTAACTCCAACTCAATCTACAAGTTCGCGGATGATACGACTGTGGTGGGGCGTATCTCAAACAACAACAAATCAGACTACAGGAGGGAGATAAATCACTTGGTTGCATGGTGTACTGAAAACAACCTCTCTCCAAATGTCGGAAAGACCAAGGAATTGATCATCGACTTCAGGAAGTGTAGCACGACACACACTCCCATCTGCATCAATGGCTCCGAAGTGGAGATGGTTGATAGCTTTAAGTTTCTGGGGGTCACCCCATGTTGGTCCACTCATGTTGATGCAAGTCAAGAAAGCCCAACAACATCTCTACTTCCTATGGAAGCTAAAGAAATTTGGCATGTCTGCATTGACTCTCACAAACGTCTACAGATGTGCGATAGAGAACATCCTATCCGGCTGCATCACAGCCTGGTATAGCAACCGCTCGGTCCAAGATCGCAAGAAACTGTAGAGTATGGTGAACTCAGCCCAGTACATCACACAAGCTTGCAACCCCCACATTGATTCTGTATACACCTCCCGCTGCCTCAGGAAGGCAGACAGCATTATTCGAGACCCTTCCCACCCAGGCATTGTCTTCTTCCAGACCCTTCCATCAGGCAGAAGGTACAGAAGTCTGAAGACCTACACATCCAGACATAGGAACAGCTTCTTCCCCACAGCTACAAGACTCCTCAACGACTTCCCCTCGGACTGATCTGTTCCCTGTAAGAACACTATTCACGACGCCCTATGCTGCTCTGGTGCTTGTATTTGCTTTGTTTGGCCCCTTGTTCCGCACTGTAGTCAATCACTGTTTGTCGATGTACCATTTGTCAATGTTCTCTGTTGATTATTCTCTTTGTCTACTATGTACGTACTGTGTACGTTCCCTCGGCCGCAGAAAAATAATTTTCACTGTACTTCGGTACATGTGATAATAAATCAAATCAATCAACCAATAATCATCCATGGATCAAAAATGATAACAGCAAAATAAAAGAAAGGCAAAATAAGGGAATAAACGGAAGGACCCTTGCACTACAGGAACCATACCTACTTGATTCTCTTTTAGGACTTTTAAAACATGAACGTGTGTGTTGATGCCTTTTTATGTATGTTTTACTTATCTGATGGTAACTACAATAAATACTATTTCCTTTTCTTAAAACTTACAAGAAAATCTATCTTTGTGAGCCCTTTACAGTCACAGCACTTAAACAGTTACACAATCATTCAATTGGCCAGCAAATTATTTTCAAAACAACCTGTTGCAGTCAGCTGAGGTCTGGCCATAACACCACCTCCGGAAATAATTGAATAGCGATTTCAGCTTTCTTCAGGGCTAACAGGAGTTCAATGGTGTCAAAATTGTGTGTTTCCTGGATTTACACTGCTAATGCATGCTCAGCTTGTTAGATTGAGGGAAATGAAGTGCAGAATGTATTTGGATCAGTTCACCAGGGCAACATTCAATACCATTATCAGGGACAAACCTGTTGGACTTTAACCTGGTGTTGTAAGACTTCTTACTGTGCTCACCCCAGTCCAACGCCGGCATCTCCACATCATTATCAGGGCGGAAGAGGAGTAGCAGATTTGAACCACAGCTGAGGAGAGTCAAGCACCATTTAAGGAGGATGCAGCCCATTATCCCTGCTACATTATAGAATCATAGATCCCCACAGTGTAGGAGGTCATTCAGCCCATCGAGTCTACACTAACCCTCTGAAAGATCACCCCATCTTGGCCCAATCCATCATCCTATTCCCATAACCCCACCTAACCTTTGGACACTTCGGAACAATTTAGCATGGGCAAACCACCTAAACTGCCGTCTTTGGACTATGGGAGGAAACCAGAGCACCTAGAGAAAACTCACGCAGAAAGGGGATGAATGTGCAAACTCCACACAGACAGTCGCCTGAAGTCGGAATCGAACCATTCCCTGGTACTGTGAGGAAGCAGTGTTCAACACTGTGCCACTATGCTGCCATAGAAGTAGAATTCCTAAAGCGCAGGAGGTCATTTGGCCCATTGAGTGTGCACCGACCCTCTGAAAGGGCACCCTACCTCAGCCTATTCCCCTCCTTGTCCCCGAAACACCATAATACCACCTAACCTGCACATCCATGATCAGTATGGGGTAATTTAACATGGCCAGTGCACCTAACCTGCACACCTTTGGGCTGTAGAAGGAAACCGGTGCACTCGGAGGAAACCCACACAGACACGGGAACAAAGTGCAAATTTCACACAGTCACCCAATGCCGAATTGAACCCTGGCCCCTGGCACTGTGAGGCAGCAATGCTAACCACCAGTTCAATAAAAGGATTTGTACAAACGAAAAATGTACTTCACCAAGGAGGACATAGAATATCCTGTAGCTTTCTATAGGAAAATTGTGAATAATGCTCCAAGAATCTGAAGGTGACCACCACTCATGCATGACTTTTGCAATACAGGCTCACTGAGTTATAGGGAGGTAGTCACACCTCAGGTAAAAGAAGAAAGTAGATGGGTTACCGTCAGGGGAGGGAGAGGGAACCGGCAGGCAGTGCAGGGATCCCCTGTGGTCGTTCCCCTCTATAACAAGTATACCGTTTTGGATACTGTTGCGGGGGACGACTTACCAGGGGTAAGCAATAGGGCGCAGGTCTCTGGCACAGAGTCTGTCCCTGTTGCTCAGACGGGAAGGGAGAAGAGGAACAGAGCACTTGTCATTGGGGACTCCATAGTTAGAGGAACAGACAGGAGGTTCTGTGGGAACGAAAGAGACTCACGGTTGGTATGTTGCCTCCCAGGTGCCAGGGTTCGTGATGTCTCTGATCGTGTTTTTGGGATCCTTAAGGGGGAGGGGGAGCAGCCCCAAGTCGTGGTCCACATAGGTACCAACGACATAGGTAGGAAGAGAGATGGGGATTTGAGACAGAAATTCAGGGAGCTAGGGTGGAAGCTGAGAGCGAGAACAAACAGAGTTGTTATCTCTGGGTTGTTATCCGTGCCACGTGCTAGCGAAGTGAGAAATAAGGAGAGAGAGGAGTTGAACACGTGGCTACAGGGATGGTGCAGGAGGGAAGGTTTTGGTTTCCTGGATAATTGGGGCTCATTCTGGGGTAGGTGGGACCTCTACAAACAGGATGGTATTCACCTGAACCAGAGGGGTACCAATATCCTGGGGGGGAGATTTGCTAGTGCTCTTCGGGGGGGTTTAAACTAATTCAGCAGGGGGATGGGAACCTAAATTGTAGTCCCAGTGTACAGGATGTTGAGAGTAGTGAGGTCAGGGATAGGGTTAAAAGTTCGAAAGAGGGCACCGGCAAGCAGGACGCTGGTTTGAAGTGTGTCTACTTCAACGCCAGGAGCATCCGGAATAAGGTGGGTGAGCTTGCAGCATGGGTTGGTACCTGGGATCTCGATGTTGTGGCGATTTCGGAGACATGGGTAGAGCAGGGACAGGAATGGTTGTTGCAGGTTCCAGGATTTAGATGTTTCTGTAAGAACAGAGAAGATGGTAAAAGAGGGGGGGGTGTGGCATTGTTAATCAAGGAAAGTATTACGGCGGTAGAAAGGACGCTTGAGGACTCGTCTACTGAGGCAGTATGGGCCGAGGTTAGGAACAGTAGAGGAGAGGTCACCCTGTTGGGAGTTGTCTATAGACCTCCGAATAGTCCCAGAGATGTCGAGGAAAGGATTGCAAAGATGATTCTTGACAGGAGCGAGAGTAACAGGGTAGTTGTTATGGGGGACTTTAACTTTCCAAATATTGACTGGAAATACTATAGTTCGAGTACTATAGATGGGTCAGTTTTTGTGCAGTGTGTGCAGGAGGGTTTTCTGACACAGTATGTAGACAGACCAACAAGGGCGAGGCCACATTGGATTTGGTACTGGGTAATGAACCCGGCCAGGTGTTAGATTTAGATGTAGGTGAGCACTTTGGTGATAGTGATCACAACTCAGTTATGTTTACTTTAGCAATGGGCAGGGATAGGTATATACCGCAAGGCAAGAATTATAGCTGGGGGAAAGGCAATTATGATGCTATTCGGCAAGATTTAGGAGGTATAGGATGGGGAAGGAAACTGCAGGGGATGGGTACAATCGAAATGTGGAGCTTTTTCAAGGAACAGCTACTGCGTGTCCTTGATAAGTATGTACCTGTCAGGCAGGGAGGAAGTTGTCGAGCAAGGGAGCCGTGGTTTACTAAGGAAGTTGAAGCACTTGTCAAAAGGAAGAAGAAGGCTTATGTTAGGATGAGACATGAAGGCTCAGTTAGGGCACTTGAGAGTTACAAGTTAGCCAGGAAGGACCTAAAGGGAGAGTTAAGAAGAGCGAGGAGAGGACACGAAAAGTCGTTGGCGGATAGGATCAAGGAAAACCCTAAGGCTTTCTATAGGTATATCAGGAACAAAAGAATGACTCGAGTAAGATTAGGGCCAATCAAGGATAGTAGTGGAAAGTTGTGTGTGGAATCAGAGGAGATAGGGGAAGCATTAAATGGATATTTTTCGTCAGTGTTTACACTGGAGAAAGACAATGTTGTCGAGGAGAACACTCAGGTTCAGTCGACCAGGCTAGATGGAATTGAGGTTCAAAAGGAGGAGGTGTTAGCAATTTTAGAAAATGTCAAAATAGATAAGTCCCCTGGGCCAGATGGGATTTATCCTAGGATTCTCTGGGAAGCCAGGGAGGAGATTGCAGAGCCTTTGTCCTTGATATTTATGTCATCTTTGTCGACAGGAATAGTGCCGGAAGACTGGAGGATAGCAAATGTTGTCCCCTTGTTCAAGAAGGGGAGTAGAGACAACCCTGGTAATTATAGACCTGTGAGCCTTACTTCGGTTGTGGGTAAAATGTTGGAAAAGGTTATAAGAGATAGGGTTTATAATCATCTTGAAAAGAACAAGTTGATTAGCGATACTCAACACGGTTTTGTGAAGGGTAGGTCATGTCTCACAAACCTTATTGAGTTTTTTGAGAAGGTGACCAAACAGGTGGATCAGGGTAAAGCTGTTGATGTGGTGTATATGGATTTCAGTAAGGCGTTTGATAAGGTTCCCCACGGTAGGCTATTGCAGAAAATAAGGAAGTATGGAATTGAAGGTGATTTAGCGGTTTGGATCAGTAATTGGCTAGCTGAAAGAAGACAGAGGGTGGTGGTTGATGGCAAATGTTCATCCTGGAGTTCAGTTACTAGTGGTGTACCGCAAGGATCTGTTTTGGGGCCACTGCTGTTTGTCATTTTTATAAATGACCTGGAAGAGGGTGTAGAAGGATGGGTTAGTAAATTTGCAGATGACACGAAGGTCGGTGGAGTTGTGGATAGTGCTGAAGGATGTTATAGGATACAGAGGGACATAGATAAGCTGCAGAGCTGGGCTGAGAGGTGGCAGATGGAGTTTAATGCGGAAAAGTGTGAGGTGGTTCACTTTGGAAGGAGTAACAGGAATGCAGAGTACTGGGCTAATGGCAAGATTCTTGGTAGTGTAGATGAACAGAGAGATCTCGGCATCCAGGTACATAAATCCTTGAAAGTTGCCACCCAGGTTAATAGGGCTGTTAAAAAGGCATATGGTGTGCTAGCCTTTATAAGCAGGGGGATTGAGTTTCGGAACCACAGGGTCATGCTGCAGCTGTACATAACTCTGGTGCGGCCACACCTGGAGTACTGCGTGCAGTTCTGGTCACCACATTATAGGAAGGATGTGGAAGCTTTGGAAAGGGTTCAGAGGAGATTTACTAGGATGTTGCCTGGTATGGAGGGAAGGTCTTACGAGGAAAGGCTCAGGGAATTGAGGTTGTTTTCGTTAGAGAGGAGAAGGCTGAGAGGTGACTTAATAGAGACATATAAGATAGTCAGAGGGTTAGATAGGGTGGACAGTGAGAGCCTTTTTCCTCGGATGGTGATGACCAACACGAGGGGACATAGCTTTAAATTGAGGGGTGAGAGATATAGGACAGATGTCAGAGGCAGTTTCTTTACTCAGAGAGTAGTAGGGGTGTGGAACGCCCTGCCTGCAACAGTAGTAGACTCGCCAACTTTAAGGGCATTTAAGTGGTCACTGGATAGACATATGGATGAAAATGGAATAGTGTAGGTCAGATAGGCTTCAGATGGTTTCACAGGTCGGCGCAACATCGAGGGCCGAAGGGCCCATACTGCGCTGTAGTGTTCTATGTTCTATGCAACAACAATAATTTGCATTTATATAGCACCTTTAACAGAATTAAACATGCCCCAGGATTTCAAGGGAGTGTTGTCAGGCTAAAATAACATCAAGCTACAGAAAGAGATCTTGGGGTGGGTAGCGTCAAAACTTGGTCAGAGGAATTGTGTGAGACTACATGAGAGGGGAGGCCATGGAGGTAATTGCTCACAAAATCAAGAATTGAAAGTTTTTGGCACTTTTGGATCACAAGCCAATATCAGTCAACAAGTACAAGGGTGATGGGTGACTGGGACTTGGTGTAATTCTGAATACAGGCTGGAAAGCTTTGGACTTCAGGCTGCTGCATCTGGACAGAGCAGGTCAGTGCTAGCTCTGCTCCTCGGTATGCACATTTTCTCAGGGGTCTGAGAGCAAGCACATAGAAGAACCATTCCTGTTTTAGGTAGCAGCTGGTGATAACTGAAAAAAACTACCTGACGTGTCCTTTGTAGTGCAATACATTGATCTGAAAATTAGGCCCCATTGCGAACATTTTATCTTCTGTGTATAGGTTCAACTCCAACTCTAACGTTTTTTTGAAAGATTTGGGCTAAGGTGGAAGCTGCCCTTACTTACTGGTTGACAGATGAAGGCTGTTGCCTGCTGCAGTCAAGCTCTTGGGTCTGCAGTTCAGTCAGAGTGACAAAGCTGTTACCTGAGGCTAATCCAATTAAATATGATCAGAGAAGTGATTCATATGAGTAGCCTGAAGAAATTGTGAATGGTGCCGATGGGTCATTTTTTCTTTGAAATTGGTTTGAATCAGAGTTTTATATTCAGCAGCCTGTAAATTTAATGAAATATGTCTGTTATTCATTGTTAAAGTTTAGTTGTTTCTAAAGTTGACAGCTAGACTCTTGTGTGTTGGGCAGAAATATCAGTTCATTCATTTCATGCATTTGTTATGATCCCGATAGAAATCACTAACTTAAAAACACAGGAATCCCCATAATGTCAACAGGAGGAAAACTGAAGGACAAAAAAACAACATGCTTCAAAATAATCGTTCAAATAAAAAAGTAAATTTTATTTTAAATAGTTGAAACAGCAAAGGTACACCTTGTCACTTCATGTCACTTTCAGTACAAATATGGAACCATGTGCAATCTCATAGTCTTTCCAACTGGGCCAATAGTAAGAAGGATCTCTCATTGCAAGAACTTCTGTTTTGAATAACTACAACTCTAGATGATGCTGAAACCGAACTTGTACATTCCAGTATTACAACATTGTTATTGGCATTCTAACCGGATGGCATAATCGACACAGCTATATTTAGAACACTTCTTATTATGTATGATCTAGATTCATAGAATTTACAGTGTAGAAGGAGGCCATTCAGCCCATCGAGTCTGCACCGGCCCTTGTAAAGAGCACCCTACTTAAGCCCACATCTCCACCCTGTGCCCATAACCTAGTAACCCCACTTAACCTTTTTAGACACTAATGGCAATTTAGCATGGCCAATCAATCTGCACATCTTTGGACTGTGGGAAGAAACCCGGAGGAAACCCACGCAGACACGGGGAGAATGTGCAGACAGTACCCAAGCTGGGAATTGAACCTGGGATCCTGGAGCTGTGAAACAACTATGCTAACCACTGTGCTACCATGTTGCCCCGCTGTGCTACTCTGCCACCCACTGTGCTACCGTGCCATTATCTACTTCAAGGCTGGAATTCTACGGGTGTTGCAATTCAATTTTATTTCTGGCAGCGTACCGCCACCAACGAGTTTTGCAGCAGCGCGGGGTAGTTACAATGGGAAATCTCATTGACAATCACCAGGAAGATAGAATCCCGCCACCAATGAATGACATGCGTCCGGGAAACATGCAGCTGGTGGACTGGAGAATCCCATCCCAAGTCTTTTTCCACTCATTATATTTGTCCCTCAAATTGGTTTCGCTAGCATCCATATTCCAATGAAAGTTCCCAGATATGGTTGTATAATCTCCTCAGATAGGCTCACAACAGCCTTGATGGCACATAATTACTAGAGGTTTTGTCGTCTGACCCCTTTGAGTGGTCTAATTGGCTTTGGCAAAACTAAAACAACAGCAGTGATGGTCATGTCCAATGCACAATACCTGCTCTCCCTGGCTTCAGCTGTGTATTTTCCAACTGTATAACACAGTCTCTGCTCTATTCTCCAAGCCTTCTTCTCCGTGCTTCTTCATTACGATTTGTTCTGAACTGCAGATTTTGAGACCAGCTACTCCCAATTAACTCTTAGGTACCCTTTGTTTTATAACTTTCATCCTCACAGCAACCTCACATCACATGGGAATTAAACTCAGAGCTAGACCACTTTCTTAGTTCACTTACACCCTTTTCAAAATTAACCTGTTTCACTGTGGAAATAAAGGGTAATCCCAAAAAAATTACAGACTTTTATCCAAAAGCACAAGGGCCATCACACATTTCATCAAGCAATCTCAAAATTTTGCAGATGATTGTAGTCAACAGAAAATGCATTACCCTTTCTTTTAAACCCTTTTTTGACTGGTTTAATATCTGTTTCTAAGTGTTTCACTATCAGCATCTCCTTATGAAATTCTGTTTTTGGGTGATAATGAAGATAGGAACCTGACAGTAAATAACTTGCCTTTCAAAAGATCAGAAGCATTGCACATAGCTCATGTGGCTCACCAGCACATAATTCCACATGAAAAGATAATTATTAGTCCTGTTGCAATCTATGCATATTATGCATCAGTGTACAAGTTACAATCCTAAAACAAAATACATCTGTTTATGGAAGCTGCCTTTTTGCTATAACCATTTTATTACTCATCTTATCAGTGACTCTTGTCATAATATACATCCAGGTATATGATGGTGTGCAGACAGGCAGTGATTGACACACAGGATGACCAGTGAACACACAGAACACAGCAGCCAATCACCAGACAGGACAGGACTACTATACAGCCACAGGGCACTAGTTTTCCCGCTCTCTCGGGATCCAGCCTCTGAGACAGTCAGAGCTTGTGAGCAGCAACTAGAACAAACACCATGTGGTAGTAAGATAGTCTGGTCAGGTTAGCCTCAGGTCTCCAGTCACGTCAGCATAGTGTCAACCCATAGTTAAAGCATGTATTATAGTTAAGTGTTCAATAAAATCGAGTTGCATTTCTTCAAGTGTTGGAAGCCTGTCTCTCTCACCACTGCAGTAAACGCAGTCCTCGTAGACCCAGCTTACCCAACATATTAACTTTCTCCAAATATTACTCTAGTCACCATGGATTATAATATTAAGAATATCTGTAGTTTAATGTGTTAATAGTTATGGTAATGAGTTAGTGATGTATATAATGATGGAAAATTGAAATCAGCAGAGAGTCTGTCAAGTGCCAGACGCTCTGTCGAGCAGTCTGCACTCAAGAAAGACACACTTACCATGTAGCTATCTTGACTGCAGTGTTAAAAAAGCAGTTTGAGGTAACTACCTGAGACAGTCAGGAGTAGCTCAAGATAAAATAGGCCACGTGACCAACATACAAAACAATAACAACTCTAAAGCCAGAAGTCCAAGGCAATGTGACCATAAGAATGGAACAAATCAGTGTTTATTTTACAGATAATAGTCTACGTTTACATTTAAATAACATCTTATTTGGAAATACGAACATACGAATGTACAAAATAGGAGACGGCCCCTCAAGCCTTTACCTCCATTCAATAAGATCATGGCTGATACACATTCTCCAGCTACGCTCAATAACCTTTGATTCCTTTGCCGAACAAGAATCTATACCTCCACTGTAAAGATATGCAGTGATCCTGCTTCCACTGCCTTCTGAGGCAGAGTTCCAAAGTCATAGAACCTTCTGAGAGAAATAAATTCTCCTAATTTCTGTCATATGAGGTATAATTATAGAATTTTAAATTTATAATTTTAAAACAGTGGCCTCTAGTTCTGGATTCATCCATGAGAGGAAACATCCTTTCAACATTCATCATAAGTAGATCGTAAGCTAAACGCAAGCCGCAGAAACACCTGATTGTGGAGGAAGCTCAGACTATCACATTCCATCGGAGCAGTCTTTACTTATTTTCAATATTTGCATATCAATGGACATTCTTTTTATTTCTTTTATTGAAAACTGTGGAATTCTCTTTGTTTAATCAATAGCTTAAACAATTGCTTTTACAATTGTGTCACAATCACAGACATGCCAAACCTCTTGTCTCATAAATCAAGAGACTAACTCTTAAAAATCAAGAGATTTGGTTTCAAAAACCATGAGTAGGTATATTTTTTGACTGTAAACCAATATAAATTGACAGTTGGCTCAGACACCCCCGATCGTGGATTGTTTACTCCCTCACAGTTTAGATTGCTTTGCAAAAACTATGTTAATTACATCTGAAAATGCTTTGGAAACAACTTTAAATAATTTGTACCTATAATTTGTTACTATGCATCTTAGTTTAAGATTACAATGACAATGGCTGGAATTTTCCAGCATTTCCTACTTGCGGGATCTTCCAGTCTGCTGAACTCGACCCCCCAAGGTGGCTTCTCCAGCAAGCCACACGAATTGCCATTGACTTCAGAAGGACTGGAAGACCCGGCTCTCAGCCAATAGCTCATCACCTCTGCCCGTGGGAAAATCTGCGGTTTGGGAGGTCGGGGCTGGAAAATTCCAGCCCACGATTGTGAAGAAGGCTGGACATGGTTTGAAAGTATCTAGTTTAAATGGTTTAATTTTGTTTCACAGATTAGTTCTGTATTAGTTGTACCTTGTTAAAAGAGACCACTTTTGTTTGATGGGAAGACCCCAATGTTTTTTTTTGTTCGAAAAATAACAAAACGATCTTATGCAACTGATAGCATTTTCACATAATTATCAAATTACCAGCGAACAACAATTTGGGGAGTTAAATAAGTCAACCATGAAGTAGTGTTTAATATTTTTGTTTTGTGGAAGACGTGCTTAGTCATAGATCTGCCAAGTCGAATCAAACAAATATAAAGCTATATTTCTTTGTTGCTGCAAAGTGTAAAGCTATAGTAATACACATTGCATCCTGAGCACTGCATGTGATACATGCCTCTTTACTGTACTTTTCTAAATCTAAAGTGTTGCAAAGTGGTGTGCGAGGAGAGCAAGTACATTGAAGCAAAGCTCTGGAGGGCAGGTCTTGTCTTTTGTTCGGCAACTGTCACTCATTGATCAGTTCAGGAGTCCCTTGAAACATTATGGTATTGTAAAGTCAATGATGTGTGAGCTTGATTCCCAGTGGTGAAGCAAGGCTAGCAGAGAAACCAATGCACAAGCATAAAGAAGAACTTGTAGTTTATTTTTTAAAAATCATAAATTCATGGTCTGAAATTTTCTAGGGGCGGTAGAGACCAAAGGGAGGGGTGGGTATAAAATGGCGAGGGAATACAGTGAGTTGAGAGCCCTTTGATCTCTCCTGACCATAGCATTCTGTCAGTGATAGGGTAGCTTGAGGATGACCCTCCCATCAGTAAGTCAATTGTGTCATTTAAGTGACTAATTAAGAGTTTCTACCATTTTATCAGCAGCATCAGGTCCTTGTTTCATGGGGAGACTATTTGGTGAACATTGGTGATCTCTCTGTTGGCTTGGGGAGGAGCCCTCCTAATTGGGCATTCTGTGGCCCATTGATGGCTGTCCCGTCAACAATGGCCACAATCACAGCAACAAATCATCATGTCCTCACTAATCATCAGCAACACTACGCTCACCAGGACCTTTCATGCTGACCACAACAACTGATGCACCTCACTTTGCCATGAGGGCAACTTTCATTGCTGTACTGTCTCGACTGGGTGCAGTCCTGGCTGTGGTCAATGATGGCACAGACAAACTCCTCACCCTCCAATAGCTGGCAGCTCTTGGAGGTGGGTTTTCATCCTTTGAATGAATGGGAGCACTGACGGTACCTAAACAGCTGCGTGATGGTCCTAAATTCCTGCTTGGAGTCTCCCAAACAGACAAAGTGGTGTTTTCTCCATCTTCCCATGTTGTAGCTCAGGCACCGACCACCCTGCAAAAATATATCCTTATGAGTGATAATTAATTTTCCTTGGAAATTGCATCTTGCACGATAAATATGCATGGGCTTACCCATTTGCAATTGTCTTGTTTTGACCATGTTCTTTCACATCTTTGCCCTACATTCTGTTCCACCTTTATTGCTGCTTCTTAATATTTGTGTGGGCAATCACCACTGTTTTGCATTGTCTAGCTCCAACAGTGTTTCTTGGTGTTAATCCTGTTGGATGCAATCATCAATGCTGCAAGTACTAAATTATATTCATCTCTATGATCTTGAAATCTTCATAGATCTGTTGTGACATTTGTAGTTTAAAGTTTGAATTTCAAAAGCTATTTTGGACATCAAGTAAAAAAATTATTAGATACTCTAAATTTATTTTAAAATAATCAAATTTCCTCTTGAACAACAGCATTACAAGTGAATTTTGCATGTTAACATGTACAATGTTCTGATAAGATATTACAAATTATTTACTCTTCTTTAAAATATTTCCTGGTCCTTTGATGCTTTGATAGGGTTCTTTAATGTTACACAAATCATTCGGTCAATCCATTTGTTGCTGGATGATATGGAGATGACTTGATATGGTGCATACCATCCCTTTCACATAGTCCTTAAACTCCTTCAAAGTAAACGGTGTATCATTATCACTGACAATCTGCTCCAGTATTCCAAATCTTGCTCAATGATCTGCTCATTTGTCATTGATTTCATTATTGCAACTTCTGGCCATTTCAAGTGCGCGTCCACAATCACCAACAACATGTGATCCTCTAGTGGACCAGCAAAATAGATGAGTATTCTCTGCCATGGCTGTGTCAGCCATTCCCACGGACGTAATAGTTGTAATGCAAGAGTGTTCCTTAGTTTTGCACAAGATTGACATTGCCCAACTTTCTCTTCAATTTGAGTGTCTAACCCTGGCCACCAAAAATAACTGCATGCTTCATCCTTATCACACCAGGATGCCTCTCATGCAGTTGGTCATAGATTCTACTATATAAGCAAGGCGGTATAATCAAACAGAATTCCATTCTGTACTGTCAACTCAAGTCTTTGTGTGCTGTAGGGGTTGAGGGCTGGATTTTTCTTATGAATGTCTGATGGTGTTCCTTTCTGGACCAAGTACATCACCTTCCCCATCACTGGATCAGTTGTTAAATATCTTTCAACTTGAGGTGAAGTCACAGGTACACTCTCCACGCGTGTGAAATACAAAATATTGACAAAATGTTCTTCAGGATTATGCTTAACTTGTAATAGCAATCGTGATAAAGCATCAGTATTTGCATGCTACTCTGACTTGTGATACTGGATATCGTAAGTGTGCACCAAAAATATCAATAACCACCTTTGTAATCTATTAGCTGCCAAAGAAGATATACCTTTTCTAAACCTCAAAGATTTTAATCAATTGTCGATATTTCGTCAAAAGAGTAAAATGACAACGCTTCTTTTTCTGGCTGAGTGGAATTCATTTCTGTGCTAGTAAGATTATGTGAAGCAAATGCTGTTGGTCGGTTCCTCCCCTGCAGGCACAATTTGTGCAGATACTGCACCAACCCCATTGGGTGAGGCATCGCAAGCTAATTGCAACTTCAATTTGGGATTATATTGAATCCACAGCTCTGACTTCAGTAAAACTTCTTCACTTCATTATATGCATTTTATCATTTTCCTGAGCCTGTTTGGCACACAGCAACGTGTGTAAAGGCTTCAATCGTGTTGCTTTGTTCGGCATAAATTTATCATAATTGATCAATCCTAAAAACTACCTTAAGTGTTTCACATTTTGAGGACGTGTTGCTTCTAAGATTGCAGACATTTTCTTTGGTTCTTTTTGTAAAGCGTCTTTGTCGATAACATGACTAAGGTAATTTATTGTTGACTTGAAGAAGTGAAGTCAAACCTTTCCTTTGTAACTCTCAGTTTGTGGCCTGTAACCACTTCAGGGCAGCTTCCAGATGCATCACGTGTTCCTGTCCACTTGAACCAGTGATGAGCATGTCATCTGAATAACAATGCAATCCATTTAATCCACTTAGAATTTGATCCATTGATCTTTGAAAAAGAGCAGGCAGAAATGGTATTCCAAAAGGAAGACTTCTGTTACAAAACAGACTTTTGTGTCATTCTGGTGAGTAAGGCTGTGATTCAGCACCTACATTCATCTGCAGATATGCCTGTGAAAGATCAATTTGAATGAATTTCTGAACTTTAGAAAGTGCAGCAAAAAAGTCTTCAATCAGTGGCAGTGAATGATGATCTACACACATAACTATATTAATAATAGTTTTTAAATCTCCACAAATTGTCACTGAGCCATCCTGTTTTAATACAGGAACGATTGTTGTTCCCAATCAATTGTAGCAACAGGTTCGCTGACTCTTGTCCTCATTAACCAGTCTAGTTCTTCTTCAACTTTATGCTTGATGATGTATGGTATGGTTCTAAATTTGAGATTTAAGGGAGTGCTGCCTGGCTTGAATTTTAAGTGTACTTAAACTCCAGTCATAGAGCCCAGTGAATCTTAGGGACATAGGAATTAGCAGAAGGAGACAATTTAGCCCCTAATTCCTGCTCCGCCAATCAATCAGATTATGGTTGGCCTCCTCCTGGTCTCAAATCCACCTCACTACCTGTTCCCCATATCCCTTTTCGCCCATTTTTCAAAAATCAGAAATATATCAATCTCCTTCTTGAAACCATTTAAGTATTCAGACTCCACTGCACTATGGGGCAATTAGTTCCACAAGTTCACCACCCGCTGCAAGAAGTAGTTCCTCCACATAGAATTTACAGTGCAGAAGGAGGCCATTCGGCCCATCGAGTCTGCACCGGCTCTTGGAAAGAGCACCCTACCCAAGGTCAACACCTCCACCTTAGCCCCATAACCCAATAACCCCACCCAACATTAAGGGCAATTTATCATGGACAATCCACCTAACCTGCACACCTGTGTCAACTTACTCGGTGTCTAACTTCCTGGCCTTACGGGCCCTATCACTACGTCTCTGTGCTTCCCCAGATGGGACAGCAAGAGTGGAGGCGGACGGCTGAGACTCCTGCCCGACGACTTGGCTCCCTATCGGCGCTCATTTCCTGGGGCGGCCCAGCTTTGATGACCCAGGCTGGTTCGCGGGCGTCCTGGATGGCGTTGTGCCACCGTGTTCTGCCTGCAGCCTACCAGTTGCACCAGGGACAGAACGGGAGGAGTCCGAGCTGCTGCGGTGTTCCAGGACCTCCCCTGCAGGAGTCACCGGCACAAGCCCCAGCCCCTCCTCCACCCTCGGGGTGCCCGGTTACCCCCGGGCCACTCTATGGTACGGGGTAGCGAGCGGAAACAACCTGAGGCACCACCGAAACCTGGCGCTGCCAGTCCTGGAGGCCCGCTGTGGTATCAACCAGCAGCGATGGAGCTGAGGGAGTGGGCCATCCCTGTCTGGGACCGCGCCACCTCCCTCTGGGCTTATGCAACGCCACCCAGCATCTGGGCAATGCCACCGATGCTCTCAGCGATGACCTGCTGAGACTGGGCCATCATCTGGGCAATGCCGCCAATGCTCTCAGCGATGGCCTGCTGAGACTGGGCCAGACCCTGGAGCGCAGCTGAGATGTCCAGCTGGCTCTGGCACATGGCTGCCTGTGAGATGGCAGCCCTGCCCTGGTCCACGGATGACGCATGCACATGAAGCCCCACGTCTTGCATAACCTGACTTATGGCCGACACCGTGGCCACTATTGCCTCCACCGCGGATGACACTCGTGTGGTGTCGGATGGGTGGCAGCCATGACCGGCACCACTCCCTGCTCCTGGACGCGGATGGACTCCTCCATCTGCGTCTTCAGCTGCTGGAAGCCGGCCGTCATCCCGTTGTCTAGTCCCTGGGTATCTACCTATATCGGATCTACGGGTTGGTCTGGTAAGTCCAGGAACCCGGGAACCGTCTGGGCGGCAGCTGGTTGCTGGGGCTGGGCTGCCCCCCGACTGCCCGGCCCCTTGGCTGCTCCTACCTCCACCTGCTGTACCGGTACGTCAGTGTCCCAGAAGCCTCATCACTAAACTGCCCAACCGAGGTGATGGTCTCTGCGATAGTGGAGGTTGTGGGTGACAGCAGCGCCGAGAAGTCAAGGTCGTCATCGGAGCCAAAGACCGGGGTCTCCTGCATCGACTCCTGGCCCGATTGGCCCTGATTCGCCCCCATCTGCATTTCATTGTCCGGTCTGTCGGTCCTCTGTGAGTCAGTGTCCTGGGTGTCAGTCCTCTGTGTGTCCATTTCCTGGGTGTCAGTCCTCTGGGTTGCCGTGCTCTGTGTGTCAGTCCTCTAGGTTGCCGTGCTCTGTGTGTCAGTCCTCTGTGAGTCCTCGGTGTCGTGTGCATCACTGTCCTTGGTGTCCATGCCCTGGCTTTCGGTGTCCTGGGTGTCCGTCCTCTGTGCCTCAGTGTCCTGGGTCTCTGTGTCATAGAAGGGCTTCAATGGTGTCTGGCCTCCCCACCATGGCCTGCGTCCCTGGGGGCCACTGGGCCTGGCACTGAGCCGTGGGCCTGCAACACCAGACGGGACAGGACCACCGTCAGCTGGTCAGCACGTATCATTAGACAGGCGGCCGGCGGTGAGGGGGGTGCAGTGGGGCATGGGGTGAGGGGGGTGCAGTGGGGCATGGAGTGTGGGGGGTGCAGTGGGGGATTTGGTGTGGGGGGTGCAGTAGGTCATGGGGTGTGGGGATTGCAGTGGGCCGTTGGGATGTTGGGGGGGGTGGGGGAGTCAGGTGGGTGAGTCTCACTTGCTGGTTCACCTCCGGCCTGACAGCCAGCAACCTCCCGGTCCTCGGCTCCACCTGCGAGGTCCAATGCCCTCTGCTCATGCACAGTGTGCGGGCACAGTATGGGTGGAACCCCCTCCGGTTCTCTCCCGCTCCCTGTGGTTGTGGGCAGTCTTATCCTGGGAGGGGTGGAGGTGGGGGGGGGGGGAACAAACATCAGTGTTAGGCGGTCCGACGCAGGCAGCACAGATGTTGGGTATATGATGGCATGGCAGCACGGGGCACCCGGCCAAAGCGCCTGGAATGGGTGGGTGCAGCCCATGTGAGTCAGGTAGGGGGTTGCGCTGCCCCCCTGCGGGGTGGGGAACCTTTCACATGTGTGGGTGGTTTGCGGGGGTGGTGCCAGGAGTAGGTCACTGTGCCAGGGGCACGTCACTGTGTACTCACCCTGCCTGCCCTCGTAAGGTCGTGCATCTTATTCCGGCACTGTTCGCCAGTACGTGGGGTGTGCCCCACGGCGCTGATGGCATTGCCTACCTCCCTCCACAAATGGCACACAGTGCTGCACTGGTGGTGGTGTCCACGTCTGGGGCACAGGACCGTCCTCCTCTTCTCCACCGTGTCCAGCAGTGTGTCCAGGTCATGGTCCCTGAACCTCGGGGCGGTCTGGCGGGCAGTGACCATCTTGCGGGTCTCGGGACTGATTACCGCTCGCGCAGCTTAAGCAACGCAGGCCAGCGTCATTGATGCATTGTGCCTATCCGACGCCGGTCTGGGGCCGCTCCCACTCTCGCTTCTCGCCGTGCCTGTCCTAGCCCCTTTTGCGGGCCACAATCGCTACTGACGGCGGCCCGTTCACGCCGTCGTAAAACTCTCTGGGTTTTTCGACGGCATCAACACTTAGCCGCTGGATCAGAGAATCCCGCCCGTTATCTTCTCTAACCTGCCTGCTTCCTAACCTATTTTAGTATCATTCACAAGTGTTGCTATGTTACACTCTTGCAGTTCATTTATGTAAATTGTAAACAGTTGAAGTCTGAGGACTGAACCCTGTGGCATCCTGCTAGTTACAGTTTGCCTTTATATCTTCCTTGACTTCCTTGTTTAGCCATGGAACATTTTTCTGCCTTTTACAATTCTTCTTCCTCTCAGGAATATACTTTAATTGACATTTAATATCTCGCTTAACACCCGCCATTGTCCTTCAACTGTCCTCCCCTCAATTATTTGTGCCCAGTCTACTTGGGCCAACTCTTTCTTCAGGCCTGTATAATTACCTCTGCCCAATGTTAAAACTCTAGTATGGCACTCTATCTTCTCTCGCTCAATCTGAATTTGAAATTCTACATGCTGTGATCACTCCTTCCAAGAGGATGCTTAACGATAAGGCTATTTATCAACCCTTCTTCATTACATAATACAAAATCTAACAGAGCCTGCTCCCTGGTTGGCTCCATAACATATTTCTCGAAACAACAATCCATCATACACTCGATGAAATTGCCCTCAAGGCTATCCTTGCCAATTTGATTAATCCAGTCAATTTGCATGTTAAAATCCCATGATTACGATTGTGCCCTTCTCACAAGTCCTCATTATTTCCAGTTCATACTATGCCCAATTTGGAAGTATTGCTCAGGAGCCTGTAAATTACTCATACCAGGGAGTTTTTCTTTTCCTTGTTTTTTATTTCCACCCAGTTCGATTCACCTTTTTGGCCCTCAGTGCCAATATAATTTCTTAATACAGCCTTGATGTCATCTTTAACCAATAAAGCAACTCCACCTCCTGTTCCATCTGTCTATCCTGTCTGACTAGTGAGTAGCCTTGGATATTCAACTCCCAGTTCTATTCCTCCTGCAAACATGTTTGAGTAATCCCCACCAAATCATACCCATTTGTCTCTATGTGTGCCATCAGCTCATTGATCTTATTCTGAATACTGCGTGCATTTAGGTACAAGGTTTTTAAATATGTCCTCCTAATTTGGGTTTCCCTTGCAGGATTTTCTTGTGCACTACGCTTTTTGCACATTCTGACCTCCTTTATTAATCTCTGATAACACTCAGCCTCATCCCCAACTTTCACTCCCACAGTCACCTTACATTTTGATTTGTTACGTTTACTTTCCCCTTGTTGCTAGTTAAAGTCCTTGTGACCGCTCTATTTATCCTTTCTGCTCAAACACTGGTCCCAGATCGGTTCAGGTCTGTACCCAACTGTACAGATCCCTCCTGTACCAACACTGATGCCAGTGCCCCATGACATGAATCCCTTCTTTCCCACACCATTCCTTTAGCCACATGTTTATTTCGCTAATTTACTCAACCCTATGCTAACTTGAACGTGGCTCTGGTAATACTCCAGAGATTATAACCCTTGAGGACCTGTTCTTTAATTTTGTTCCTAGTTCCTGATAATCCCCAAACAGGTCCTCTTTCATAGTCTTGCCCATGTTGTTTGTCCCAATATGAACCAGAACAACCGGATCCTCCCCCTCCCACTTCAATATCCTTTCAATCCAGTTTGCGATGCCCCTCACCCTGTCCCCGGG
Source organism: Scyliorhinus canicula (assembly GCF_902713615.1). Taxonomy (NCBI): domain Eukaryota; kingdom Metazoa; phylum Chordata; class Chondrichthyes; order Carcharhiniformes; family Scyliorhinidae; genus Scyliorhinus; species Scyliorhinus canicula. The sequence continues at coordinate 71,506,729 of NC_052152.1, forward strand.
CAGGCAACATACCATGGAGGCCTCTTGATCCTGCTTGCAAAAATGCTATCAGTTCCCTTAATTATAGAATCCCCTACAACTACCACTTGCCTTTTTGCTCTCCCCACTTGAATGGCCTCCAGTACCACACTGCAGAGGTCAGCTCGCTCATCCTCCCTACTGTCTTTCTCCTCATCCACACAGGGAGCAAGTACCTCATATCTGTTGGACACGGTCAAGAGCTGAGGCTCCTCTATTTCTGAATTCAAGATTTGTCTACCTGCCTCACTGGCAGTCACACCATGCTGCCCCTGACCAGTGGCAGAAGTTCAGTTGCTTAATCTGTGGGGTGTGACTGCCTCCTGAAACAAAGCGTCCAGATAACTCCTGTAGCCACCTGGGGTGACCACTGCCCAACACAAAATGGAAGATTGCAAGGAATGCAGGGAAAATTGGACAGGTTGTAAAAAGCAAGCAGCTTGCAGAGTGCTTGTATATTTGGACTGCTGCAGAAACCAGTTTGGCTGTGGCTGAAACCAGACAGCACTACGAAAAGAAACAGTTAGCATATTAATGAGGCGATACCGGGCGATCCCCAGGCACAAAAGACACAAGTTAACACTAATCGATACATTGAATGGAAGGAAAAACTTTTCGGTGCCAAAGAAGCCCAAAACAATAAGTCCCAAGAACCGCCCAGTGATCGAGGAATTGCCCCGCTACTGGGGAATTCGAATCAATCGATTGGGAAGAGACTCAATCGATTACAAGAGTATAGAGGGTCCGCCCAGGTGGGCGCAAGACCCTGAGAGGAGCACAAGACAGAGAACGCGACCCCAGCTCGCTCTCTCTGCCAGCCTGTCCTCGACCAGCTCTCTGCCAGCCTCTCCTCGACCAGCTCTCTGCCAGCCTCTCCTTGACCAGCTAACCCTCCCAGCAGAACACCGTTGCAGCAGAAGAACCTTGTGGAGGAGAGGTCTGGAAAAGCAGCCGCCAACAAGTAAGTGTCACAACGCACGCTACGGGAATAGACACTCCTGACCCCTTTAGACCATAACCACTGGAAGCCTGCGGACCCCGGACAAAGCTAGAAGCCGTTGTTCCCTGATCCGGCAGTCCCCTTATCCAGATAAGTATTTGGCCTAGTAGTGGTAGGATTAGCCTAGTCTTATAGTTTATATGCATGATTAAGTAGATTACTGTAATATAATAAACGTGTCTTGTTTGAACTTACTAATTGGTGTATGGTTTTATTGCTTTGAACTTGACCTTGAAACTTGTGGCGGTATCTTAACGATACCTGGCGACTCCAAAGCTAAGTAACGAAACAGAGCCAAATTGAGTGTTAAGCACACTCACCCAGAACGAGCAACATTTAGTGGCGACTCCGCCGGGACTCGATTAGAAGTGGCCTCCCCACTCCGAGAGAACCCAGAAATTTGAATTTGAAATCCAATTGGGAAAAGGAAAAACCACAAGTGTTCAAGTAGTTCAAATCAATAATCATAATTCAAAAGTGTGTTTTGGAGACTGGGCTACGAATCCCCGAGATAAGTTATTTGATACACTCACCGCTCCAATGTTCCATCTTCCGAGTCTACTCCCTGGAGACAATGCCACCTTCAAACACCTTCTCGTACTTCTTCAGAAGTTGTTGCAAGTTGCACTTTGAGTTGCTCATTAATTGGTTGATTGTTTCCGACTCTCGTTTTAGACTCCCCTACCTTTGGTCAAAGATGTTGGTCTGAATTCTCTGCCGTCGGGATTCTCCATTTTGTCAGCAGCCCTTGCATTTCCCTACGGCGTGGGGCTGCCCCACAATGAGAAACCCCATTGACCAGCTGGCGAAATGGAAAATCCCCACTCGTGCGGCGGGACGGAGAAATCCACCAGTTAATTATCTACCTTATCAATGCCCCTCATTATTTTATCGATCTCAATAAGATCATCCCTAAGCCTCCGACTCTCCAGGGAGAAAAGTCCCAGTCTATCCAGTCTCCCCTTATAAGTCAAACCATCAAGTTCCGGTAGCATCCTAGTAAATCTTTTCTGCATTCTCTCTAGATTAATAATATCCTTTCTATAATAGGGTGACCAGAACTGTACACAGTTCCAAGTGTGGCCTTACTGTCTTGTACAATTTCAACAAGACGCCCCGACACCTGTCTTCAATGCTCTGACCAATTGAACCAAGCATGCTGAATCCCTTTTTCACCACCCAATCCACCTGTGACTTCACTTTCAAGGAGCTATGAACCTGTACTCCTAGATCTCTTTGTTCTGTAACTCTCCCCAACACCCTACCATTAACTGAGTAGGTCCTGCCCCGATTTGATCTGGCAAAAAGCATCAACTCAGATTTATCTAACACAAACTCCATCTACCTTTCATCGGCCCACTGGCCTAATTCATCAAGATCCCATTTAAATTCAAATTCTAGATAACCTCCTTCACTTTCCACTATGCCACCAATCTTGGTGTCATCTGCAAATGCACTAACCATGCCTCCTAAATTCTCGTCCAAATCATCAATATAAATTACAAATAACAGTGCACCCAGCACTGATCCCTGAGGCACACTGCTGGTCACAGCCTCCAGTTTGAAAAAGAACCTTCGACAACCACTCTTTGTCTTCTGTCATCAAGTCAATTTGTTTCCAATTGGCTACCTCACCCTGGATTCAATGAGATTTAACCTTATGCAACAACCTACCATGCGGCGTCTTGTCAAAGGCCTTGCTAAAGTCCATGAAGACAAAGGCAGCGGAAGAAGAGTTCAGCATCGTGTCGAGCCTGAAATCCGTTGAGGTAGGGGCGTAAGGGGATGAAGCTGAGTGTTTTGTTGAGTAAAGGAAGTTCAGCCTCAGAGAGGGGAATGTCAGAGGGCATGATAAATACACGGCAAGAGCTGGGTTATAAAGGAAATGCAGAGACCTTTGTGAATGTAATATTCTCTTTAAAGGTGCTTTCTTGCTTCATATAGACCTCAGCAAGCACACCACAAATCATGTCCTGCAAGTATGCAGGCTTCAGTTACCTTCTCTCTCTACAGATGCTGGCAGACCTGCTGAGATTGTCTAGTACTTTCTGTTTTTGCTTCAGATTCCAACATCCATGGTAATTTGCTTTTAAACACAATTATCTTCCTTTGCACTAACCAGTGAAGTGTTTTTTCACCTGATTCCTTTTGATTTTAGTTTTGCTATGGCTCCTTGATAACATGCACTCAAATGTTGACTCTCAGCTTACAACTATGAGCAGACCTCAAGAACTATCTCTCATTTTTTTTCCAATCAAGGGGCAATTTTAAGGTGTCCAATCTACCTCCTCTGTACGTCTTTGGGTTGTGGGGGTGAGACCTATGCAGACACGGTGAGAATATCCAAACTCCACACAAACAGTGACCCGGGACCGGGATCAAACCTGGGTCCTTGGTGCTGTGAGGCAGCTGTGCTAACCACTGTGCCACCGTGCCGACCAGGAACTAACTCTTTCAAGTGACTTAACAAAAACTTTGATCACTCTAATAGAGCTATCAGTCAAAAGAATTTATACTGAAAAAAACTTATATTCGATTAAAAACAATAAATTGCATGAACTGGTCAATTTGTTGGAAAACAAACATCTATTCACTAACCCCATCAAAGACAAATAATCGTTTAATAACCTCTTAAATTTGTGAATAAAACTGTCTACAGTGCCCTGCTGAGGTAAGTGGTTCTGGAGTTTTGAAAGTGAGTCCTAGTTATAAAACCAAATGTCACAAATACTAAAAGAAATGGAACCTATTGAAGCCAGAAAAAATACATATTTTCTGAGCAACACCAGATGGCCTGTCAATCAATGAGCGGGAGCAGATGCTGTTTTTCCTTTCCTCGGAGTGAAAGCTGCAGAATTTTTTTTTAATTGAAGTGCTTTGCAGGCTTTCACTTCATATCATGTTGCTTAGAGTGCCCAAGCACTGTTTTCTTCAGCTTTGAATGCCTAATAACACTTTGTGAATGAGAAAGTTAATCTAATACATCTCAATATTTACTATTTACATAATGCAGGACCTTTTCAGGATAGAGTCCAACAATTAATCACCGCATTATAAACACATCTAACATACAAAAAAGCATGCAACTAATGAAAATGGAAGAACAGGCATTTTTTAGCATTTCAAAGCCTGTTAATGAAAATATTGCAGGAACAGATGACTGGCTTTATTTGCTTCCCCACATGGGATAGGGTGTCCATGTTTCATGACACCTCTTAGATGCTGTAACCATGCATTCTCTAGTAGGGGACCACCTCTACAAATATTGCAAGGTGTTGGACTGCTCAATCCCGCAATGGAGTCAGCAAGGATTGGGTTGTTGTATGTTAACTGGCTATCTGCACCCTTATTCTGTACCAGCACAAATGGGAATGAGAGTGGGAATCAGACCCCCCCAACATTTTTAAAGTGCTCCCCAGTTGATTGGATTTGACAAAAAATCAGGGCAACAGTGAAAAGGTCACCATGCTCCTGGAGTCTGCTCAGCTATCTTATGCTACAGAACTCAAACAGCATATTTCACCTACGTAAATTAAGTGTTAAATTGTGGACCAGATCAGATAAAGATTTGATGAGAGAAGCAACTCGATTGCAACCTGCACCAAGTTAGCTTGCATACCATGATTAAATGACATCCAAACTATGATATTTTCAGGCACCGCAGAGACCTTTATGAATTCAATATTCCTTTTAAAGTTATTTTCTTGCTTTATATTGATCTCAGCAGCGCACCACAAATCATGTCTTGCAAGTATGCATGCTGCCAGTTCCCAACACAATCGGTGGCAGCTTGTGAATGATATGTTAATAAGCTCTAGCAGATTCACTGAGCCTCAGAATGATGCTATTGGGTGGAAAAACTACCCAAATCACTTGTTCAAACCAGCTGTTCGTAAAAATCTCCCCACTTATTTTTGTATATACTATGTACTGCATTTGTATAAACAAGATGTTAGTCAACACAACATCATTCGTATTTTTCACTGGGGATTATATGCTGAAGTGCAAAAAATTATTTAACAGGAATTAGGGATTTGGTGGTCTGGAAATCAAGGCGGAAAAGAGTCTCACAAATCTGCAAAATAGTAGCAGGAAGCTTGCTAACACTTTTCAGTGGTCATATGAGACCGAGGTGATTAGCACTGCTGCCTCACAGCGCCAGGGACCTGGGTTCAATTCCAGACTTGAGTGACTGTCTGTGTGGAGTCTGCATTTCTCCCGTGTCTGTGTGGTATCCCTCCGGGTGCTCCGGTTTCCTCCCACAGTCCAAAGTTCCAAATGTTAGGTGGGGTTATGGGCTGGGGAGTGGGCCTAGGTAGGGTGCTCTTTTGGAGGGACGGTGCAGACATGATGGGCCAAATGGCCTCCTTTTGCACTGTAGGAATTCAATGGATTCTATTCTATGGACTCTTTTGGATAAGAAAAATTAGGTAGCAGCCTTTACCCATGCCTGAATCAAACAATTAGGCACATAGGCAAATAAGGATCGCCACTGCAAGATTGATTTGCTCTGAGGTGGGCAGTACCTTTGCTAGCAGCTCTCCAAAACCAGCATTACAGAATGCCTGGCAAAATAAATGTTACTTTACTTACCTCTGAATTTTGAGCAAAAATGAGAAGGATTATAAATCTGAACAGAGTAATCTTAAAAATATTGAGAGACACCTGAAAATGGGATTCCTGTTTCTATCTAACTTTGTCGTTTATCACATTTATCTCTCCTGACAAACTATTGTTGCATTTCCAAAGGCTAATACTACATGCAGTGACACAACATGCAGCAACTTCAACATCAGAAATGAACAGCTCCTTCAGAATGATGACTTCTGAGATATTCTGCATACAGGACAAATACAATGAGAAGAAAACTATATTTTTGCTTGGTGTGCATAGGGAAACAAATTTGACCGCATGTACAACAGTTTTTAGCGTCTTGCATATCTTTTTACAATGTGAATAATTTGTCCCTTGTGCATTTCAGAATGATCATGCACAAAATAGTTCAGCATTTTTGTACTCCATAAACATTAATTGAGAGTACAACCAGCTACTTTGCCTATCGATGAAATTCACTTTCCAATTTCTTTGCTGAGCTGAATATGCTAATAAACTCTATCTGAAATTAATTTAAGTGTGTTCAAACCATAAACTGATACTGTAATGTTCTTGTGAGATGGCCTGATTTATATTCCAAGAACATTGGTAGCTAAAGCTCAAAACGATTTATAAACATTAATTGTGGGTCAAATATATACAAAATAACGGGATGAATAACAGTATGAACATGCACAAACCACTATTTCTCTCGCAGCTCCCTAGTCAATTTGAGATCACTGGACTCTAACATTAACTTATATACTAATGAGACTCCTGGTGGTCAGTCGGTGAATTATATCATCCATGTACACAAGTACACCTTCGATCATCTGCTCCATGACACGCTGAAAGATTTCTGATGCCGAAATTATGCTAAATGACATTTTCAGAAAGCAATACCATCCAAATGGCGGATTAAAAGTGTTGCACTTTGTGCTATGTTCCTCTAGCTTTAGCTGCCAGAAACCTTGATGTGTCATGTCGACTGCGGGGGATCGTGCCTATCCACGTCTATAACTCGCTCACGTTTGCCGATGGCGAAGATAAGATGAAGCTCAAGACGGTTCTGCTGAAATTGAACAGCCGCTGCGACACTGAGGTGAATGAGCTTTGAACGGTACATCTTCCAACGGAGGCTTTAGGGTAAGGATGAACCTTTTCAGTCCTTCTTGACCCATTTCCGCGTTCTCGCGCAGTCATGTAATTATGACTTGATGGCTGATTCCATGATCCGGGATCAGATCGTTTTCGGGGTCCAGTCTGACTCCCTCCGGGAGCAGCTCCTCAAAATCAAACAGCTGACCCTCTCCGTCGCCATCAAAACGTGCATTGTCCATGAGCATGCCAGAAATCGTTACTCCTGCATCAGGGCGGCAGAAAATGCAAAACTGGCCTCCCACGAGACAGAAAGGGTGCAGGCCATCCCAAACATTCAAGGCCTGAGCATCGAGGAGAGTGTCCATTTCGCGTGCTTTTCCCGCATGCGCGCCACGACCGCGTGGACGAAGAGGCCAAAGATCCTTATGCATAGGTGCGAACGTCAGCCGACCGCACTGCGCAGGCGCGATGGCGCAAAGAACGCACTGACGTCAGCGTCATGACGTGTCCAAATTGTGGCTCCGCCCATTTAAAGCAGCAATACTGCCAAAGGATGGTGATGTCTACAGAATGGAAAGCTTGGGCATTACGCGGCCTTCTGCTGGTTCACTCCACCGAGCAACAGCCAGCGACCCCAGCTGCAGCGCAGACGTGTCCGCCGCGTACAACACGGCATGCAGGATTCTGATCCTGACAGCCCAACAGACCCCGATGCTGACTGCCTCGAGTATCCATATCGGGTGGGCATCATCACCACGCGCAAGCTGGTCTCCACCGCGCCTGCAAACCACCTTTCAATCCTGAGTGTGGATCTTGACGACGAGTGGTGTGCTGTAGTCACGGTCAACCAGTCTTGCATCCGATTTAAATTGGACATTGGCACGTCTGCAAACCTCATATCACAGTCGGATCTCGACAGCATCCGAGACCAACCTAGCATTCTTCCATCAGCCTGCCAGCTCCTTCACTACAATGGCAATGCCGTAGCTGCCAGTGGATCGTGTCAGCTAGGTGTACCTCACAAGGCAATCAAGGAGACGTTACGATTCGAGATCGTTCAGCCTGACAAGGCATCCCTGCTCGGTGCTCGTTCATGCAAACTCCTAAATCTGGTCAAGCGGGTCCATGCCGTGTCCTCGACACCAGCTGCTGCCTCGCCCAATGCGAATCTCCAGGCTAAGATGGACGACATTCTCACGCAATACCACAACATGTTTGATGGGGTGGGCATGCTTCATATCGCTACAAGATATTGCTCAAACCGAATGCCATCCGAGTCATCCATGCACCATGCCAGGTGCCGGCTCCTCTCAAGGATCGTCTGAAAATGCAATTACGAGAGCTCCAAGACCAGGGCATCATCTCAAAGATCATGGAACCAACAGACTGGGTCAGCTCCATGGTCTGTGTCAAGAAAGCATCTGGTGAACTCCGCATTTGCATTGATCCTAAAGACCTGAATCGCAACATAGTGGGAGAGCTCTACCCGATCCCGAAGCGTGAAGATTTAACCTGTGAGGTGGCTCATGCCGAATTCTTTATCAGCCTGGACGCCTCCCGTGAGCTCAGGCAGATACAGCTGGACGAGTCCAGTCAGAAGTTGTGCACGTTTAACATTCCGTTCGGCAGGTAGTGCTACAACCGCATGCCTTTCGGCATCATTTCAGCTTCCGAAGTCTTTCATCGAATAATGGAGCAAATGATGGAGGGCATTGAGGGGGTGCGAGTCTATGCGGATGACGTGATCATCTGGTCCACGACGCCCGAGGGCCACATCGCTCACCTCAAACAAGTTTTATAGAGCATTCATGAAAGTGGCCTCCAGCTCAACAGGGCCAAATGCTCATTTGGTAGGTCCGCTATCAAATTTCTGGGTGACCACATTTCACAGCAGGGTGTGCAACCTGACACTGCCAAGGTGCTGGCAATCAATGCCATGAAGACCCCAGAGAACAAAAAAGCGGTCCTCCGTTTCCTCGGGATGGTACATTTTCTCGGGAAATTCGGTAAATTAGGTGGATTGACCATGCTAAATTGCCCCTCAGTGTCTAAAAAATGGTTAGGTGGGATTACTGGGTTAAGGGGATAGGATGGAGGGTGCTATTTCCAAGGGTCGGTGCAAACTCGATGGGCCGAATGTCCTCCTCCTGCACTGTAAATTCTACGACTATGACTATAAGACACTGCCATTACTGAGAAACATTTTAGAATGCTGTGCTGCTCGGTTATGAGCCTGACAAATCTTAACTGTTTGTTCTAAAGACAGCTCCAATTCCCTTCATAACTGTTCCCTCAGCTTATTTTCATTCACACCAAGCACAATTTGGTCCCGAATCATGGAAGGTTCCACCAGAAAAAAAGTACAGGTTTTAACTTTTAACTTTAAATCAGTGATGAAATATCTGTGGACTCTTCTGTAAACATGATCTAAATACATAGCGTTCATCAATTTAATTCTTTCTGGGGTGCAATGTTCATCAAATCTTTGAATTACTTCATTAACATTTTTACAAATTTGTTTGCAAATTTAAACGTATTAAACACAGCAATTGCTTTGGCCTTGCCGCTGTGAGGAGCATTGTTACCTTATGCATATCTGATTGATCTCCTAAATTTACTGCAGTAAGAAACAGATTAAATTGCTGTTTAAACACATGCCAGTTGCTGTCCACATTACCATGAAATCTGAGACTCATGGGTGGCTTCAATGACTCTCTGTTGTTAATTCTTGCAATCACCAAAATCTTCAATTCTCTGTGGGCCTCGTGGCTTCACTCGATGATGTGATAGTTTTTTTCTCAGTGTTTAATACCATCCTGTCACCATTAATGTTCTTGTTGGGTGGCCTGATTTATATTACAAGAACACTTGTAGCTAAAGTTATGAATGATTTATTAGCATTAACCGTGGGTCAAATTTATGTAAAACAACAAATGAATAACAGTATGAACATGCACAAATCACTATCTCTCTCCTAGCTCCCGAATCAGTCTTGTGACCGAGGTCACTTGACTCTAACATTCACTTATATACTAATGAGACTCCTAGTGGTCAGTTGGTAAATTACAACATAACCATGATGTCACGACAGATACGCTGCAGCATTCAATTTACTGCAAGAAAACAATTGGTTGTGTTTATTTGATGACACTTTGAAGCAAAAGATGGAAATAAAGATTGAGTAGGAAAGATCAGAATTTAGAAAATTTTCAGAATATATGTTCAATAATCGATTACACTCTGTAATTAAATTCTGTGTATTAAAAATGTTTGGAAAGTGTATTTCAGAAACTAAGATTTGTATGATTTTATTTTTTACACAGCGGAGGGACCTAATCAGTGGGTTCCTTCACTGGGTTTTCATAAATTTGGAGTTTCAAAGGCAATATTTAAAAGAAAATTGGTTCATAGCTAAGTAGAACTTTCTGAAATCAATTGGAGACATATTGCTATCTGAAAGAAAATTGGTAAGTATCTTTTGCATTTTGACGAAAATTCCTTTGATAGGCAGGGGCTCATCTGCGTGTAAATGTGTTCAGTAAATCAATTACAGATATAGCACTTGCATGCAAGTAGATCTGAGTCAAATTCAGAAGGATTATTTTATTCATAGTCCTCATATTACCATTCTAAGTTTATTCAATAAGAAGTTGATCCATACAGATCAGCAAGATGGAAATGAGCTTCAATCCCCAGTCTATCCACTTTGTCAAGGAATGTAGAAAAATAAATAAACTAACTGAAAGAGGCAAATTCATTGCAAAGATGAACCTGCTGGTTTTTCTTTCCCCACAATCCACTTCCTCTTCTTCAGGTATCACTCCCTTGCTGGGGTGCAGTTGCATAGGCACAAGTCATCCTTCAGTCATTTTGCAAAGCAGTGATAGAATCACAGAAACATAGAATGGTTACAGCACAGAAGGAGGCCATTCAGTCCATTGTGTTTGTGGTGGCCCTCGTAAGGAGCAATTCATCAAGTGCCCTCCTGGCACCCCTCTCCCCACCTCCCTCCGAGTAATGCAATTTATTTCCTTTGCAGATGAAGATCCCTTTTAAAAGTTTAAATTGACTCTCCCTCCACCCCACTCTCAGGTACTGCATTTCAGATCCTAACTACTCGCTATGTGAAAAGGTTTTCCTCAGGGCCCCTTTGTTTCCTTTGCCAGTTGTTTACATTTTTTCCCTTTGGTTTTCAATCCTTTCGCCAATTGGAACAATTTCTCCCTGTTGACACTGCCCTGACCACGCTTGGTTTTGAATACCTCCAACAAATCTCATCTCAAACTTCTCTACCTCATTCTCTATGTACCGAAGTTCATAGAATCATAAAATCAAAGAATCACTACAGTGCAGCAGGAGGCCATGTGGCCTATCAAGTCTGCACTGACCCTCTGAAACAACACCCTACCTAGGCCCACGAATCACCCAATCCCTGCAACCCAATAACCCCACCTAACCTTTTGGACAGTAAGGGGCAATTTAACAGGTCCAATCCACCTAACCTGTACATCCTTTGACTATGGGAGGAAACCGGAGCACCCAGAGGAAACCCATGCAGGCACGGGGAGAACGTGTAAAATCCACAGTCACCCGAGGTAGGAACTGAGCCCTGGACCCTGGCGCTGTGAGGCAGCAGTGCTAACTACTGCACCACCATGTCGTTCCTCAACTCTGGAACAATTTTCTGCACAATTTCTCATACCTTCACATCCTTCCTTAAGTGTAGTGGCCAGAAATGGACGCAATATCCGAGTTGAGACTGAAGAATTTGCACTCCCTGCACCTATGGATAAAACGCAGGAGGCTATTTGCTTTATTAATTGCTCCCTCAATCTGTTCAGCCATTTTCACATATATACCCAGGTTCATCTGCTTCACCCCCTTTAGAATTGTAGCCTTTATTTAATTTTTTTCTCCGTTTTCTTACTACCAAAATGAATTATTTCCGGTATTAAATTTAATTTGCCACTAAACCGCCCATTCTACCAAACTGACCATGTCCTTTTGAAGTTCTACACTATCATCCTTTATATAATCTGCAAATTTTGAAATTGAGTGCTGTGCACAAAGATTTAGGTCATTATTATAGTTTGGAAGGAGAAGGGGGTCTTAACACTGATCCCTGGGCAACTCCATTGTAAACCTTCCTCCAGACCAAAAAACAATAATTTGCCACTAAACTTTGTTTCCTGTCACTCAGCCAATTCCGTATTCATGTTGCTACTGTCCGTTTTATCCCATGAGATTAAACTTTGCTCACAAATACATTGTGTAGCACTTTATTAACTGCCTTTTTTAAATGCCATCGACTCTGCATTATTCTCATCAACCCTCTCTCAACTTATTAAAAACGTCAAGTAAGTTAGTTAAACACAATTTGCCCTTACAAAATATGCTGGCTTTCCTTAATTAATAATATTTATTCGTGCTACAAGTAGGCTTACATCAACACGGCAATGAGTTACTGTGGAAAGCTCCGAGTCACCACACTCCAGCTCCTCTTCGGGTACACTGAGGAAGAATTCAGAATGTCTAATTCACCTAACAAGCACTTTCGGGACTTGTGGGAGGAAACCGGAGCACCCGGAGGAAACCCACACAGACACAGGGAGAACGTGCAGACTTCACACAAACAGTGACCCAAACCGGGAATCAAACCTGGGTTCCTGGCGCTGCGAAGCATCAGTGCTACCGTGCCACCCATTGTCCCACAATCTGAATGGTCCTGACTTATTAGCTGAGACTTATTAGGATTTTCCAACCTGCCGCCAAGGATGTGATGAGTGAGCCAGAATCCATTGACTGGGCACGGATGGAAAACCACAACCATTTTTTCTAAAAACCTTCCCACCTCTGAGGTTAAGCTATTTGACCTCTAATTGCTGGGCTTACCAAACCACCTTTTTTGAACAAGGGAGTAACATTTGCAATTCTCCAGTCTTCTGGCATCACCCATGAGTCTATGGAAGATTAGGAAATTATGACCAGTGCCTTTGTAATTTCCACTCTCACTTCCCTCTTTATTTTCCCCGGTGCCTTTTGAACTTTGAGTATAGAAAGCAGGAGTTCCTCCTTATCAATTTTAAAATCTTGAAGTATCTGAAATACTTATTTTTTCATCATGACCTGGGCAGCATCTTCCTCCCTGGTAAAGACTCTGGGTGGGATTTGACCCTTCCCACTGGCAGGATCTTCAGATCCCACCACAGGAGACCTTCCACTGCATTTTCCTGGAGGCATGGCCGGCAAACAATGCAAATCGCCATTGACTTCATCAGGACTAAAGGTCCCTTCGGCGGCCAATGACAAACTGCCTCCGTCGCTGGAAAACCCACCAGGGAAGGCCAGAATGTCGTAGCCTGTGTTATAATCGCCATAAAATCTGATAGCTTCTAAAAATAAATTCAAACCTAGTGAACGGCTGAAATGGATGGCACACCAAGATTACACATTTTAAGACTTTTATAAGAACAAGAAAACTAAAAGCAACATTGACAAAAAACAATTTCAGTGGGCAACTTTTAATTTAAATTCCTGAACATGGGTGGCAGAGTGGCACTGTGGTTAGCACTGCTGCCTCACAGCTCCAGTGACTCGGATTCAATTACGGCCTCAGGTGACTGTGTGGAGTTTGCATTTTCTCTCTGTGTCTGCATTGGTTTACTCCAGGTATTCCTGTTTCCTCCCACAGACTAAAGATGCGCAGGTCAGGATTGCCAAACAAAATTGCTCCTTAACATCCAAATGTTAATGTAGGGTTACTGTGTTATGGGGATAGATGGAGGCATAGGCTTATGTAGGTTGCTCTTTCGAAGGGCCGGTGCAGACTTTATGGGCTGAATGGCTTCCTTCTACACTGTAGGAGTTTTTATGATGAACTTGCCCCTTTTACTTTTAACATAATTTAAAATCCCACTTTATGGGATTTACACTATCCTTTAAGTAGACACTCAATGTTCCAGAACCAGTCTGAAGTAATGCTTAGCGCCTGAGGACTTACTTCCATTCTTTTCTTTTCCAAGCCTGGTAACTTTTAACTCCAGAATTGTTTTTCACAATTAACGTTTTTTTCTCAGAGATTCTCTCTCTAGCTTAGGCTAGGTGAAACTGCCAACCTCATTGCAAATACTTATGGTCTTTTCAATTTGAGCAACTTCTCACCCGCATTCCTGCATGGTGGACGATAGAAAATAGATGCCTCTCTTTCCTCTCTCACCCTCTATCTTTCTTAGATTTTGGCAGATTGACTTGTCTGTGCATTTCAGAGATATCTTTTGAAAAACCTATAACCTGACCCTGCAGATGGCTTCCTATTGGCTGTTACTCTCTCAAGGCCCATATCCACAGCAATTTGAATCACGTGGGTCCTATCTCTAGGTAGAATCAATAATTAACTATCCTTTAAATTCCCATCTCCCTTATATCAGAAAATAATGAGACAGTTCAAAGTGTGCCATATATAAACTGATATTGTTAACACCTTCCCGGGACTTCAGAGACTAATAGTCTATCTATTGGTGGCACAGTTTTGTCTCCCATTGTCTGTGGCAGAATTTTAAAAGAAAGGCAAAGCGTCAGGTTCTGATTGAAAACCTATGTGTTTTTTTCCAGAAACAGAGCCAAGGGTGTCATGGTGGCATAGTGCTTAGCACTGGTGCCTCATAGTGGCAGGGATCTGGATTCGATTCCAACTTTGGGTGGCTGACTGTGTGGAGTTTGCACATTCTCACTGTGTCTGCGTGGGTTTCCTCTGGGTGCTCTGGTTTCCTCCTGCAGTACGAAGATGTGCAGGTTAGGTGGACTGGCCATGTTAAATTGCCTCTTCGTGTCCAAAGGTTAGGTGGGGTTACAGGGATAGGGTGGGGATTGGTCCTTCAGATGTTCGGTGCAGACTCGACGGGCCGAATGGCCTCCTTCTGTGCTGTAGAGATTCTAAGTTTTCTGGCCAGATCTTTTAACCCTCTGTCAAACAAGAATCGGGAGGCATGTTTTGCGGGGTCACTCTGGCAGGGCATGGACTGATAGAGTCAGCAAGGCTGGTTCTACAGAGATGGAACATAATCTTTAATGAGAGCCCCGATCTGTGAAAAACAACAATTGATCCACATGGCGTTTCCACATGACTTGATCTGTTGTTTGGACCATCTAGGATATTGGAGTCTGAGCCAACACCGTTGCAGGGACCCAATTCTCACTAGTGGTGCAGCCGCGTGCTAACACTTGCTCTTCTTGTTGAAACAAACGTTTCCTTGAGTTACTTTCTCGTCTCAAGATCTGTGACTGATTTCTCTCCACTATGTCAGAGGTCTCCTCTGGCAAGAGTAAATCAAAGATGGTCCTCAGATTCCTTTTCATCAAGAGCAAAGCTGAAAAAGTTTGTGTAGTTGTGTAGTAATTCGGTCTGTTGGTAAAAACCTGTCGGCAACGTAGTGAACCTTGATCCTTGGAAATTTTAAGTGCATGCTTCAAGAACTGGACAAAGCTTTCAGCTAAACCATTTGTGGCTGGGTGGTAAGCGGCTGACTTTATATGTTAAAGTCCACACATCTTCAAGTAGTGTTCGAACTCATGGGCTGTAAATTGTGGCCCGTTGTCATTCACGGTTTTCCGAATCCTGCAAAGATGTTGTTGACTTTCTTAATGGCTTGTTCCATAGTGGTTGACTTCATTAGGACCAAACATAATATTATAAACCTCGGGTGTAATTTTCAAAAAACATGGCAAAGTATCAGGTTCTGACTGAAAACTTGTGTTTCTCTCCAGAAATCAAGCCAAGTTTTCTGACCAGGGGTGGGATTCTCATAATCGGCGTGATTGGCGGATCCCGGCGCCAAAAACGGCACGGATCACTCCGGCGTCGGCCCCCCACAAACGGCGCAAATTTTCCGGCCTGGAATGGGCTAGTAGCGGCGTGCCACCATCCACCTGCTGCAGTCGCTGCGCGGCATCACCGCACAAAAGATGCACCACCCCCGCCCCCCGGAGACCTGACAAGATGGCCGCCCGCCGCGCAGCTCCGAGGTTCCAGGAGTGCGACATTGAGGTGCTCCTGGACCCAGTAGAGCAGAGGAGGGAAGCCCTGTGTCCCGGACCTGGCCGCAGGGTTGCCCCACCCCTCAGCCGGCGCCTGTGGAGGGAGGTGGTAGAGGACGTCAGGGCTGAGGCTGTAACACCAAGGACAGGCACCCAGTGCCTCAAGAAGGTGAATGACCTTGTCAGGGCAGCCAGGGTGAGTACCCCCACCCCCCCCCCCTCCCGGATGTGCGGCACACCCCAAGGTGCAACTAACCCTAACCCTAATCCTAACCCTAATGTGCTGCGCACCTATGCCAATATGGGCACAACATCTGGCCTGCATGTATATCCCTGCCTAACACTGTTGCCCTTCATCCCTGCCACCCACCCACCCATCCCCCACAGGATAAGTGCACATACAACAACAGGGAGTGTGAGAGGACCGGAGGAGGCCCAGTTGATGAGAGACCACTCACCGTTCATGAGGAGAGGGCCCTGGAACTGGCAGGCATCCCCGAGGACCGGGAGGTTGCTGATGCAGATGTCGGGGCGCACCATCAAGTGAGACCCCTCCCAAGGCCCATCCCCCTTCCCTCATATCCCACCTGCCCCATATCCCCCATATCTCCCCTCCCCCCTCCCCCATATCCCCCATTTACCCCCTCCCCATATCCCCCATCCCCCATCTACCCCATATCCCCTCCCCATATCCCCCATCTACCCCAGATCCCCTCCCCCATATCCCCCATATCCCCCCTCCCCCATATCCCCCTTCCCCATATCCCTCCTCCCTCATATCCCCCATATCCCCTGATTACCGCCTGTGTGTCTAACCATGCATGCTGTATTGTGTATTGCAGGACCAAACATTGAGGCCTCCTCCCCGCGGATGCCGACTGCCCCCAGGATGCCCCAGGGTGGCCATGGGACAGGGAGGGACCCGGACCCTCCAGCATGCAATGCCCCCAGGACGCCCCAGGGTGGCCATGAGACAGGGACAGGCACGGAGCACCAGGGAGATAATGTCCCCGTCTCGTGTGAGTGCAGCGACGCAGTCGTGTGACACCCAGCGATGAGGGGGGCAGTCACAGGCCCCTGTTGCAGCTCAGCCAGGACACCCCTACGCAGGACACCCCTACCCAGGACACCGCTACCCAGGACACCCCTACCCAGGACACCCCTACCCAGGACACCACTACCCAGGACACCCCTACCCAGGACAGCCCTACCTGGGACACCGACACACATGACACCGACACACAGTGGACGGGTGGACAGGAACCGCCACCCCAGGGGACCATGGACTCTGGGTCGATGATCACGACACAATGCCACTGCTATCTCCAACACCCTCCACCATCGCAGAGACACTCATCTCGGTTGGTTACTTTAGCGATGGGGCTTCCGGTACACTCACTGGTGCGCACAACACAGCCGTACTGGTACAGCAGGTGGAGGTAGGAGCAGCAGAGGGGCTGGGCGGATGGAAGGCATGCCGGCCCCAGCAACCATCTGCCGCCCAGATTTGTCCCGGGTTCCTGGAGTTACCACACCCACCCATAGACCCGTTGCAGTCACGGAACCAGGGACGATCGAGGGGGGTGACGGCTGGCTTGCAGCGGCTGCAGATGCAGGAGGAGGAGTGCACCCACGTCCAGGAGCTGGGAGTGGTGCCAGTCATACGTGCCACCCAGGCTGACACCGCACGGGTGTCAGACATGGGAAGCAGTATGCAAGGTATGGGGCTTTTTGTGCAGGCGGCATCTGTGGCCCGGGACATGGCTGCCCTCTCACATGAAGCCATGAGCCAGAGCCAGCAGCAGATGGCAGAGGCACTCCACACCATGGCCCAGTCTCTGCAGGCAGTGGCCCAGTCTCTGCAGGCAGTGGCCCAGTCCCAGCAAGCAATGGCCCAGTCTCAGCAGGCCATCGCTGGGAGCATCAGTGCCATTGCCCAGGTGCTGGCCAGCGTTACCCAGACACGTACTGGGATGGCCAACTCCCTGAGCTCCATGGCGGCAAACTTGCAGACCCTTGTCGATACCAGGGAGAGCCTTCAGGACTGGCAACGCCAGGTGTTGGGGGGCGTCGGATGGTCGGTCCGTTCGCATCTACGACTCATGTAGAAGCCCGGGGGCCATCGGGCACCTCGAGCGAGGAGGAGGTGCTGGGGCCCGTCTCGGGTCCCCTGGAGGGGAGGTCCCGGAATGCCGCGACACCTTGGACCCTCCCCCTTCCGTCCCAGGTGCATCTGGTGGGCAACGGGCAGGACACAATCCCAGTCGCCATCCCAGTCGCCCGAGTCGCAGCCTGGCCCATCTAGGCCGGGCCGCCCAGGAAACGGCCGCCAAAGGGAACCCGAGTCACAGGGTAAGAATCACAGGCGTCCACCTCCAGTTCTGCTGTACCGTCTGGGAAACCACTTAGACGTAGTCAAAGGGCCCATAAGGCCAAACAATTAGACACTGAGTAAATTGGCATGGGTGCAGGGCACAATCGAGTTATAGGGGCCAGGGCACGTGTATGGACTGTTTGTTATTAAAATATAGAGTCTGCAAGTTTGCCGCCATGGAGCTCAGGGAGTTGGCCATCCCAGTACGTGTCTGGGTAACGCTGGCCAGCACCTGGGCAATGGCGCTGATGCTCCCAGACTGTTTGTCTCTGCTCAGACAAGGAGGAGCGCAACAGATCTGCTCAGACAAGGAGGAGCGCAACAGATCTGCTCAGACAAGGAGGAGCGCAACAGATCTGCTCAGACAAGGAGGAGCGCAACAGACACCTACAGATGCTGAAAGATGCCCTCGTACGAACGGGATATGGCGCTCGACTCATTGATCGACAGTTCCACCGCGCCACAGCAAAAAACCGCACCGACCTCCTCAGAAGACAAACACGGGACACCACTGACAGAGTACCCTTCGTCGTCCAGTACTTTCCTGGGGCGGAGAAACTACGACATCTTCTTCGCAGCCTCCAACACATCATCAGCGAGGATGGACATCTTGCCAAGGTCATCCCCACACCCCCACTACTGGCCTTCAAACAACCGCGCAACCTCAAACAAACCATTGTTTGCAGCAAATTACCCAGCCTTCAGAACAGCAACCACAACACCACAAAACCCTGCCAGGGTAATCTCTGCAAGACATGCCAGATCATCGACATGGACACCACCATTACACGTGGAAACACCACCCACCAGGTACGCGGCGCATACTCGTGCGACTCGACCAATGTAGTCTACCTCATACGCTGCAGGAAAGGATGTCCCGAAGCGTGGTACATTGGCGAGACCATGCAGACACTGCGACAACGAATAAACGGGCATCGTGCGACTATCAACAGGCAGGACTGTTCCCTTCCAGTTGGGGAACACTTCAGCAGTCAAGGACATTCAGCCTCTGATCTCCGGGTCAGCATTCTACAAGGAGGCCTTCAGGAGACGCGACAACGCAAAATTGCTGAGCAAAAACTTATAGCTAAGTTCCGCACGCATGAATGCGGACTCAACCGGGATCTGGGATTCATGTCGCATTACATTCGGCCCCCACCAACAAGCCTGGACTTGCAGAGGCCTACCGACTGAACTGGCTTGGGACAATTCACACCTCTTTACCCTGGAGTTACCTCTCTCTCTGCATCTTTGATGATTTGATTGCCTGCAGGTGCTCGCATTCCGGGGCATCTCTGACTGTGTCTATATAAACATTTCTGGAACAAGCCTTTCCATTCACCTGAAGAAGGAGCCGTGCTCCGAAAGCTCGTGTTTGAAACAAACCTGTTGGACTTTAACCTGGTGTTGTAAGACTTCTTACTGTGCTCACCCCAGTCCAACGCCGGCATCTCCACATCATGTTATTAAAATCACTTTCACACCTACAGAAGCTGCCTTTGCACTCTGTCCGAAGCATGTGGGGGTGTCGTGTGCATTGAGCGCCAGTGTGTGTGTGAGGGGTGGTATTACGTCGGCCCCAGGTGAGTGTGGCCCCCTCCCCCCCCCCCCCCCCCCAGGTCGCCCTCGCCATCCCCCCGGGCAGAGGACGGGACCGTGCGTTGCAGTGTCATGGCCTCATGCAGGGATGGTCCGGGTGGAGGGTGGTACTGTGGCCATGGGTCAGACATTGTCCAACGATGTAGAGTCCAGAGCTCATCGCAGAGCGGGTTGTCATCATCCTCCATGGCCTGCAGTAGACACGCTTCCACCAGCGACCATGTGAGCCCAGCCCGTTGTGCCGCAGGTGGATGTGCAATGGAGGGGTGGTGTGCATGTGGGTGGGGTGGGGGTGGTTGGTGGTGGGTGAGTGGCGGGGGTGAGGGTATTGGTGGTGGGTGGGTGGGGGGTAAGGATGTTGGTGGTGGGTGGGTGGGGGGTGAGGGTGTTGGTGGTGGATGGGTGAGTGTGGGTGTGAGGGTGGTTGGCTGGTGTCATGGTGTGCGGTCTGTGCCCATACTCGGCGATTCCCACTCCCCCTAGTCAGTGAACCAGGCGGCTATCAGCCTGTCCTGTGCCCGCTGGCCCAGTTGGTAACCGTGGGCAGCCTCCTGTCCATGTCCAGCCCGTCTGGCCACACCATTGCCCCCATCCTCCTCATCTGGGGAGAACTGTGCCTCGTCCTGCTGCTCCTCCACGTCCCCCTCCTCTGTCTGCGGCACATCGCCCCTCTGCTGGGCTATATTGTGCAGGACGCAGCACACTACAACGATGCGGCCGACCCTATCTGGTGGGTACTGGAGGGCCCCTCCAGAGCGGTCTAGGCACCTGAATTTTTAGCAGCCCAAAGCACCTCTATATCACATCCCTGGTCGCTGTATGGGCATCGTTGTAGCCATTCTCTGCGTCACTCTGTGTCCTCCGTATTTGCGTCATCAGCCACGACCGCGACGGGTAACCCCAGTCGCCCAGCAACCAGCCCCTCGGTCTAGGGGGGGGGGCATCCCTCGAACATGCCGGAGATGTAAGACCGCGACAACACGTATGAATCAGGTACGCTGCCCGGGTACCGGGAGAAGGTGTGCAGGATCATCATGCGGTGGTCGCAGATCACCTGAATGTTCATGGAATAGGTCCCCTTCCTATGTGCATCCCATCGATCGTGCCATGGAACATGGGAAACGCGGCCACGGCAGCGAAGCCCGTTGCCCGGGCATCCTGGCTCGCCCGGTCCACAGGGAACTGGATGTAGTGGTCTGCAATGGCATAAAGGGCGTCTGTCACTGCCCGGATGTACCGGTGCACCGATGTCTGCGAGATGCCGGACAGGTCCCCACTCAGCGCCTGGAATGACCCAGTGACATAAAAGTTCAGGGCCACCTTAACCTTGACGGACACGGGGAGAGGGTGTCCTCCCCCAGTGCCATGCGGTGCCAGGTGTGCCATCAGGTGGCAGATGTGTGCCACGGTTTCCCGGCTCATCCGGAGTCTCCTCGTGCATGCCTGGTCCGTGAGATCCTGGTACAACGAGCGGGGCTGGTACTCACGGGGCCTCCTCAGGCGTCTTTGTCGCCGTGGCGCTACCACCTCCGCCTCCCCCTCCTCCTCGTGCTCTTCCTCCCCCTCATCCTGTTGGGCAGGCAGCCCTCCAGCCTGGGCGGCTGCCACCTGTCCTCTGCAGCACGCTCCTCTGCAGCAGCCTGCGCCGCCTCCCTGGCACGCTCCTGCTCCAGCCCCCCCCACCCCAGGACAACATGTAGAAGTGCGGCTGCCGCCACGGCGGCCAACATCGCTGGCTGATCAGCAAACATAACGGCCTGCAGGGGCTGGGGGTGAGGGGGTGGGGGGAACGATGGCATGTCAGCATTGCCCGTTCCCCTCCCCACCCCCGCAGCCAGGTGCCATGGGCTGCATGGTCGCGTCTGTTGGAAGTTGGCACCTGGCCAGGCCGACAACCTCATTCAACGTCTCCCCCCTCCCCGGCACTTGCCCTCTCCCCCATCCCCGGCACTCGCCCCCTCACCCCGGCACTTACCCCCTCACCCCGGCACTCGCCCCCTCCCTGGCACTCGCCCTCTCCTCCCTCCCCGGCACTCGCACCCTCATCCCGGCACTCGCCCTCTCCCCGGCACTTGCACCCTCACCCCGGCACTCACCCCTCCCCGGCACTCACACTCTCCCCCTCCCCAGAACTCGCTCCCTCACCCCGGCACTCACCCCACCCCGGCACTCGCACTCCCCCCCCCTCTCCGGCACTCGCCCCCTCACCCCGGCACTTGCCCCTTCACCCCGGCACGCGCACTCTCCCCCCCTCCACCCCCCTCACACACCCCCATCACACACACATCCCCACACTCCCCCCCACCACCCACCACCCCACAGTCCCCCACCTCCCCACCACACGCACACACAACCCCTCCACACATACACACCCCCCTGCACACCGACTGCAGCCACGCAGTCACTTCTCCTGCAGCCACGCAGTCACTTCTCCTGCAGCCACCCCACGCTGTGACCTACCGCCATGTTGTTCGGCGTCAACCATCAGCACTGGTTGACACAATTATATAGGTGGTTCAATTTACGCCGGCGTGACCCATGGTCACGTCGGCGGGTCTTCGGCCCATCCGGCCAGGAGAATCCGGACAGCCCCGGGGGTCCCCGCCATTCTCCGAGGCAGGTGGCGCGATTCACGCCTCGGCAACCTTTGGTGGGTCGAAAAATTCGGACGCCGGGGGCCGGCCTGAATCCAGCAGGGAGTCGGAGAATCCCACCCCAGATCTTCTCACAATCTGTCAGAAAATAAAATCGGGGCTTGGTTTGCGCTGTCATTCTGGCGGGGTGGGGCCTGATAGAACCAGCAAGCCAACCACACAGCGATTGGGGCACCATCTTGAAATGGCAGAAAATAATCTCTGCTCTCTGGCACTTCCAGGGTGTAAGGGGGGAATGCCCAGCCTCGGCCCTCAACCTTAAGGCCTCAAAAAGCAGTTGAGGACAAAACATTGCATGTTTTCAGGAAGCAATTAGATATGATGTTATGACATCCTGGGCTAAGGCGTGATCAGTTCCAGCCACCCTTGAACTAGAGTAGCAACACAATTCAATTAACCAATATCTCTTCGAAAAGTACCCAAAGTCTTTGGCCCTCTGCTGCCCAATAACTACAGTCATCAGGTTTGTAACGTTAAACACAATTAAGTGTATTACTAACAGTAACTATAATAAAACATGCAGCAAATACAACAGGTTAACTAATATCTAATTCCTAACCTGCCAGTTAAATGCATCCCACCATCTACCCACGCAAGACAGACAAACACAGAGGGGAGGAAGGGTTGTAAAAAAATAATATTTGTTTCAGATGGTTGATTCTAGCACACCTTGCTTCAATCCAAGCTTTCAGGTTTTCATTGTAAATTCATTCAGGTCTCTGCGGATTCAGAAATACAGCAGCTTTTCTGGAGAGAACACGATGGAAAGAGAGCATGTCATTTCCTTTCAGCATCTGGGATTCAAACTCTGTTTTCCTTAGGTCTCTGGAAATCATCTAACTTAGGTAGGATCCAGTCACCAGCTGTTGCTGGGCAGAATATGTTTTTTTGGCCAATTGATTGACCACTAGCCATCCAATCAAACTGAGTTCCACCCCATCTCTCGGGTGCCACAAAATCTGAGTTCTGTTGTCCAAAGCTAGCACCACCATATATTATGCTGCAACTTCTTGAATTCCATATTCTCTCTGCTACTTGACTGAAAGATGCATGCCCATTAAGCATCCATGGATGAAAAATGATACCAGCAAGAATAAAGAACGGGGAAATAAGGGAATCAACTGGAAGGACCCTTATAATGGCACTTGGGGCAAAGGATATAGGGGAAGGTGGGATTAGGCTGTTGAGTTAGATCAATAGCCATGATTATAATGAATGGCAGAGCAGGCTCGAAGGGCTGAATACATAGAAACATACCTCGAAAATAATAGCAGGAAGACTCCTCCTATTTTTAATGTTTCTATATTTTTAGGCACCCTCCGCTTGGTCATCACAACTGTTTATCATTTTCAAAAACCAGGAGTGATTTGCGCCGATATGACGTCACAATTAAGTGTATTAATAACAGTAACAATAACAGTCTGGGGCGAACATTACGGGATTTACGTATAGCCCCTGGGGGTGGGGAGGGGAGAGAAGGATATGTCTGGGAAGTGTCCTGGAACTGCTCAAAGCACAGCCCCTGACACAGGTTGACAAACTGGTTTCTGTCTGAGCCCCATTGGGGAGAATTCCATTAATGTGTCGTGGTGGGGGGTGGGGGGTGGGGGGGTGGGGGGGGGGGGGGGGGTGGAGAGTGGGCTTTGAGAGGGGCACCAACACCCGACCTCCTACAAACTTTTTCAAATTCCCCAGCACTCCTCATCAGAGCCCCTCCTTGCTTACATGCCTGGCATCCAGCTCACATCATTTCCATTTATGTTCCTGCAGGACAAGCTAGCACACAAGTGAGGTGAGCAAAAGAAGACAGGCAATGGAATGCGCAAGCTGAGGATCCTGACACCATATGAAGAGAGAGCCATGGACTTGCAGGGGGTGAGCAAGAATGGGGCCTGCACTGAGAGTGAGGTGTGCCTGCGAGGGAAAAGTGAGCAGGCACTGCACCTTCATTCAGATGACCAAACTCAAGTGAATTGGAATCCAAACCATTGACCAGCCCATGTACTAATACATGTCCCTTGCCTTTCAGGACCATCACCCGAAGAGGCAAATCCATTCACCAGAAGTGTCCCACCACACACATCTCAGAGGAGATCTTGGAGGAGGAAATGGCTGATGAATCACGGCTATCACCTGCACCATCCACCATCGCAGAGATACCCATCTTGGTGGGCAACCTTAGCAGTCAGATTTCTGGCTCCCTACCTGGTGAGCATCACACTGCTTCTGATGCACATCGAATGGAGGCAGCAATGTCGCAGTGATTGGACAGTCAGAGGTCTGCTGGATCCTTCAGCTGTGCCCCAGCCAGATGTTGTGCCTCTGGACATGTTCATCTCTTAACTGCTTGAGATGTTATGGCAGGACCGGGAATACAGGAGGGGGTGTCAGTGACACTCCTGCAAATGTAAGGCCCAATGGAGGAGTCCCAAAGCCTGTTGTCACAGGAGATGGTGCCAGCGAAGCGTGACACCCAGGCCAACAGTGCAAGGCTGATGTCCACAGTGGAAATCCTGGGGAACAGGTCAGACCCATGACAAGAGAACTCCATAGCATGGCTCAGTCCTTGAGGACCCTAACTGAGAGTTTCAATTGCATTGTTCAGACAATGGCGGTCCTATAGGACTGGAAACGCCAGATAATGTTGAGGCTTCTGGAACTCACACCAGTTGTCTCTCCATCTCTTGGAGCAACCCAGATGCCCTGAGCTCTTTGAGGCAGGAAGATCCATTAGTACCCATCTCATGACCTTCCACCCAGGAGACCATGGGAGTGACCAGCCAATCAGAGTGCCCCCTTCCTGAGACTGGCTCAACTGAGGCATAGCGGGCAAAACAGGGTGACGCGGCAACACCCGTACCACCTGAAAATAGACTGGGGCCCTCCAGAGCATGCCGGCTAAGGGCATCTCAAGCAACAAGGCATGGAAAACAGCAGGCTGCCTCCACCTCTGACGTGTATCCTGGGACTATACGCAGAAGTAGTGGGAGGATACGGAGGTCAAAGGACTTTTAGGGGAACAGCATGGGCACGGGTGAAGTTAAACAGTGGTAGAAAGGGGGCATTTTCAACAGTGAAATTGGCACATGTGGACTGAATTAAATATTACTATTCTTCACTACCTTACTGCCTCACATTCTTTCACCTCCTCCCAGTGACATAGCGCCTCTGCACATCAGGACACCAGCCCTGAATGCCCACTAGGTGATTAGGCCCTCTCAGTGTAAATGTTCAATTCGCAGTGATAGGACTCAGGCAAGATTCCGTGAACCATAGACCCTAATCCGTCTCTAAAAAAGGGGGGTGCAGGAATCTAGGGCTAAACTTCACTCGGATATGACCTCGGGAGCCAGTGTACTGGCTGCAGAAAGTTAGGAGTCAGACATTTGCAGTCGCTGAGAAGCATCACAGACTATTTCTCATTGCGCGTCGTTATCATCCTCCTGCATTGACCGGGCAGCAGGCACGCAAAGACTCCCCAGCCCCATAACTCTGATGATTAAGATCTCTATGACCTTCATCCCCTAGCCGCAGAGGAGTCACATCATCCTCATGGCGAGGCGGGATGGAATGGTGTTGGACAACATGCTACTCCATAAAGCACGAGGAGATGAGAACGTCCCTAGCCCCTTGTGCACCCTTGCCACTACTCCGCTTCCATCATGCTGATCCTCAGCAGCCTCTTGCTCAACTCCCTCCTGAACACCCTCCTCAGTTGAGGACATGTGTCGCTCCCCGAGGTCTTCCTCAAGAAGGATGTCGCCCCGCTGCAGAGTAAGATCATGTAAGGCACAACACCACCACAATGCAGGAGACCCTCTGGGAGCTGTACTAGAGGCTCCATTGGGCCTGTCAATGCAGTAGAAGCGCATCTTTAGGAGGCCAATGCACTGCTTCGTCACACACCAGGTGGCATTGTAAGCTTTGTTATACCAGGCTTCTGCTGAGGTCTCTAGCTTCTGCATTGGCGTCATTATCCAAGACCTCAGGGAATATCCCTTGTCCCCTGCAGAAGCCTAGGGTCACCCTCAAAGATACCAGGGATCTGTGATTGCCCCAGGATGTAACTACCATGCACGCTCCCTGGAAAACATGCACCCCATGCATGAATGACATCTGGTGATCACATACCAGTTGCACATTGAGTTGAACCCCTTCCTATTTATGAAGGGGATTCCCTGATGCCACAGGGCACGAAGAACAACATGGGTCCAGTCGATCACCCATGCATCTGTGACAGACCAGCTATTTTGTTGAATCCCAGAGCCCTCTCGTCTTGCTGGGCCTGGTTCAGGTCAAAATGAATAAGGTCCAAAGCTCTTGCATAGAGTGCATCTGTGACCTCATGGAGGCACTGATGAGCGGATGCCTGTTAAATCCCACACAGGTCACTGTTGGAGTCCTGGACTGACCCCGTTGCAGAAAAATTGACGGCTGCTTTCACCTTTATGGCCAAAGGGAGCAGGTGTCCTCTGCCTCCACGTGGTGTCAAATGGGCAAGGATGTGGCTCAGGGACCGCACAGTCTCCGTGGTGAAGTGGATTCTTCACAGCGCATGTTATATGACAGCTCCATGAAGGACAGTCATGTCCTGTTCACCCTCTGCATTCTTCTGCGTGCTTGTGCCCCCTGTATTGCTGGTGCTGCCTTCAGCCTCTGAGCCTGCCCTGTACCCATGGTCTTCCCTGGTGTTGCTTGCATGTTTCTGCTGGAGTCTGTGCTCCTCGAGCACTGTAATCAGTAGAATAGCCAGCTCCAGTGACTCCATACTGACATCGATAGTTTACGTTCAAGGTATATGAGAGAGAGAGAGAGAGAAAGCGAGTCAGGTTGGTGTCGCAGCCAGATAACATGAGTACTTCTCCTGCCTCCCAGATCTGGAAGCAGTCAGTCCCAAACCTTATCTGGTGGCACTCACAGCTCAGGTGCCCTCCCAACTCCATTGCAGGACTGGCTTCGGCCTATGCCTTCACCCAATCAGAGTTGCCTTTGCGCTCATGTCTGGTTCTCCCTTCTTATTCTTGATAACATTGGGTGTTCTGACAGGAGGCTTGTATGCTCACACGATCCTAATGGGCAGCATTAACTGAATGGTGATGTCCGCCTTGGGGATAATGGGTTCTCACCAGCAAGCATTGTGGTCCTGGCATACCAGCAAGCCCAGTGCCTCTTGATCCCGTGTTCAAACCCTTTAGCCCGTTAGCTGTAACCCCTGAGGATTCATCCCATTCCTTGACTTAGAGACTGTGGATAGCTGACTTTGCAAAGGGTTAACTGTTGTTGGCCAATTTGTTTGACGAGCATGAGTCTCTGGAATGTTAGAGCGCACAATTGCTTCCTGCTTCAGGGTTGGAAAATACTAATAGGCACCCTGCTTACTGCATACTCTTGAGATCTCATTGCTGTTTACAGTTAAGACTCCTGGACAGCCACTCCAGAGATTTTGGCACCTGCGAACCCCCATCCCCCATGTGCCCCCCCCCCCCTCCCTATAGCTGGCTAGCAGCCTCTGTCACGTTGGACTCCCTGGTGCTTAGTGGAGACAGTGGTGCTCACCTTCTTCCACACTCTTGGAAGTCACGATACCTCTTTCCTGTTTTTAAAAAGCAGTAGTAATTCATGCTGACATGACGTCATGATGGGTGGGAAGATTCAATGAGGGCTGAAGATGCAACGTTAACCACACTAAGTATATAATAATGGATTCAAATCAAGTTTGTGCCCTTAGTGGGCAGGAGCCTGTGTCATCAGGGAAGGCCCCGGGAGATCATGTTCTGAAATCCCACCGGTGCAAAGCTGTTTTTGGCCTCTCGAGAGATTTAGTGACTCTTGTGGGATTTACACACACAGCTAACGGGCCGCTAAATCCCATCCTATTTGCCGATAGAATACTTTTAGATTTCCTTTTATGTTTGCTGCCAGTCACTTTTCAGAATCTCTCTTTATTTTTCTTATTTTAATTTTCAATCCTCCTCTGAAGTCGTGGCTTATATATGATCCTTACCGGACATCTCAAATGTGGACATTATCGCACACAAAATCTAAACCTATTGTCATGGTCTTTAAATTTGTATTTCCTGTCCAATCTTCTGGATTATGATCAGGATTGAGAACCCTTGACAATCTTTCATCCAATGACATTGAGCCTAATTGTATATTGCTTCTGCCACAATGCCTAAGATTGACTAACTGGGCTGACAACAGATTGAATCTGAGTATTACTGTTCCTAATTTGTATGGCTCAGCTCCTTATTGAATAAAATAATCGGGATAATGTGGTACTGTTACTTGATTTCAAAAATTTCTACAATTGCATCAAGAGTCTCAAGATAATAAATGATTTAATTGCACTGCACTCCATCTCCAAATATTCTGTCCTCCTCGCTGAACCCATAGAGATTGCTCTTCATGTCTGGGTAGTATATCTGGCATTATGGATTCCTTTGTAGAATTCAATATAAATCACAGACACTTGACAAAACTCAGAGTGGATCTCTCACCCTTTTGGGAATTGGGAATATATCTCCTATTCTTTATCGCAGCCTTAAGGGAGAATGCATGCTGTAGAGAACCAGCAATGGATCTTTAGCACTTCAGATAACCCAAAATATTTCTCGGGCCTTTCGGAGAATGGCCCAATATTCATTCGATTGAATGTAGGTGCAAATCTGAAATATTAGGTGCAATTTAACGGGACAAAAACAGCCTGATTTGGGTGATTTTAGCAGGGTGTGTCTCAGCAGTGCCAAGAACAAAACCACAATTTGGTGGGACTTTGAAGGTTTTTTTGGCATCAGCAAGGAATGCCTCGCAGGGGCCGCCCTTACTTAATTTCTTGCACCGCAAGGTCAACCTGCCAGAACAGGAAGATGGCTTGCGGATAGGGGTGCCATTTTTAAATGCCGCCTTGATCTATTGATCTCCCTCAGCCACCCCACTGGACTCCCCCTCCCCAACCCCCGCCACAGCACCAATCACCAATTTATATCTTAGGGGGTCTTTGAGTTCCCCCTTAACCTCCTCTTAAGGGCAAGGCTCCCAATGCCTGGCACCTTGGCACCCTAACAGTGGCACTATCATCCTGGAAGTGCCACCTAGGCACTCTGGCAGGGCCAGGGTGCCAGTTTGGCAGTGCCAAGGTGCCTGGGTGCCAGCAAAGTGCTCAGGTACTACCAGAGCCCAACTATCTGATGGTCTCTAATGGCCTGAGAGACACCCCAGGTGCCATTATGCCGGGTCCATGTTTGTGGAAACCAGTGTTAAATGGCGCCCTGGAGAGGTCTGTCAGGCAAGGCCGTTAGTTCCCAGGTCCCGGCAGAATACGTGCAGACAAGATCCAGATTGCAACGTCTCATGAGATCTTGCAAGGTATTTCAAGCATCGCAAATCTCGAAAGAGACCTCTCGTGAGTTTCAATGGCCTCGTCATGTCATCAGGTTGTGTCGAGACCGTTAAATCGCGCCCGCAGATTCTTGCTGAGGCAAATCGCCAGTGATTGCTAGACTTTGATACCTTACATTTTAGACTACAAATTTGTGTGTGTGTGTATATATGTGTTGGCAGGTTATTTAGTCAGCAGGAATACCCCAGTGCTCAATGCCATCCTCATATCCTCACAATACACAGGACAAAATTCTCCTTTTCTTGTGTTTTCTCAGGAGGGAAAAGCAGTGTGCAGACCACTGGCTGAGCTGCTGGCTTTTCCTGCCAAATTTTTAAACACTTAGAAAAAGAATGCTGGAGGCAGGCCCCATGCCTTCAACCTGGCTGGTGGGAGGGATTCTGAAAGAACCTGCACAATCCACAACGTCGTCTTACCAGAGATTAGGGAGCCCTGATCTAACAGGATGAAAAGTAAAATCAAAGAATCCCCATCAAGCGCACGCAGAACCCACCATGCACATGGGACCCCTCCGCATGGACATAGGGAATGCCCCCTTCCATGGACTCAGAGAAACCCCTCCCCCACACAAACACAGAGAACTATCACCCACACAGACAAAGGGCACTGCCTTCCCACGGAAACGGGGAACACCCCTGATGCGACCATCAATTCACTCAGAGACACGAGTTGAAGTAAGCTGTGGCTTTAATCGACTTACAACTGAGCCTGCCTGCGACTTGCTGAACTGAAGGCAGGCTTGCAAGACTTTATACTTACGGTTGTGGGCGGAGCCATGGGAGGAGCCACGGGCGGAGCCCTGTACAAGCTCCTCATCTCCTCCTGTGGGCAGAGCCGCGCAACAGCTCACAGATGGAGCTCACAGGGACACAGTGATATACAGTGTGAATTTATGTTATACATTCACCACATTCACCCCCTGTTAAAAAATCAAGTCCGGCGGGGGGGGGCGGGTCTATAAGTTTAGTCGGTCCGCTGCTCGAATCGTGCGTTGTGACTGACGGAGCACCGTATTTGCAGCCGCTTCGGATGGCTGTGGACAAATGTTCGGTGTGAATCCGAGGATGGACTCCGGGGGTGGTTCTTCCAGAGCTTCGTTCCTGACCAATGTGATGGGTGAAAGGGGGCGCAGGAAGCCTGTAGGTGCAGGGGCGCAGGAGGTTGCGGTTGGGTGGGGTGTGGTGTGAGGGGTACCTCAGCGGTAGTGGTAGTAGTAGTGGTAGATCCTGCAGGTGCCAGGTCCCGGAGGGAAACGGTGTTTATGTGTCCGGACGTGCTTCCGAAGGAGGACAGGGCCCTGTGTCCTCAACCAGGATGGAAGAGAGGCCCCCATGGTAGTGCCCCTAGGGAAAACAAATAATCGCTCGTGAGGAGCCTGGTTTGTGGCCGTTCACAGGAGGGACCTAATTGCATGGAACGCGTCGGGGAGGACTTCCTGCCAGTGGGAGGTCGGGAGATTCCGGGAGCGTCAGTAGGACGGTCTTCCAGACCGTCGCGTTCTCCCTCTCCACCTGCCCGTTCCCCCTGGGCTTATAGCTGGTAGTCCTGCTCGAGGCGATGCCCTTGTCGAGCAGGTACTGATGCAGCTCGTCGCTCATGAAGGACGAACCCCTGTCACTGTGGATGTAGCTGGGAAAACCGAACAAGATGAAGACACTATGCAAGGCTCTGATGACTGCATGGGAGGTCATATCAGGACATGGGATGGCAAACGGGAAGCGAGAGAATTCATCTATGATATTAAGAAAATAGATATTACGGTTGGTCGAGGGGAGGGGCCCTTTGAAATCAATACTCAGTCGTTCAAAGGGCTGGGATGCCTTTACCAGGTGGGCCTTGTCTGGTCTATAGAGTGTGGTTTACACTCCGCGGAGATCGGGCAGTTCCTGGTGACAGCTTTAACCTCCTCGGTGGAGAAAGGCAGATTGCGGGCCTTGATGTAGTGGGCGAGCCGGGTGACCCCCGGGTGGCAGAGGTCATTGTGGATAGCCTGTAATCGGTCGTCTTGCGCGCTGGCGCATGTGCCACGGGACAGGGCATCTGGGGGCTCATTGAGCTTCCCCGGACGATATACGATATCATAATTATAGGTGGAGAGTTCGATCCTCCACCTCAAGATTTTGTCATTTTCAATTTTGCCCCACTGCGAGTTATCGAACATAAAGGCAACCGATCTCTGGTTGGTGATGAGGGTAAATCTCGTACCCGCGAGGTAGTGCCTTCAGTGCCGAACGGCTTCCACAATGGCTTGGGCTTCCTTTTCGACTGAGGAGTGTCATAGTTCCGAAGCGGAGAGGGTTCGGGAAAAGAATGCTACTGTACTACCTGCCTGATTCAGAGTGGCAGCGAGAGCGACCTCTGAGGCGTCGCCCTCCACCTGAAATGGGACGGATTCATCCATCGCCTGCATGGCGGCTTTTGCGATGTCCTCCTTAATGCAGTTGAAGGCCTGGCGGGCCTCGGCTGACAGTGGGAAGAGTGTGGTCTTAAATAGTGGGCGGGCTTTGTCCGCATACTGGGGGACCCACTGGGCGTAGTAGGAGAAAAATCCGAGGGACCTCTTGAGGGCCCTGGAACAGTGAGGGAGAGGGAATTGTAAGAGGGGGAGCAAACGGTCAGGGTCTGGTCCTAGGACACCATTTTCCAGGACGTAGCCGAGGATGGTTAGTCTGGTTGTGCGGAAAATGCATTTCTCCTTATTAGATGTGAGGTTGAGTTTTTGGGCAGTTTGGAGAAATCGGTGGAGGTTGGCGTCGTGGTCCTGCTGGTCATGGCCGCAGATGGTGACGTTATCCAAGTACAGAAACATGGCCCGCAGCCCGTACTGGTCCACCATTCGGTCCATTGCTCGTTGGAACACCGAGACCGAATTCGTGGCGCCAAAGGGGACCCGGAGGAAATGGAAAAGGCGGCCGTCTGCCTCGAACGCCGTGTCGTGGCAGTCCTCCGGGCAAATTGGGAGCTGGTGGTATGCAGACGTCAGATCCACCGTGGAGAAGATGCGGTACTGGGCGATCTGATTTACCATGACTGGAATCCGGGGGAGGGGGTACGCGTCGAGGTGCGTGAACCGGTTAATGGTCTGGCTGTAGTCAACCACCATTCGGAACTTTTCCCCGGTCTTGGCGACCACCACCTGAGCTCTCCAGGGGCTATTACTGGCCTCTATGACTCCCTCACGTAAGAGCCGCTGGACTTCGGCTCTAATAAATACCCTGTCCTGTAGGCTATACCTCCTGCTACGAGTGGCCACTGGTTTGCAGTTAGCGGTTAGGTTAGCGAAGAGTGGAGGGGGGTTAATTTTTAGTGTTGCTAAACTGCATATCGTGAGAGGGGAAGGGGTCTGCTGAAGCTGAGTGGTAGGCTCCTGTGGTTACACTGGAAATCGAGTCCTAGGAGGAGAGGGGCGCAGAGGTCTGGGAGTACATACAATTGGAAGTTGGAGTAGTTGGCGCCCTGTATCGTTAGTGTTGCAATAGTGCGTCCTTGTATCTGGACAGAGTGCGACCCCGAGGCGAAGGAGATAGTTTGCTGTGTCG
The DNA here is from genome assembly GCF_902713615.1 of Scyliorhinus canicula. Classification (NCBI taxonomy): domain Eukaryota; kingdom Metazoa; phylum Chordata; class Chondrichthyes; order Carcharhiniformes; family Scyliorhinidae; genus Scyliorhinus; species Scyliorhinus canicula. Next base: position 71,540,042 of record NC_052152.1, read on the forward strand.
GAAATATCCGAAGCGAGCAGCTTCTTACCAGGTTTGGGTGAACGAAGCTCTCGGTGCTCCCGGAGTCAAAGAGGCACGTTGCCTTGTATCCGCTGATTTGAACGGACATCATGGAGTTTTTCAGGTGCTTTGGTCGCGACTGGTCCAAAGTGACTGCACTGAGCTGCGGGTAGTCATTGGCGTGGTCAGTGGTGCTGGAGCGGCCCCGTGATGACTGTCCGCGGAGGTCGTAATCATCGAGTGGCATCTCGGGTGATGGCCAAGATGGCGGCCCCCGTTGATCGTACGTGGCGGGTGGCGAGGAAGATGGTGTCCAAGATGGCCACCACCGTTGATCGCACGTGGTGGGCGGCGAGGAAGATGGCGCTCAATATGGCGGCCCCCATGAGTCGCACATGTCGTGCGGAGGCGGCAGACACACTGCCACATTGTGGGGTCTGCGGGCCTGTGAGTTGGAGGGGCGAGTGTTCTGGCTAGCGTTCGAGTTGGAGTTTTTAGTTTTGGCCAGGCAGACCTTCGCAAAGTGTCCTTTCTGCCCGCAGCTGCTGCAGGTCGCGTTGCGGGCCGGGCAGTGCTGCCGGGGGTGTTGGGGCTGGCCGCAAAAGTGGCAGGATAGCCCTCCGTGGTGGGCGGGAGGCCGCGTGGCGCAGGCCTGGGGCAGTCTCTGATCGGGGGTCCACGATGGGGTCGCGTGGTCGGCCGGGAACAAGTCTGAGCTTTGAAAAGCGAACTCTAATGAGGTCGCTAGCGTTACCATGTCTTCCAGGTTCTGGGCCCCTTTTTCGAGGAGAAGCTAGCACACATAATTGGACCGGACCCCTGCAACGTACACATCTCGGACGGCAAGTTCCATGTGCTGGGAGGCAGTCACGGCCTGGAAGTTACATTCTCATGCTAGAGCTTTAAGGTCGCGCAGGTCGTCTTCTAGCTACTCTGCAGGGCGCTGGCGGCGGGTTGTAAAGATGTGCCGCGCGTAAACTTCACTTACGGGCCGCACGTACAGGCGGTCGAGTATCGCAAGGGCCTCGGCGTACGAGTCAGTACTATCAAGTTGGGTTGAAATCCGATGGCTCACCCGTGCGTGTAGAAGACTGAGTTTCTGCTCTTCTGTAACAGCGGAGGTAGTCGATGCAGCCAGGTAGGCCTTGAAGCACCGAAGCCAATGCAAAAAATTTCCTTCGCTTCTGCGGTCTGCAGATCGAGTTCCAGTCGATCAGGTTTGAGGGCTGATTCCATGGTAGTCTTTTTTAAGTCGATTAAATTGATGCGACCATCAATTCACTCAGAGACACAAGTTGAAGTAAACTGTGGCTTTAATCGACTTACAACTGAGTCTGCCTGCAACTAGCTGACTAGCTGAACTGAAGGCAGGCTCGCAAGACCGCAGCACTTTATACTTCCAGTTGTGGGCGGAGCCTTGGGCGGTGCCAAGGGCGGAGCCCTGTACATGCTCCTCATCTCCCCCTGTGGGCAGAGCCGCACAACGGCTCACAGATGGAGCCCACAGGCACACAGTGATATACAGTGTGAATTTATGTTATACATTCACCACAACCCCCATGGATTTCCACATAGGAAGCCCACTGGACTGCACCAGGCAGAACAATGGCACTGCCTCCAGCACTGCCCAGGCATATCCCTCGCTCCCCCTGGGCTGTACTTCCCTGTGTGCTCCTACCAGGTTCTCTTTGCTCGGTCCATGTCCATCGAAAACTGTTGTAATTCTTGCCAAAATGATGTCATGGCAGCAAATGGGGAAATCCGAATGTGGGGGGACGATACAGTGGGAAAGCCTGCCTATGATATTGAAATGTATTTAAATGGTGTTCCCATCATTGTATTCCCGTTACTGTTAGTTTGCTGGCATTGTTAGTTTCACACCACACAACACAATTACTCTTTGAGCCACTTGGAGACCTAATTAGATTTCCTGAAAAAAGGCCCATGGCAATTATTTTGCAGTTGGCTGCAGAAGATGATGTTCAGGGGTGAGAAGAAAAAAAATACATCAGGCAAAATGCTGTGTGAAGCAGATGTAACAAAAACAGTCAATACGGCTACAAGATCACTTCTGCTCTATTATTGATTTACCCCAATGAAAGTGTACCCAAGTATTATTGCAAGAAGCTTACTCAATATATTCACTATTTTGGTCAATTCATCCCAAACATACCATCAGGATTACATCTTAATTATCTCTCCCTCTCTAAAACCTCTGTGTCTGCCAAGCTTTTAGTCATTTGTCCTAATATCCCCTTATGTGACTCAGTGTCCAATTTTGTTTGATAATTACATGTGAAGAACAGATGATTGTTTCTGTGCAATAAAGAACTATATTCAAACAAGGTGCAGTTGTAGCAAGGTCACAAATGAGCATAAATGAGTTTAGAAATTTACAGCACATACAATAGCACATAGTATTAATTAATAACAAAAGGAGAAATCAGTAAATCTAAATGACAACTTTGAAAGTGGAAAAGTGGTGTATATTTTGTTTAGTTGTGAGAGTTGTAAACATTGGTCTTCATGGGAGATTTTCAAGTAAGATATTATTTTGCTTTTGTATTCTAATACAATCATACAAGGTGAATGAACAAACACAAAAGGACAGTGATTGATGTGAAAAGTCCATTATCTGCCCCGATCTTGGAATAAATGGATATCACATGATCAGAGTTATAACCCTGGGTCTCCCATAAAGCCAATGTAATCCTATCTTTATTTATCTCTGTTGAATTAGCAATAAAACAATAACAAGATACAACAATCAACAAATGAAAGCAGTTTAAATTATTGCTAGTTTCTCATGCTGAATGGAAGTTGAACTGGATTAGTGGGCAGAATTTGAATAAAACACTTCACCTCAGTTCTCCTGATGTAATCAGTCCATCGTTGTAATTTATTATAAATGTGAGAATGTGCATCAATTTACGGCTAAATAATGTGACTCTACGACAATAATGGCAGAAACTGAATTTAAAAAAATTTATGTTTGACAAACATTTAGTTGTTAAGATTTATTTTCACACAGCTAAAGAAAGTGAAGTTGTTGCTGTTTGCCTGATATGGCATAAGTCACCACTGGTTGAGTCCCAGAAACAGAGCGGTCATAATGTTGTGGAGGGGCTCACGTTGTCGGGCAGCAAGCTATCCCTCCACCAAGAAGCGGAAGGTGATGAGGGCATCTCTAGCCCTCCTGCCCATGTACCCCTTCGTCCCAGCCTGTCCTCCATCCTCTGGATCCTCAGTGGGCTCTATCTCGATGCCCTCTGTCATGTTATTCACCCTGGGGTAACATGGACTGCAACTGGATGCAGTTGTACTGGAAAGCAGACACCAAACATAGACGTTGGTTCAATACGATTTATTGAACTTCTGTAACTGTGCTGTATGTTGACACTCTACTACTCTAAGTGTGCTAACTATAACTAACTGGACCAGACCAGCTCTGAGCCATGTGTAGAAGATACTAACTGATATATACACCCTGACTGTCATTACTGTTGTCACCAGTGGAAAGAGGCGGAGTGCTGATGCCTCGTGTGTTTTATAGTGAGAAACATCCCCTCAAGTGTTCTGTCTGGTGATTGGTTGTGTTCTGTCCTGTGTGTTGATTGGCTGTACTTGGTGTCTATCACTGCCTGTCTGTATCTCATTATGTGCATGAGTGCATACCATGACATCCCCCCCTTTTAAAAAAAACATTGTCGATTGCTTAGAGCATATACAACAGTGTATACAGAGACAACTATTTATAGTAAATGGTGACTGAATGAATATGTACATGGAAGGTGTCTAGCGTGCAGATACAGAACAATATGTACAAGGTAAATGTCTATAAGTCCAATCTTTGGGGCTGGCGTTGGATCCTTGTCGACCGCCTGAGAGGTTGAAGTGGGGACGGCGGCACCTTGACAGGCGGGATTGCAGTCAGATTGGTGGCCTCGTGGAGCAAGGTATCCGGAGGAGGCATAAAAACAGCTGGAAAGGTGAGATTCGGTGGTGGGCAGGCAAGTTTGCGTAATGCACTTCTGTTGCGCCTAACGATGGAGCCATCAGTCATACGAACCACAAACGACCTGGGAGCAGCCTGCCGAACAACAACAACTGAGGCTGACCAGCCGCCATCAGGTAACTTGATATCTTCCGGAGAGAGCACAGGCAAATCAGTGGCATGAGCATCGTATTTTAGCTTCTGCCGGTTCCTGAGTAGCTGTACCTTTTGCAGCAGTGGGAGGTGATCCAGGTCTGGTAAGTGAATGGCTGGAACAGAAGTCCGCAGGTCTCTGTTCATAAGGAGTTGTGCCATTGACATACCGGTGGACAGAGGGGTTGCCCTGTACGTCAGCAGCGCAAGGTTGAAGTCAGAAGCCGAGTCCGCAGCCTTGCAGAGCAGTTGCTTCACGATATGGACCCCTTTCTCGACCTTCCCGTTATATTGCGGATAGTGCGTGTGGTGATGTGCATCACTTTAAATACACAAGGGGTTAATGTAAATACATGTAGACTAGCTAGATACTAGAGGGAGCACCAGAGACATCACACACACATACTCAACCAATAGATCAGTTAGATAGGACACGGCCAATGGGCATTCACGATACACACAGAGGTGACACGACAACAGGAGGGTATTACACCAACCCATATATAAAGGACACCACACACATGATCTGCCTCTTTCCAGTGGAGACAGTCAGTAAGTACAGACACAGGGTTGATTCAATATCACTCCCACCACGTGGATTGTAGCAGTCTGGTTAGTCAGTCTGAGTAGCTATAGTAGGATTAACAGTAGTGTCGAACCCGAGTTATAGAAGTGTATATAGTTTAATAAATGTGTAAAAGTTATCTCCACGTCTGAACCTTCCTTTGTCAAGTGCACCACTAGGAAGCCGCTTATGCTACACCTAGAGCATAACAAGACAGTGCGGGCTTGAGGTAATGTGTTTGAATTAGTACAGCTTGCCGAAATTGGACCACTCTTGGCTGTGGAAACAGGGACCATTGTCACTGATGACAGTGAGTGGAATACCATGCCTGGCAAATGTCTCCTTGCAGGCCTTGATGACTGTCCTCGATGTGAGGTCTGACAGTTTCACAACTTCCGGGTAACTTGAGAAGTAATCTACGATGAGCACATAGTACGCCCATTGATGTGAAAAAGGTCGATTCCCACCTAAGACCACGGAGAGGTCATGATCTCGTGTTGTTGGAGTGTTTCTTTGTCCTGAGCAGGTTGGAAACGCTGGCAGGTCGCACAATTGAGGACCATGTTAGATATGTCCTGGTTGATTCCAGGCCAAATAACCAGGCTGCCGGGCCCTGCGACTACATTTCTCGACACCGAGGTGTCCCTCATGGATTTGTTTGAGCACTAAGCTCTGGAGGCTGCGAGGAATAACAATACGATCTAGCTTGAGGAGGACCCCTGGATGACTGTCAGGTCATCCTTGACATTAAAGAACTGAGGGCATTGCCCTTTCTGCCACCATTTGCAAGGTGATGCATTACCCGCTACAGAAGAGGATCCTTGGCAGTCTTTTCTCGAATGTTGACCACTCTTTCATCTGAGACCGGGAGGTTGCTGGGACACAGTTACATCTATGCTTCAATTTGGCGGATGAAGTCTACCTGTTCACAGGGTGCGGTGATGGAGCGTGACAGGGCATCCGCAATTATTAGCTCCTTGCCTGGTGTGTATACTAACTCAAAATCGTACCTGCGGAGTTGAAGGAAAATGCGCTGAACCCTGGGGGTCATGTCATTCAAGTCCTTATGAATTATATGGACCAAGGGTCAATGGTCAGTCGCTACTGTGAAGGTTGGTAGACCGTAGACGTAGTCATGGAACTTTACAATGCCGGTTAGGAGGCCCAGGCACTCTTTTTCTATCTGAGCATACCTCTGCTCAGTGGGAGTCATGGCCCTTGACGCATAGGCCACCGGAGCCCATGACGAGGAGTCATCCTTCTGAAGGAGCACTGCATTGATGCCGTCCTGGCTGGCATCCGTGGAGATTTTTGTCTCCCTCTCCCTGTCAAAAAACGCTAGTACCGGAGCAGTGATAAGCTTTGCCTTCAACTCAAGCCACTCTGCTTGATATGTGGGTAGCCACTGGAATGCAATGCACTTCTTCACCAGATGCCTGAGAGCCGTGTTGTGTGATGTGAGGTTGGGAATGAACTCTCCCAAGAAGTTAACCATACCGAGGAAGCGTAGTACCACCTTTTCGTCTTCCGGGGTCTTCATGGTGTTGATGGCCTTCACTTTGTCCAAATCTGGTTGCACACCCACCCTGCTGGAATATTTGTTCGCCCAAAATCTTGATGGATGACATGCCAAAGGAGCACTTGGCCTTGTTCAACCTGAGGCCGTTTGCATGGATACGTCAAAAGACTTGTTTGAGACGAGATATGTGTTCCTCGGTGGTCGTGGACCATATGATTACATCAGCTACGTAGACACGCACACCCTCAATACCCTCCATCATCTGTTCCATAATCCTGTGAAAGATTTCAGAGGCTGAAACAATGCTCGTCCAGTTGTATCTGCCAGAAACCACGCGATGAATCTAGCTTCGTGAAGAATTTGGCATGTGCCATCTCACTGGTTAGTTCCTCCCGCTTCTGGATCGGGTAGTGTCCCCGCACTATGTTCCGGTTAAGATCTTTGGGATCTATACATATGCACAACTCTCCTGAGGGCTTCTTCACACAGACAATCGGGCTGACCCAGTCAGTCAGTTCCGTCACTTCAGAGATTATGCCCTGGTCTTGGAGCTCCTGCGTCTTTAAACATTCCTTCAGAGGAGCCATGATGTTGAGATGCCGGCGTTGGACTGGGGTGAGCACAGTAAGATGTCTTACAACACCAGGTTAAAGTCCAACAAGTTTGTTTCAAACACTAGCTTTTGGAGTACTGCTCCTTCCTCAGGTGAATCCTCAAGTGAATCACCTGAGGAAGGAGCAGTGCTCCGAAAGCTAGTGTTTGAAACAAACTTTAACCTGGTGTTGTAAGACTTCTTACTGTGTTCGAATGAGCCGGCACCCGGCGTGGTGCATGGATCACAGGTGTGGCA